>NC_140487.1:101401045-101558545 GCF_964271855.1 Acomys minous | reverse complement strand
CACACTCAGAGACACAACCTGAATGCTACATGCTGCCTTTGCCACCCGGGGAAAGGGTGCTGATCACACCAAACAGAAATCAAGCTGGGCATGGTGGTGCACGCCTGTCATCCCAGCACTCAGGGAGGCAGAGGCAGGCAGATCTCCGTGATTTAGAGGCCAGCCTGGTCTACAAAGTGAGTCCAGGACAGCCAAGGCTACACAGAGAAACCCTGTCTCGAAAAACAAAAACAAACACAAACAATTAAATTAAAAAAAAAAAATCGAGGTGTCTTGGGACTAGGTGAAGGGGTGTTACTGTCCCAGCGTGTGACCATTTCATACCCCAGGGTCTCATTCTCAAACGGAACCACAACCACGTGTGCCGAGCAGTGCATATGCCCACTTTGACAGGCTTTTGAAAAAAAAGAATCATGGCAAACGAGAAGCTAGAGAGAGGTTTGATATATAACCCCAAATTTCATTATATTAAAAAAAAAAAAGAGAGAGAGAGACGATCTTCGCAAAAAGGCCAGAATTCAATAGTGATCTCCCTCTACAGCTCTGGTGAGCTCCGGTCCCCACCACTCCCCCCAATTGGTCACCTCACTGATGCTCTTGAGCTCTGTGGTGTATGATTTATGCCTCCAATAGTGAAGGGTAGATGTTGTGGTGGGCCAATTCAAAGTCCTGGATTTGGGCCTGGGTGCTAGCTGAGTTGGCCAGCCACTACCTCTCCTGCACCCCTGTTACTTGCATGGCCATGACCCAGACACGGCCCTCAGTGCTCAAGGACCATTTTTTTAAAAGTATCATTAAAAAGAGGGGGTCTGACCTTTGCTTCCTCCTCTTGTCCTCATTCCCCATGCCTGGAATGCAGACATAATGGCTGGTGTCCTTTCAGGCATGTTGGGCCACAAAGAGACCCTGAAGCTAGAAGCTACGCTTGTCAAAACAGCGATAAGAGCTGGATTTCCTGACGAATGTATTTATCTGCAATATCAGTCCTGGCTCACATCCTAAAATGCTTCTTTTATGATCATCAGGAAAGCACAAATGTGTAAATCAAGGAGGTCTCAATCTCTGTAGTAGATGCAGCATTCAGGCCAGGATTGACACAATCTTTCCGGGACTAACAGAGCCTGGGCACACAATGCATTCAGGGTTGCAATGGCAGTGGATCTCAGAATTCTTCCTTGCTTGCCCACAACAACCCTCCTTGTCAGGAGCAAATAAGCCACATGCATGGCTTGGCTAGTGAGCTAGAGGCCGACTTCTAGTCCACCCAACCTACAAGGCTGACCCAAACCAGGGCAAACATGGGACCTGAGGTCCCTATGCCACCTTGCTGTCCAGACAGTGGACTGTGAGTTTTGGTTCTGAGGTGCCCTCCAAGGCTGAATGACAGATAAACCAGGCGGCAATAATGACCAAAAGCAGGGCACCTTCAAGCAGATCCCAACAGTCTGCTGAGGCTGCTGCCAGCTGCCAGTGTTTTAACTCATGTAGGGTGTTCCTGTAGTTGACAAGTGTCCTTTTAGTTCGAAGTAATGGATCTCTCTTGTTTAAGTGGCTAGGGTGATCAATTTTGCTGTTGGCACAAGGAAACCAACACAGGCAGATATTGAGATGTCTCCAGGGGCCGTGAATGGATCCAGCCTTCTGGCTGGAAAATTCTCCAGGTTTGCGCTCAACTGCCTCCAATCTTAAAAACAATCACGATGAAATTAATAGCATCACTTGCAGACGCTGCACCATCTTTCTTCTTGCTTTCTCCCCTCCCAAGTGTGACCTAAGATGCCTCTGTTTTCCCCCACTTATAGTCACTCCGGTACTCCACCCCTCCACCATCTCTGGGGACAACTCTGGTTAAAGTCACCAGCTACATCCTTCTGCTAACCCTATGGTGACTTTTATTTTTGTTTCCTGCTATTGAGCTACTCTCTAGCCCAGTGGTTCTCAACCTTCCTAAGGTGTGACCCACCCCTTTACACAGCTCCTCATGTTGTGGTGACCCCCCCCACACCGTAAAATTGTTCTTTGCTACTTCATAACCGTAATTTTGCTAGTATTACAAATAGTAATATAAATATATGCTATGCAAATGGTCTTAGGCGACCCCTATGAAAGGGTCATTTGACCGCAAAAGGGTTGCAACCCACAGGTTGAGGACCATTGCTCTATTGTCTGATGCTATTACCCGCTCCTTCATTGAAAGGTTTGGACTTATTAATTTTATGACAAAAGGATCTTGCGGTTTTCTCTGGTCTCTCAGGTCAACTGGTCTCTGTCTGAATTCTGGCTCTGCAGATGTTCATCTTTGGTCCTCTGCTCATCTCCCTCCCTTCTTTTCCTTCCTCTCTTCTTTGGCTGCGTTCACTGGCCCAAGAGTCATCTTCTTGGGTCCCTATATTTATCTGACAGATGTCTTCTTGGTCACCTTCCTCCATATGTGAACAGCCTCCTTTGAGATGGAGACTTGATGAGCGGAAGTTCACCTGGGGTGCTCCTGTATTCAGGGGAGAACTGCTCAGAGCCTGGTTCTCAGTGTCACAGCAGCCACCAGGCCTTCAGTTGGCCCCGAAGCCCCCTCAGATGTGGATGGCCTTTCAGTGTTATCCCAAGTGGTGGCAAAGATGTCAGGCTTTTCTGATCTGGGAGCATAGGTTACTGGATAGCAGCTGACCCTGGGGAGCTGCGTCACCTAGGGTGATGGAGAATCCTTCTGCCAAAGGCAGCTTCACTTCCAAGATCTGCCCAGTTAGAGCTACTGGGAACCCATGATAGCTGAGGGCTTTGCTCTGATTAAGAAATCTGGGTCACCCTGTGGCAGCCATAGCTCAATCTCCAGTTGACAAGTGCAGGGCTGCTGCATATCAATGGTATGGCTAGACTTCTTCCATCACAGCCCACTGTTTGCACTACAGCTCTGGAACCTTCTGCGACTCTGATCATTAATGCTACCCCGTTCCTGAGGGCCTGCTCACTCTGAGGTGCCACAGTGTAGAGCATGGGCTTCTCACCAGAACTTTCTGGAAATCAACTCTTGGGCATGACATCAACCTGCCAAGTCCAGGGAGGCCAGTCAGGCATCCCAGCCCAACAGAGGGCACAATGGGTAGCCTAGAGTCCACCAGGTCTCAGGAGGGCCACACTCATCAATTTGGAAATCTCCTTGTCACCACACGGTCAGGTGAGGGGAGTTGGAGTGGAAAGGTATGAGCCTGGAGAGGAGGGATGGGAGCCCACGTGATAGACTGTTGCATACAGTGTCCTCTACCCCAGTAAGCCCCGCAAGATCCTAGAAGACACTGTTTCCTCACTGCAGGAATGAGCCTGGTTCCAGCATGACTCAGCCAAATGAAAGTCACACTCAGAGCCTGTGCCTTCTATGTACACAAATGCACCTGTGACCCATGTGCACAAACACGTGATCAGAATCTCTGATCTCACCACCGACACATGCAGCAGCCCATTCATGCTCCTGCCATACACAGACACAGACACAGACACAGACACGGGTGCAGCATATGCACAGACACACGAAACAGACACAGAAAAATTGCTCTAACTCATACCTGTGGGTGTGTGCTCATACCCTTAACCCTATCCGCCCATGCCCAGGAAGGAAGGGGCTCCCCCTCCGCCGGCAGCCCCCCACCCTCTCTCTCTGTCTCTCTGTCTGTCTCTCTCTGTCTCTGTCTCTGTCTCTGTCTCTCTCTCTCTCTCTCTGTCTCTCTCTCTCTCTGTCTCTGTCTGTCTCTGTCTCTCTCTCTCTCTCTCTCTCTCTTTCTCTCTCTCTCTCTCTCTCTCTCACACACACACACACACACACACACACACACACACACACACACACACACGGGTGCAAGCTGGTATGGATGGACACCTATGCACAGCCATTGGGAGCCCCTGAGAGAGGATGTTAAAATAGTACTGTGGGCCCTCAACAGGGCGGTCCTGCTGGAGGGCAGAAGAACCAACCTGGGCTGAGGGTTGTTCCTGCCTCGGGAGGGGGAGGGAGTAGCTAGTTTTTGCTCTTTCCTCTCCTTGGGGGCTGGCCTTCTGGAGCTGTAAGTAGTCTTTCCTTCCCTGGCTCCCCAGAGACCAGGCTGCTCTCTAAATACCAAGGCGAGCGAATGGAGGCTTCAAAAGGTCATTACCAAGCACCGAGAGGGTGGTATTTAGCGGGGAGAAGTGGCTCCTGGAGGCGGAACATCAGGCCTCAGCAGGAAGCCTTTGTTACTAACCTCCTTCGCCACCTGGATCCGATCCATGTGGGTAGAGCCCAGAGGACAATGGCGGGCACTGGCTTAGAGGAGCAGAAATCCCTGTCTGTGCCAGGCCAGAACTGTCCCTGGAGCTGGAGACACAACTTCCAGAGGAGGAGAAGGGGTCACTGAAATCCTGGCTGGCTCTGATCTGGAAGCAGTAATCTTACCGATGCAGGGGGTGGGGTGGGGGGAAGGGGGGAAAGGGCCCTGTTGTTTCCCTGGGGGATAAGTGTGGAGAGTTAAGCTTCAGTGGCCAGGCAGGCCAATGGGAGCCTGACAGGAGCCAAAGGCCCATCTTCTGTTTCCAGACCTGGCCGGAGGTTTCTGGGACAGGTTGGCAATCCCTTCCTTAGGGCACACTTCTTTCCTTCGTCCTTTGGTAGCCAAGATGGTAGTAAACACACAGGCCAGTGCAAACACACAGCGAGGCAAACTGATGTCTTGCCAGCTTGACAGAACCCTCTGAAGTCTTTCTTTGGGGGCCAGTGCATTGCTGGCCTATCTGGCCTGCGGGATGTAAGCTCAGGGGCAGGGCGCGGGCAGGAGCTGCCACAGTGAGTGCAACCGGTTGGCGCAATTTGTTTGCTTGAGAAAGTGGAGCAGTTCACTCATCGCCTGTGATGGTGGAGCAGAGACAGGGCAAGAGTGGGCTGCTGTCTGTCTGTCTTTCAGCCCTCTGACCTCTAGGGCTTCCCTGCCTCTGGCTTTTCCTTTTGTGCACCCCCTGGGCGCACAGGCTAGGAAAATAGAAGGCAGAAGCAAATAGGGGTCCGGCTGATTTTCTCCCTGCCTGGTTGTAGCCATAGATCCTCTGTACAGAGGCCCCTCCCATTACAGTTAGGCATAAAGTGTTGTTTCTTCCTCCTGCTGAGGTTCTGAGATGGTTAGCTAGAGGTAGGGGTGAGGGGAGGGGCACACAGAGTGGGGGGGGGATACAGTGCCACTGCTTGCTTCTAGCTTGGGGTCACCGTGAAGAAAGAAAGCTGGGTGCCTGACTGGGATGGGGGAAGGGATATAAGAAGGGGCCTCACAAAGGCAGGTGTGGTGGTTCCCACCTGAAATCCCTGCACTTGGGATGCTCAGGCAGAAGAATTGCCAGAAATTCGAGGTTACCCTAGATTCCACCGAGGTGAGTTCCAGACCAGCCAGCCTTCTCTATAGTGCCTCAAAACAAAACAACAAAACCAACCACCGACAGCGACAGCGGCAAGCCTCTGCTGGCTCATGGCCGTGGAGCGGGTGAAGCCTTCAATTTGATGAAAACCCAGGGTGACTGGGCCTCATGTCTCTGACCATGTGGCTCCCATTTCTGGGACACCCCCCACCCCATTCCTAGGTGCTGCCAGGGATAGGGAGGTGGGAGGGCATCAGGGAGAGGTAAGCCCTTTGTAGCTTTGCCCAGAGCTGAGGTTGTTTTTCTGGGTCCTATAAGACAGCAAGGGAGAGCTGCTGGGCAGGACCAATGTATATAAAATCTTTCCCCACTAGTGATGCATAATGCAATCAGATGACATTTAAATATTACAGAAAAGCATGCAGCTGCAAGTGTGAGGAGACTTGTGGGCTGAGAGCCACATGTTGCACCTTCACGGAGCCACAGGATTTTGGAATGACAAAGGAGTTGCATGCATTTATTTGCATCCTTCACTGTGGCCTCCTCAGTGGAGGGTCCCGCCCCACCACACTGCCTCCATCCTAGTCCGTCCTAGCGATCGATGGGCAGTCATCCTTGCTACAGAACAGTTATAAAGTCTCCATCACAGGCCCTGGGAGTCTCCGGGAGTCTCTCCCGATGTTCCCAGAGCTTCAGCGAGTGCCTCTCTCTCCCTTGCTCTCAGCCAAGGCTTTGTTAAGACACAGTTAAAAAGATCCCAGGAAGGAGGTAGGTTCCCATATGAGGAGCTTGTATCTGTATGTTAGTGTTTGTCTGGGGCAGGGGGAGTAGGGTGGAGGGGCTGAGGGCCCTAGACTGCCACCACACTAGAGTAAAATCTAGCTTCCAGAGGACAACCGATGAGAGAGGAAAATAACATCAGTCTGGGAGTCGGGAGGTTTGGATCTTAATCTGGCCTGGATATTTCTGGCTGTGTGACTTGGAGGAAGTCACTTCACCTCTCTGAGGCTCAGTGTCTTCTGCAGTACAGGGACAGACACCTCTACTGTAAGGCGTCAATGAAGGGAGAGCTGATGAGCCAGCAACAGCCTGCTGCTTGGCTAGACATGCACCTGAGATGGTGGTCAGAGGCAGGGATGAATGGGAACAGAGGACAGATCCACACAGAAATGTAGCTGAAGTATTGCTGTCCCTACTCAGGGACGGGAGATGATCTGCATGTAGGGGTGGCAGCCTGGGACAGGCTGGACAGATCCCTGAGCCACGGGAGGTTGTTTTGCTCTTCCACCCGCTTTGTGACTTTGAGCAAAAGTGCTGACTTCTCAGACCTTCCATCAGAAAATGGCGGGATAGGCAAAGACAAGCATGGCTGGCAGATATTCTAAAACTCAGAGGGTCACTCACTGATTAAGTTCAGCGGGAAGTGGTCCAGAGTGGGGCAGACCTCTAGGAATACCAAGATGGGTGGGGGCCATGAGTGCTCCCAAGAGCTATACAATGAGGCCAGGGGCTGAGATATCTACAGGAGCTGGCAGTGTCCCTTCAAGCTTGGGGACAGCAGAGGAAGAATGGAGCTGGTGTCATTGATGTATTTATTTGTTTATTGTGTAGGTATCTATATGTGTGCATGGGTGTCCAGGCATGCATCTACGCGTATGGGTATGCCTTCAGCAATCGATCTCCACAGGGTTTTGTTTGTTTGTTTGATTTTTGTTTTTCGAGACAGGGTTTCTCTGTGCAGCCTTGGCTGTCCTGGACTTGATTTGCAGACCAGGCTGGCGTTGAATTCACAGAGATCCACCTGCCTCTGCCTCCCAAGTGCTGGAGATTAAAGGCGTGCGCCACCATGCCCTGCTGAGACAGGGTTTCTTAACTGAATCTGGTGCTTGCTTGACAGGATAAAGTGACGAGTCAAGCAAGCTCCATGGATGACCTTGTCTTTGTCTCCCCAGCACTGGGTTTTGGGCACATGATGCTGTATCTGGCTTTTTTACCTGGGTATCGGGAATCTGAACTCAGGTTCTTATGCTAGTGCGGCAGCTGCACTTCACTTGGCTGAGCCAGCAACAGAGTGAAAGAGTTCTGAAGTGGCGGGTTATAGTGCGACAGCTCATGCAGCATGGGTCACCATGCTCCCCACTCCAGTGTCCTCGGGTGAGCAGCTGTTTCTCATTTGAACACCATCTCCTCGGTCCACCTCCCATCTCCGCCACCTTTTTTTTCTTTTTCTTTTTTAAATGAGAAACACCCTCTTATATAGCCTCCCTCTCTATTTCCACTGCCAACCCTCTAGCCTAGAAAAACTAATTTCATTGCAAAATTACACGAAGGAACATAAACCCTGCTGAGAGCCAGGGGCTCCTTTGCCTTAGAGCTAGACTTTAACATCTTTACTCAGCTCCTCTCTGCCCCTGGGTAGTTGACCTGCTCTCACTGGACCTTTCCAGGGTCATGGGTAACATTCCTGGCGGCCCTTTCATTGTCTCTTGTTGATCTCTGGTGGTCCTTGGACTGGCGAGCTTTGGACAAGTCTTTGATTTTTTTTTTTCCTAAAAAAAACTAATTTTGTTTCATTTTAAAATTTTATATGTATAGGTCTTTTGCCTATATCTATGCCCATACACCACACATGTGCCTGGTGGCCACAGATGTTATCACCTGGAACTGGAGTTCCAGACAGCTGTGAGCCACCACATGGGTACTGGGGACTGAGCCAAGGTCCGCTGGAAGGAGCAGCTAGTGCTCTCAACAGCTGAGCCATCTCTCCGCTCCAGCCTTTGGCTTTGATGGCAGCTCAGTGTCCTGTGTCTCTACTCACCTTGTGCCCAGCTCTTCTGTTGCTTTTTTTTTTTTTTCCAAAAAGGCTCTTCAGCGTCACTGCATTTTCTTCCCCTAGGAAGTCCACCTGTGGAGTGACCACAAGTTCTGCCCGCACTGCCCTCTACTCTGCCCAGCTTAGGCCTCTCACGTGAGCACCCAGCTGCTCTGCTGTTTACAGGGCACCTCTCCCAGGATGCCTTTCACACGCAGCACATTGTCCTTCCCTTACGGTTTGTTCCCTGAGTCAGAGAATGCTTCCCTCTAACAGGCATCCAAGCCGAAGATCTAAGACCCCTCCTTTATTCCTTCCTCTCTCTTGTCTTTTCACTCACCGTCCAGTGGGAGGGTCCCACTTGCACCTCTTGAATTTGTCTTGCCTTTCCGCTTGTATTTTTTTTTGTTGTTGTTGGTGCTTTGAGACAAGGCCTCACTCCGATGCCCAGGCTGGCCTTGAACTCACAATTTTTCCTGCCTGAGTCTTTCAAGTGCTATGATTACAGGCAGCCACTGCCACGCCCAGCTTTTTATGTTTTGGTGCGGCAGTCAAGCACTCCACCAGCTGTAGCCTCAGCCTTTCTGCGTGTGAATGCCAGGGCTCTAGGCCAGGATACCACCATTGAGAAGCCCGACACCATTTATAGTGGTGTCCGAGTTTCTACCTAGTCCTCACATCTCAGACACACCTCAGGGAGTACTCTGCTCCAAGGAGGCCAACTTTCTGCAGAGCTCATCAGAACCAGCCTCTGTCCCAGCCACCCATCAGAAGTTGCTGAGCCTGGCTCAGATCTGGACATCTAATTTCTTTTGTCAATGAAAGCCTGGTCTTGGGGCGGGGAGAAGGGACACATTATATATATATATATATATATATATATATATATATATATATATATATATATATATATATATATATATACACACACACACACATGTGTGTGTGACAGAGTGTGTGATATCTGGGTGTCATGTGTGCACAGGCTGCAAAGCCAGGATGTTCAAAGAGCGACTCCTGTCCCCCCCACCCCACCCCAGAGATACTTTCCAAGAGCCTGTCTCCTGATGTGGCCCTCCCACTCCACAGAACAAAGAGCTTTCCAGTTGACTGCCGCCTGTGTTAGCTGAGACAAGGGTTGTACATCTCAATTTTTATCACATGAAAATGAAATCAAGAATGCGGGAACAGAGCCGGGAGAGACAAGAGTGGGGAGATGAATGCTTCTCTACAGTGGAGACCCCTTGTCCCCCCTGCACCTCCCACAAGAGGCACCTCTGTGGAGACAGAAGCGTTCTCTTTGGGGAACCTTCAAAGAGGGTGGCATTTACATTTTGAGACACAGGGAGAGTTAAACGCTGCCACAGCGACAGCGACAGCAGTAAGAAAAGCAGCTTGGATAGGAAGCGCGGGGAGTGTTGCCAGCTCACGCGGAGGGGGCCCCTGCCTGCACAAACCCGCCTTGATGTCGCTGCCTTGACTAGACAGAAGATGTTTGCCTTCTCGATAAGGAAAGATCCACAGCTTCACGCCTGCCTGGGAGGTGGCAGAGGCACTGGAATTAGCACTGGGAGGGACAAGGGAGGTGGCAGAGTCAACAAATGTCTCCTTGTCTTGGTTTCAGCCCTTGCCTGGCCCAGAAAACATTTTGGTGTCCCTGGCGGCGGGTCTTGCCTTCCTGCCCTCTCCTCTGCTCACTCACTCAATAAACTTGAATTGGAGCTACTTCCTGCTCCACGAAGCCTCTGTGGTAGATCGGAGGTCACCGAAGAATAAAACAAGGTCCTTTCCCTGGGGAACTCAGAGCAAGTCAGAGACTGATGGGGAAATAGATGAACTCAGAAATAGCCAGGCCCCTCCTGCCCCTGAAGGCGCTGGTCAAGGGACATAGAAAAATCTCCCCGATGCTCCCACAGATTCCTGGGGGGCTTCGCACCTGTCATGACTAGGTGCAGACTGGAGTCTAACACTGCCTGGGTTCAAATCTCAATTTTGCCCCCCACGCTAGAGGCAGCCATCTGTTCTGTGTCTCCGGGCCCACACCCACAGCAGGTGGACAGCTTAGTCCCCATTGGTAGAATGAGCTCCTTCCTGCTCAGGGCAGAGTGTCGTTTCATGGTCATTTTTTTTTTTTTGTCTCTTTGTCGTTTTGGAGTTGAGCCCCTGTTTGTATTGAATTAACTCCATTTATGCATCTTCTTGTCCCCTCCCCCCCTGCTGGTGTCAGTCTCAAACCCCCCCCCTCCACTCCCAGTCAGCCCAGATGTGGACCTCAATTCTTTTCTTTATGCTCCATTTGAAAAAAACATTGGTCTCACCCCTAAAACAAAGTGTGGCCGGGCACACAAAGTCCCTGTGGGGGGCAATATTTTCAAAGGCTGGAAGAAGAAGGGATGTCTACATCGCAGAAAGCCGCATGGAAAAAGCCCATTCCCCAAACCCCTCTACCATTCCTGCCCTCCCTGCTGTGGCTTCTTCCCGGGGCATTCCACCCCCCACCCCCACCTCTGCTTCCTCTCTTTGCTTTCTCCTGTTTCCACGTGCCCCCAGCAGAACAGTTTAGCCAGTCCCCTGCCTTCTTGTCTCTTGTCAAATCAAACCCTCAGGATGTTATCTCCCTCCCAGGGCCTTATCAAGGTATTTTCCCATACAAAGGCGCTCTCTTTTCTAAGAGGGATTGGCGTGTCAGATGGTGGTATCAGCTAGAATCCAACAAGAGAAAGCGCTGGGAATCTTCAGTGTGGGGCATTGGTTGCCAAGTGGTGGACTGGTTGGAAGCCTTCGGGTTTTTTCAGTGGGGTGATACAGGGGAAGAGCCTCTGTCTCAGGGCCCCTCCCTGCAGCCCTGCTCCCCTGTACTGCAGCCATTCCTGTCCTACTCCCTCCACGCCCCGCCGCGCCCCCCCTGCCCCCCCCCCAGCAGCATGTGCCCTGAACATCATTGTCCTTGTTAAATATTCATATGATCACCATTAGTCTAGGTGAGGAGGTCAACTGGGGACAGCAAAAGCAGATGGGAGGGAGAGTTAGAGTAAAAGGCCAAGAGGCTCTGGCTGTCCTGGGAGGCAGTGTGATCTTCTGACCTGGCTGGCTTCTGGGAAGGGAATGTTCTTTTTTTGGCCCAGGACGTGATGTTTTGGGAGTATGTCGGCTCTGCTTTTTTTTACTGATGGGGAACCTGGGTTCAGTGGGAAGCAGAGGTCTGCCCACACTTTGCAAACAAGGACCATAGCTGAAGCTCTGGACCCGGCCCAGCGCCAACTCCAGCCCTAGATGGTCATGCCCACAGCACATTACAGTAAGGAAGACTCAGGAGGAACAGAGAGGACAAAGATGCCCCTGAACCCACTGGAGGGAGGCTCCAGAGGCTAATGAGTTAGGCAGGACACAGCAGAGCCAGAGGAAGCCTTGGAAGGACTGACCAGCTAACAAGGGAGGCTATATCCAAGCAGTCAGGGACATGGTGTCTCTACTTCTGTGGCAGAGATGAGAGGCAGTTATCATGGGAAGGATGACTGACAGGGAGCTGTGGTAGAGGAGGTACCAATCTGTCTTCAAAACATACCTGGTGTCACTCCAGAGTTTCAGAGGACAGGCAGGTAGTTCATGAGCTCGAGGACAGCCTGGGCTATAGAGCCAGACCCTGTGGCTGAAACAAACAACAGCAACCAAATGAAAGACAAGCCTTAAGTGAGAGCCTAGCCCTGTGCTCTTTGACCTTAACTTCCTCCTTACTAGCCTCCATACCACAAGGAAAGGAATACATGTGATTGAAACAGGCAGTCCCAAGATGGGGGGTGGCGGCCCACATCTTTAATCCTAGCACTGGAGAGGCAGAGGCAAGTGGATCTTTGAGAGTTTGAGGCCAGCTTGGTCTACAGAGTGAGTTCCAGGACAGGCAAGGCTAGCTTCAGTATCTGGTCTTTTGTTTGTTTTGTTGTTATAATAGGGTCTTACTACCTAGTCTTTGCTGGCCTGGAACTTGCTATGTAGACCAGGCTGGCCTTGAAGGCACAGAGATCTGTTTGCCACTTTACCTAGTTACATGGTTCTTGGTGAAAAGTAACTAAATGAATGCCAGTCAACATCAGCAGACGGGCACTGCCCTGAAGTCTTTGCAGTCTCCCAAACCTAGGGGAAGACATGAAAGCTGACCTTGAGCAAGGGTGAGAGCTAAGATGACGATGATTAGGGTGAAGGCAATGTAGCTTCTGGGTTGCATTGGTCGGGAGGTTTGAGTCATAACCTAACCAAGAGCAACCTTCTACCAGACCTTCCTTGGTGCCACCCTTCTAGGGCACTATGGGGGGTGGGGTTGGTGAACAGAGGCTATTCTGAGGTCAGAAAAAGGGAAAGCCCAATTCCAACCAGAAGTGATGTTACCTGGAATTTTCCTTCAGACAAGACAACACTTGGTGACAGAGAGGTAACTCCTTGTTTTCCCAACCCCCAAGACAGAGTGATATTAAAAAAAAAAAAAAAAGGATCTTGGGGAATTATCTTCCTACAAATTCTAACAGACTAGAGTTTTGATCTTCCCCGCCCCCGGGTCCCCAGGGATTCCCCTCCTCCATCTCAGGTCCCTGTCCCGGTGCTGAGCGCTCTTATTTCTCCCTCAGGCTCTTCTGGGAACATGGTTTTCATTTACAAGGCCACAATATCTGCACAGACAATCATCTCTTTCCCTCCGCTTTCCTTGGGCAGCTTGCTACTGTTCTCTCGGCAGCCGGGGCGTATTTAAAAGAGAGAAACTTAAATTAACTTTGGGAGACTTGAAATGAAAGAAAACAAGCCCCTACCGTTCTCGCAGGGAAGGAGAGGGCTCTGGCGGCCGGCAGGGACCTCAGGCCATCCTTCATCTCAGCTGGGGAGAAAGTGATAAAGAGTTCTTGATCCCAGGTGCCTGCGGCCACCAGATTGCTAGGTCAACAGACTAGGAAGGGCAAGAGAGAGGGCTGGCTTAAGGACTCTGTAGAGTCACAGAGACCCTACATTGTCCACTCAAGGGTGACTTCAATGTCCTGTTAGCATCCTAAACTGAAAAAAGGCGGGAGGGAGGGAGAAAGGAAGGAAGGAAGGAAAGAAGGAAGGGAAGGAAACTAGTTAAGGTTGCTAAGGAGTGTCCTAGGAGGATGCTGATCCTCTCAGCCCTGGCTCAAGGTCTCCCATGAAGTCTTTTCCTGTGCCAGGAACTGTCCTTGGTGCTACTGAAAAGAGACCTAAGCTGTGTGGCTCATCCAATCTCACCTCTCCCCGACCCGAGTCCTTTACCATCCCATTCCTGGATGGGCTAGGCTGGAGAGAAAGACATTCATCAGGTGCTCTGCTGAGACCGGGTGCTTCACCAGGGCTTCAGGCCCCACTCCCTGCTCCCAGGATCTTAGGAACACATAGCTCTTTCTGGTGCCCATCTCTGGTGCTCATCTCTGGTCTCGCTATGATGCAGGACAGGTCAGTTGCCCCCAGGCACCACAAGGGTGGGTCTGCTGTGGATGGGAACAAACTTTTCTTCTCCATTCTCTCCTTGCCTGAGGTGAGATTCAGGGGGGAGGGGGCCAAGCTTTGGAGGTGCAGGTATGGAGAAAGGTGCCAAAGCAGCTTCTCAGTTTGATTCCTCCAGTCTCCAGTCTGTCCTAGGTGAGAATGGGGCCTCCCTAGGCCCTTAGCATCCTACTTGATCCTCAGTCCCTGCCTCAAGGCTGAAGCGGCCTGTTTGCGAAAGCCCCTGTGTGCATGCCATATGGCACCAGGTGGGTGTTGAAAGGCAAAGGAAGGCCTTGACTGGGTTGGAAGATACCTGGAAGACTAGGAAAGGATGCTTCTGGGTGTGCACGTGAGGACATTTCAGAGACAATTAACATGTGGTTCAGTAGTTGAGGGTGAAACCTACCATGACTATAGGAGGCAACATTCCTTAGGGGGAGGGTTCAGATGCAAGGAAGAAGATGAAGTCATGACTTCAGTTTAAGCTTTGTTAGTTTTGGGGTTTTTTTGTTTGTTTGTTTGTTTTTGTTTTAGACAATGTCTTACTGTATAACCCTGGCTGGCTTAGAACTATGTAGACCAGGCAGGCCCCAAACTCACAGAGATCTGCCTACCCCTGCCTCCCAAGTATTGGGATTAAAGTTGTATGACACCATGCCTGGATATATATATATATATATATATATATATATATATATATATATATATATATATATATATATTTTTTTTTTTTTTTTTTTTTTTTTTTTGAGACAGGGCTCATGTAGCCTAAGCTAACCTTGAACTCTATGTAGGTAAGTATGACCTTGAACTACTGATCTTCCTGCCTGCACCTCTTAAGTACTAGGATTAGAGGTACAAGTCACCATGCCCAGTTTCATGGGGTGTTGGTGTTACAGGTGTTACTAAGGGTCAGAGCATAAGGCTAAAGTCCAGGACTGCGCCCATGCTAGGCAAGCACTCTGTCAACTGAGCCACACCCCCAGCCCATCCTCACAATGTAAACGGAGCTGCCATTCATAGATCTTATTCATTGATCTGGCCACTCAGAGGGCAATTGAACGTTATCTAATCAATCAGAAACGTTCCGGAAGCTGTTAAAGTGGGACTAGGTGAAAGGAGACAGTTCTCTGACGTCAACACACCCCGGGGAAGCAGATGAGCACTGGAGGCAGGCTTGCAGGGTGTGTGAACTCCCAGATCTGGTCATTTCTGTAGTCCTGGTTCCCAAATCTACTTCCTGAGGCTTGGTCATGTGTGAACCCAGGGGCTCTTCATGGAGCTTCTCCAGATGATTCTAGAACTTGGGAGCCCTGACTAAGCTTCCTCCTAGATGACTTCTTCGAAGGCACTGACCATGGAAGCCTCCTGGGGTCATGATGCCTGTGGAGAGGTGGTGCCTGCCAAAGGTGGTACTGCAGGGGAGGGCTGACAGGCACCGGGGGAGAGAGCACAGAGCTGGGAAGACAAACAGCTCTCCTCAGAGGCAGCAAGGAGCTGGGGGCGGGGGAGAGGTGGGAGGAGGCCGGGAGTGAGTGGAATTGAGCGGACTTATTTGTGAATCTGTCAGAGAACGATCAATGCTGTCAAGCATTCTTTTTATTTCCATCTGACTTTACACCTAAGGCACTTTCCCTCAAAATCAAATGTAATTTGGGAGAGATTTTTAATGACTGTATAGCAGTCCAGCATATGAAATCTACCATAATCTGCTTTTAACAAATCCCCCAGAGTTGAGCATTGTAAATAAATTGTTTACATCTTTTGGGCTGTTTTTATTTATTTATTTTTATTCTATATTACAATGCTTAGAATCTCTTCGGAAATGGAATCTGTGTATATCTCTAATTATATCCTGAGGGGGGGAAATGTTATAAGTGGGATTGTCTCATCAAAGGCTGTGGGCATTTTAAAGCTTTGAATCCATCTAAATAAATGGCCTTGCAGAATGCTTATGACAAGCCTTCCTCCCACTGTAGGAGAGTTTCTTTGCCTCTGAACCTTTGCCAGCCCTAAGCGCTATGATTTTTAAAGAGCTTGGTTAAAATGACAGGCAAAATATATGTCTCACTGTTTTAATTTCAATTTCTTTTATTACTAGCAATGTTGAATTTTTCCCATCTATTTATTGCCTATTCATAGTTTCCCACCGTAAATTTCTTATTTATGTCCTTTGCTCCTTTTTCAAATGGGCTTCCCAGGTCCCCCCACTAATTTGCTAGTTATTCACCTTGCCTGCCGAACATGTTACAGACCTCTGCTTGTTTGATTCTTAATTTTGTTCATGAGAGTTTGATCGACGTAATGGTTTGATTTTTATGGTTCAGATTTGCTGTTGCTTCCTTTTTTTTTGTTTTTGTTTTTTTTTTTTGCCTTGTTAAAATAAATGAATAAAACAAATGAACAAATAAATAAGTGTGCTGCTTAGAACTTCCTGCCTCCTTCAAAGCTGGACAAATATTCACACATTTACTTGTAGTTCTAAAATTTAGTAATTTGAACTTTCTCGACCCTCTGGTATTTATCTTGGTGAAGGTGAGTTGAGGATCAAATTATTTTGCCTCTTTAAACAATCAATTATCTCCACAATATCATGTGTTCAATTCTCACTTTTTTTTTTAAACCACCCAGCCGAAAGTACATTTTATGGCCCACTGAGCTGTTGGCTTTTCTGTCATTTTGGGGGTGCTGTGAGTTGAACACCAGCAGGTGCCGGCCCACTAAACTCCCCCCTTAGGCCCTGACTGGACTGTTTTAGGGGCTGACATGTGTTTCCAGACTCTCTGATAGGTTCCTCTGGGTTCCAGTCGGGCCTCTATTTTTACAGGTTGTGTATGATGGATTCAAGTGACATGGCTTGACTGCGACACACAGGTATGCCAGGACTTAAGGCATGTGACTATGTCACCTGGTGCCACCCACACCATTTAATAGCATAGGGGCTTATAGATTTCGGTGTCTGAAAGAGTCCTAGAAGTCTCCCCACTCCCCACTCCCCAGATGCTGAGGAGTAACTGTCCATCTGGACCCGCCGGACAATCAACTGGGACCCTCAGACCCTAGGGAGATTATGGGGGACAAGAGACGCAAAGAATGGACAGCAAGCCAAGGAGTCTGATCAAGCTGACAAAGTTTTATTTTCTCACAGGCAATTATATACCATTGAAGCAGGAGGCTGAGTTGGGTGATCCGGGTGGGTGGTTTTCACAAGATATCAGGAAGTGAGGAAGTTTGGCAGGGCAAAGGCCCCTGTGGTTCTGGGCCTGGATGGAATTGTTAGGCATCTGGAACCACAAGGTGTTATCTACAGACTTTGTTTTGCTCGTCCTCTCAAGGCCTCTGTAATTCCAGGAATACTGAGTACAGCTGGAGAGTACCTTGAGGGAGGGGAAGAGGTCACAAGGCAGCCTTCTGGAATGTACCCTGAGGCAAGGAGGGAAAGAGGTCACAAGGCAGCCTGCCCCAGGTCCACTCGATGTATTATGCCAAGGTCTGAGATGCTTGCCGGCTATGGTCTTGGCTTCCCACAACTGTCTGTCTGTAGTTGAGTTGTTTTTCTTTTAGCCTAAGGCCAGAATCTTTGTTTTTCAATAGAGAAACTTAAAGAAGTGGTATTTGTTATAATATTGATCATGTAATTTAGCTTCTCTGTTTTTTTTTTTTCATTTGTTTGGCTCTTTTGGAAACAGGGTCTCACTCTGTAGCCCAGGCTGGTCTTGAACTTATGTGCTCCTACCTCAATTTATAAAATGTCTGAATTACAAGTGTGTGCCAGCATGCCCAGCTGTCTCTTGACTTGTCTTACTCAACTCTGGGTCCCTACAACTTGATGGCCAGCCAGCCTCACCTACCTGGAGAGCTCCAAGCAAATCAGAGACTCTGTCTCAAAAGACAATTTGAGTGACATCCTGAGGAATAACACCGGAGATTGACTTGTGCTTTGTGCTGGCTATTTTACGTCAACTTAACACAAACTAGAGGGAGGGGACCCTCAATTGAGAAAATATATCCATAAGATTGAGCTGAAGGCATTTTTAAACTTAGTGATTGACTGGGGAAGGCCCCTCCCACTGTGGGCGGTGCCACCTGTAGGCAGTCTTGGGTTCTATAAGAAAGCCGACTGAGCAAACCATGGGACCAAGGCAGTAAGCAGCACCCTCCTCGGCCTCTGCATCAGCTCCGTCTCTAGGTCCCTGCCCTGCTTGTGTTCCTGTCCTGACGTTCTTTGATGATGGCCCATTATATGGAAACATAAGTTGAATAAACCCTTTCCTCTCAGGGTTGCTTTGGCCATGGTGTTTCCTCACAGCAATAGTAACCCTAAGAGGGGCCACTACACACAAGTGTACACACACACACACACACACACACACACACACACACACACACACACACGCATGTAAGCACACACACACAGACACACCCCCATGTAAACACATACACACATGCCCCATGTAAGCGCACGTACACACACACATACACACACACACACACACACACACACACACACTCACATACGTCTACAGAAGCCCCTCAGTTTTTCAACACACTAAGAAAAGCCACGACTACAACAGTGGAGCAGACAAGCTTCTCTTAAGGTAAAAGGCACAGAAGTCACAGAGGACAAAATCCGTCACTCTGTCTGCAAGCCGAAAGCATCAGAGATGAAAGTGGAAGAAAGAACCAAGCTTGAAGTGTCTAACATGCAGGATCAGCCCTGAGATAAAGAAAAGTAAGAACACAATCAGTATGAAACAGCAAGGACTGGGAACTCTAGAGCGAGGGAAACGGACACGTGCATGAAGGCTGGAGAGTGCTGCTGGTCCTGGCTGGATGCTGCTCCCAAAGTAAAGCCTTCATCACGAAGAACATTGACAACAGCACCTCAGGTCCTATATCTATGCTCTGGTGGCTGGAATGGACCACTATCTCAGAAAACTGGCAGCCACCAGGGACAAGAGGAAAACTGTCAAGAGGTCAAAGGTCAAGTCTTCATGAAACTTTATACCCACCATCACCCCATGCCATCAAAGTGCTCTCTGGATATATCCTTGGGCAGAACTATTGTCAGTGGGGATGTCTTTAGAGGCCTGGTTCTTTAGTGTAAGTTCAGATAGAGGCCAAGGCCAAGTTTGAGGAAGAGTACAAGAATAGCGGGAGAAAATGGCTCTCCCAGAAGCTTCTGCTTTAGATGTGTTTCTGTTTTGTTTTGTTGTGTGTTTTTTGTTCTTTGAGACAGGGTTTCTCTGTGTAGCCCTGGCTGTACTGGACTCGCTTTGTAGACCAGGTTGGCCTCGAACTCACAGAGATCCACCTGCCTCTGCCTCCCGAGTGCTGGGATTAAAGCCATGCGCCACCACACCCAGCTTAGATGTGGTTTTTGTTTTCGTCATTAAAAATCAAAAAAAGAAAGAAAAAAGAAACCTGTCTCAAACAAACAAACAAAAAAGCAAAACAAAACAAAAAATGAAAAAAGAGGTAATACATATTTATTTTGTAATTTCTCATGACATATATGCATGTGTCTATGTGTGTCAATGTATACACAAATGCAGGTGCCTGTAGAGGCCAACCTCCCTGCAGCCAGAGTTAAATGCAGCTGTGAGTCACTGGACTTGGGTGCTGAGAATCAAAATCAGGTCCTCTGTAAGAGCTGTACACTCTCTTTGCTGCTGAGCCATCTCTCCAGCTCTAAGAAACGCATTTAAGACCTTCTAACAAGTAGGGCCATAGCGAATAAGCTGACAGATAATTTTCACTTGTTTGGAATATCAAGTGGTGGGCGGGCGGGGGACAGGAGGCGGGGGGTGGGGGGAGCGAGCTCACACTGCAAAGGTGTTATCCAAGGCTTTTACACAGAACCCACGGAAATAAATACTACACCATGTCCTCTGACCCAGCTTGGCATTTATCCTCCAAGAACACCTTTCATGCTTCCAAAAGGAGCCGGTGTAAAGATGTTACTTTTATCCTGGGGTGATATGATAGCTGTAAAATTCTTTATTAGCTTTCTGGAGAGGAAACAATCAAATAAACAAGGGGCCTTGCCACATTGCGGGTTCTTAAGGTACTTGTGCCACCGAGCTGAGCCACGGCCTGGTGAAGCTCGCGGATTCCTCGAGTTCAAGTACAAAAAAAAAATAAAGGGCATAGGGATGACACATAACCTGGCCAACTGAGTTCAGTTCCCAGGACCCAGGTAAATTACAGAGTTGTTCTCTGACACTGCCTCCATCCCGAATTAGAAAAAAAAAAAAAAAGACACAGGACTGAAAAGTGAATTACTTAGTGATAAGACCATTAAAAAAATCTGACATGGTGCTGCTATAGGCACACGTTACCACTCTTAGTACTAAGATCCAACTGGCCGTCTACTAACAGCTACAAGTCTTGGGGGTGACCTGAAGCAGTGTTTTGAGAACCTTGCAATAGCTGAGGTGAGATTTAATTGGGGTCAGGGTGTGACTTCTACTCTTTATCTTTTACCTGCCGCAGCGCTGCTGTGACTTATGACCACAAACTTGGGTTTGAGGGGTGAGAAGTCGGCACCACTATGAAGGGCTGACACCAAGGTGTTCGTGGTCCTGTGGTCTTTTTAGAGTCCCTAGGGGGAGGGTCTTTCCTTGTTTCTCCCACCTGCCAGAGCCTGCTGGCATTCGATGGCTCATGAACCCTCATTACCCGGGCCTCAGCTTGCGCCATCATGGCGTCTTCTTCGACCCTGACTCTCCTGCCTCCTTCTGGAAGGCCCTTGGTGATGTCACTGGGGCCCACTGCAATCATCAAAGTCATCTCTCCATCTCAGTACCCTTGATACGATCACAACTGCAAAGAAGCTCTTTAAGTCTTATTAGGTCTCATGATGCCCAGATTGACGCAGACCTGGGTCTAGCTTGAGGCCACACCCACATTCGTAACCAATGGAAGCAACGCCTTTTGGTTAGTTAGTAAAAATAAAGGGACAGAGTTTTCCCATTCATGCATGGCCATAAATCCTGCCCATGAACTCGTTAGAGCTGTGATGCTGTTGCTGTCCAGGAGGGCAGAGACTCTACAGATGTGGATGAAAGTGTCTCTGTCCTCCAGCTCCTATCTGTGCCAGGCTCTCAGCAGTAGGGACGGTTAGAAAGACGGAAAGAAAGGACACCTCTTCACTCGTTTGAGCAGGCATGGATGGTGCAGGCTTGTAATCCCAGCCACCTGGGAAGCTGAGACAGGATGGTCACAGGTTTGGGGCCTGCTTTAGCTACAGGGTGAGTTCAAGGCCCTCCTGAGCATCTGAGGGAAACCCCTGGGCATAAGCTAGTGTAGAGGCCCTGTTAGCGCCCAGCTCTACCAAAAGAAAAGGAGGAAGGAAAACGAAAGAAAGAAGCATCTCCCATCCCACCCCCCCCCACCCTAACCCCCCCATCCATCCCACCCCCCCACTCCCAACCATACAATCCCATAACTGGCACTGTGGTGACGTCATACAGCTTACTCTGTAACCCAGCTGGGAACCCTCACTTGTCTTTCAGCGTTTGTGGCTCTGGGCAGCGGCCAGTGTACTCTGTGTCCAACTAGGTGACGCACATTTCCTGCCTTTCCACCTTTGGCCTCCACTGAAGCTTGTCCATTCTGCCACCAACATGCGACAGCTACCAACAATATTTGTTCCCATGCATCAGCGTGGCATCGGTGTCGCAGCGGAGATTTGTTTATGAAGCGGGCGGTGAGGTGGTCTGATCTCCGGCTCCTACTTTCCCCAGCCCTTTTCAGAGCACCGCTTTCTGCTAAACACACAACGTGGGCCACATACATAATCTAAAATGCTCTTGTGCCCACAGTTGAAAAAGAAAAAGGCCAACGGAAACAGATGAAATCAACATATTTGATTAGATTGAACATATTCAAAACATTATCATGTCAGCATCCAGCTGACAGAAATGAGTGGGCTCCCTCACAGTGGATGGCGGGGGGCCACGTCCACCCCCTAAAATCAGTCACATTCTCTCTCAGAGCAGACTGGCTACACTCCAAGTGCTCAGTGACCCTCAGCTCGTGGCTGCTCTTTGAGATAGTTTCTATGAAGCACCCACTTTTTTTTCCTATTAGAATTTTAAATGAGGGTTGGGGGCTAGAGAGAGGGCTCGGTAGCTACTTGCAGAGGACTGGATTTGATTCTTAGCACCCACATCAGGCAGCTCACGATTGCTGTGATTCCAGTTCTAAAGGATGCCTCTGACCTCCCCAGGTACACACACAGACACACCCACACAGGCACCCACACCCACACAGACACACACACCACACACACAGACACCACACATACAGACACACAGAGACACAGACACAGACACACCCACACAGGCACCCACACCCACACAGACACACACATCACACACACAGACACCACACATACAGACACACAGAGACACAGACACACACACACAGGCGCCCCCACACACACACGGACACTCACACCACACATACCACACACACACACACCACACATACAGACACACAGAGACACAGACACACACACACAGGCACCCACACACATACGGACACACACACCACACACACAGACACCATATATAGGCACCCACACCCACACAGACACACACACCACACACACAGACACCACACACAGGCACCCACACCCACACAGACACACACACCACACACACAGACACCACACATACAGACACACAGAGACACAGACACAGACACACACATACACACACACACAGACACACATACCACACACACAGACACCACACAGACACACACACACAGACACACAGACACACACAGGCACCCACCCACACATGGACACACACACCACACACACAGACACCACACATACAGACACACACACACACACACAGACACCACACAGACACACACACAGACACACAGACACACACAGGCACCCACCCACACATGGACACACACACCACACACACAGACACCACACATACAGACACACACACACACACACACACACACACACACACACACACACACACACACCCGGGGTGGAGGAGGTTGATCTGCAGCACTCCAAAGAAGGAGAGAAAGCTGGCACACGTTTAAGCAGTAATACTATAGTTTTCAGGGGTTTTTTTGTCCTCTATTTAACGGTTTGTTTCAAACTGAGGATCTGTTTTCTTTAAAGATTTATTTTTATCTTAAGATGATGTGGAGCTATGCGTGTGTGAGTGCAGGTGCCTGAGGCAAGTAGAAGAGGGCATTGGGTTCCACGGAGCTAGGGTTACAGGTGGCTGTGAGCAGTCTGCTGTAGGTGCTAGGCATAGAGCGCAGGCTCTCTGCAATGGCAGCAAGTTCCTTAAGCACATGGCCATCGCTCCATCCCTGGGATCTATGGCTTTTAATACATGACACGTTTCTTCTATTATATCTTTGATTGTTGCTTTGGCTCAATCTTTGGATGCACTTTAGAAGTGCTAATTATTTGTAGACAAGATCTCAGCCACCCGTCTTCCTTATTCTTCATTTCTCCGTTGTTTTTCTTTTGTATTTTTAATCTGTGTGCGTGTTGTTGTTTTGCGTGCCAGTGTGCCACTGCCTGTATGTGGGAGAAAGGACAAATCCAACTGTCAGTGTTTATCTTTCATCTTGTATGAGACATGACATATAGCTAGGTATGCCAGGATAGCTGACTTGGGAGCTTCGGTGGGGGGAGGGGTCTCCTGTCTCTACCTCCCTTCGTTAGATAAGAGCACAGGAGTCTGGAAATGCAGCACTGTGCACAGATGTCTGAAGGTTTTTGGGGATCCAAGCTCAGGTCTTCACACTTGCATGGCAAGCTTAAAATAAAAATGGATTTTTGTAATATGTCCTCATCTAAACCTTTGTTTTATTGTTGCTGTCCTTTTAGCTAATAAGACCCCTTTAAATCTAAATCTCTTAGCACGGACTTTCTTTCATTTTAAACTCTTTTTATTGGATATAAAAACCATCTTATCCATTTACCTCATTAAAATGAAATTTTGAAATGGTCATACGCTTGTCTGGTGTATTAGTTAGCTACTGCCACAGGAGAGCTGTGTAACAAACAGCTCAGAGTGTCATAAGAAATATAGTCAGTTTGATTCTGAGGCTCATGGTGTGAAGATTGGCTGAGTGCAGCTTGTGTGTCCATTGGAGTGGCTCTGTGTCTCATTCTGAGCCAGTGCCTGCCTAAGACATATTCTAACAATAGAGATCAAAGCTTGTTGACAGGCAAGAAGAAACACTATGACACAAAAGCTGAGGCACAAAACTCACATGTGGCCACTGAGGACTCAAAACGACTGACCAGAGCTAGTCATGTGATCACACTTAAAATCAAGTTGGTGGAGGCTTATCACGTCATCGTTTATCTTTTGTTTTAAAGGGCCGCTTTGTGAAATCACTGTGGTAGACTACTGTACACTTATCAGGACCCCAAGGATATAAAACTAAGAACATCATGTGCTGGCAAGGATGTAGAAAGCCTGACACTTTGGTACAGTGCTGCCCAGAGACCAAAACTGGTACAGCCTCTTTCACAAACAGTGTGGAGGAATATTATGAAGTTAAATATTCGTCTGTCACAGAACCAAGTAAATATCCTATCTATAGGCAATCACACGAGGAAAGTGAAGGTTTATACGATACGCATAGCATTCTGGGAAAAGGAAAGACAGGAACAGAGAAAAAATGAGTCAATTGAAAAAAAAAAGTCAGCACATAATTGAAGGCTGCACTAAAAAATGGCTCCTGCTACCTTTAGGAAGTGTTTTCGTAGAGGGTTTTTCTCGGGATGCAGCAACATGGCCGCTGTTTTGTATCACAGCAAATCAAGTGTGTGGCTTGATTTTGCAATCTCCAGGTTTGCTGTTATATTTTGAGACAGGTTTTTTGCTAAGTAGCTCAGAATAGCCTCAAATTCACTACACCTACCTAAGTTTAGAGCACTGGGATTATAGCTGTGTATCACCGTGCCAGATTTTTTTGATGAAATCTTTTTAATGAAAAGAATTTCCATGTAAATCAGGTATTTAGCCATAATTAAAGTGGGCACTACTCAGTTGATCTGGGGGACCATTTTTTCTACCTGATTTCAAATAAGGACACTCATGTTCTACCCTGCCTTTTATGCCATTTTTTTGCCTGGGCCTGGCCAGCTAGCATCCCTGAGGACTATATTAGCACTAGGAGCAACATAAGGGTATCCGGGGAGCAGTTCCCAGTATTGGGGAATCTGATGGAAGGGATACCCTGTGCCCTTTGAGAGCCTGGAGAAGAAACTCTACTCCAAAGAAAAGGGGCCAGGCCTCCAGATGTTGAGCACCCAGCCTCCAGATGTTGAGCTCAGCAACACTGCCTGACAAGTCCAAACAGGGACCTTCCATACTTTCATCTGGCCCTGAAGAGAGGCTAGGAATGTGTTAGAGGTGGGAAGAGTGGGTGCTGAAGGTAGGCTAGGCAGCCCCAGGGACCTCATTGTGCCCATCTCTTTCTTCCAAGCCTTCCTTGCCCTTTTCTACCAGCCCAGCTCAGGTCCCCACAGGCCAAGTGCACATGAGGAATCAGCAGAGCCATGGCCAAGAAGGCTGCACCATTCTGCAGAGACAAGCACCCCAAGGTCAGCTGATGGGGTTGGCTGGTGCCCTTGGCTTCTTTCCCTTTCATTCCTGAAAATGTTTCCAGGCAATCAGTCACTTCCTGCCACCGCAGATCTGTGCGGCACAGGCAAGCACCCTGCCGGTGTCCTTGAGCTAACCTTTGCGGGGGGGGGGGGGGGGGGAAGGATGCCACAAGGCAGTGGCAGCATCAGGGTCAGGGCAGGACGGGAGCAGAGTGAAGCCTGAATCACCCTACCTGGCACATCACAAGTCTCCCCGCAGGTACGGCCTCACCTGCCTCTCCTGAGAGGTTTTCAGCTTGGCCTGGCTGGTGTGTGATCTTGGCAAAGTCCTTTCTCCCCTAGTTCCGGCTTTCCCTTCTCAATTCTCTTGGAAAGTGACCAAGCCTGGGAGGAGAAAACAAGAATTGGAGTAGTAGGATGGAGCGTCCCTTTTCTTCTCTGCACTTCTCTCTGGACTGAGCTGAAATGACCTCTGCCTTGTGGAGCAGGCAGAAGCCAGACAGCTCTGCTCAAGGTCCTGTTCATGTGGGTTCTGGGACTGTATGTCAGGGAGGCCCCGGCTCATGGTGGATGAAGGGTACTCTTTGGAGTTGTCCATGCTGTCCGACAGTCTCTAATAACCTTGACGACCGCCCCAGGGAGCACAGGATAAGATACTGAAGGATGACTGGAAATTGGCAGAGGGTGTAGGGAGGATGGGGACAGCAAGAGTGGACTCAGGCGTCTGAGGACTTAATGAAAAGGATGGAGCAGTGAAGGCTCTTCTTTCTAGAAGCTTCTTTGGTGGTCTCCGGGTGGCCTGAAGGAGCTGGCACCTCCTGCATAATGAGGAGGGGATGTGGCATAGCTGCACAGGGAAGGGACTTGGGAAGACATCAGCAGGGTTGTTCAGAGCAAATGCTTGGAGGTGTCCTAGGCTCTTGTACTAGACTACTATGTTGGGTCATCCAGCTTACTGTAGTTACTACTTCCTGGTCATGTGGGCTTCCTTTGCAGTATGCAGCTGACAAGCAGAATTATGCTAATGACAGAGGCTACTGGGAGGTGTCCTTAGTTAGGGTTTCTATTGCTGTGGTGAAATACCATGACCAAAAAGCAAGTTGGGGAGGAAAGTGTTTATTTGGCTTATACTTCCATATTGCTGTATACCGTTGAAGGAAGTCAGGACAGGAACTCAAATAGGGGCAGGAACCTGGAGGCAGGAGCGCATGCAGAAGCCATGAAGAAGTGCTGCTTACTGGCTTGATTTCCATAGCTTGCCCAGTCTGCTTTCTTATAGAACTCAGAACTACCAGCCCAGGGATGGTATCACGCACAATGGCCTGGGCTCTTTCTCATCAATAGCTAATTTAGGAAATGCCTTACAACCAGATCTTATGGAAGCCATTTCTTGATTAAGGTTCTCTCCTTTCAGATAACTCTAGTCTGTGTGTCAAGTTGACATAGGAACAGCCATCACAGGAGGAGACACAAGACTCAAGGAAAGATGACCTCGTTTTACCTGGGAGGAAAGCTCTGCAGAGGGCCATTGCCTAAGAGGCCATATCAGTGGCCATCTTTGGAATTTTCCTAAGGATATATTTCTGCAAATGGAATGTCTGTGTCAGAGGAGAGGCATCAGCCACCATCCTTTGGGCTGCAGTGACAGAAACCCCTCAAGTCAACTACCAAGCAAGACATGTGATGGGGGCTTTCGTGAACTCACTGTGCCCACTGATACCCACTGGTCTTCCTTAGGCCCAGTTTCAACCCTTTCCACAGAACCTCTCAGTGGTCAGGGAGAAAGCTCTGGGAGTACACGTTCTGCAGATTGCTCACTCCAGGCAGAGCTACGGATTTGCCACACAAGATCTTGGCAGCCATGGCCTGGCACTTCAGATGGAGGTTAAATTCATGGGACAAGTTCTGTTTTGGTCCAGATGACCAAACAGTGACCCCACTGTGGCTGTCTCTGAGAACTTCCACTCTCTATGAAAGAACACATGTGCAGACAGAGCCAACACTGGAGTTGGCAGGTCACAGCATCAAGGATACCCACTGAGGTCACCTGGAAGATCTTTGCAAATGAGAAGGAGCCTTGAGACAGGAAGGAGGCTGGGACCCTAGAGAAAGGCTCTGAGGTATGGTGGATGTCCCTGACAGGAGATGGCTGAGGAAGCAAAGAGCAGTTGGCAACATCCCATGCACATGTAGAGAGGAGACTGAGGGTCTCCGTGGGGAAGGGCAGTGGGAGGGGATGGTGTTCATGAAGTCTAAGGAGCTGGCTAAGAAATATAGGGAAGGCGGGCCTTACACTTGATCTTAGGTGGTGAGAAGCCAATCGAGATGTCTTTGTGGCTTCCTCAGGATGTGGTCAGGTACCTGGGGCCACTCCGGTGACAGGTAATACATGGCCACACCTCTCTTTTCCTGTGCCTCCTTCCCCTGGTTGTCTTCCATTTCCCCCTCTCCCCTTTCTCTATTTCCTCTTCCCGTTTGTCTCCTTGGAGGATGGAGCTGCCTTCCCAGAAATAGAAGCTGATGGGGGAAGTTTTATCCTTGGCATGAGGGATATCCGCCTCAC
Organism: Acomys minous; assembly: GCF_964271855.1. Taxonomy (NCBI): domain Eukaryota; kingdom Metazoa; phylum Chordata; class Mammalia; order Rodentia; family Muridae; genus Acomys; species Acomys minous. The sequence continues at coordinate 101,530,702 of NC_140487.1, read as the reverse complement.
TCCAGAAAACCCAGGGTAAAATAAATCTAATTAAATCCGTTACTGTTCACAGAGACTAGTTTTGTGGGCAATTGACCTGTTTTATTTATTATGTAAACCATCATGAAAACCAAGCTCCATATTATTTATGCTAATGGAGGGAATAGGTAATAAATCCCACGTGAGGATGTGGGTAGACCAGATGGTGCTGGTGGCACTTTGATGGCCGGTGCTGGAGGAACTCATTTCAGAAGTTGCTCCCAACCCCGGGGAGAAAGGCTGAGAAGTGCTGGAGGGAGGTGGGGTGGAGTCTGGGGGACAACAGCCTCACTCACAGCAAATTGAAGAACACTAATGAGAAGAGGGGACCTCTCTGGGTCACCCCCTCCCTCTTGAGGAGGCTCCAAGCCTGTGTCATGAGCCTTGGAAAAGCTGGGATTGGAATTAGATGGGCTGCTTCCAGTGTGCTGTGTCCCAGGCAAGACTGCCACCTACACAGTGGCACTGGATTCCCATGACAATCCTGAGAATTAGGTCTGCTCTGCCTCTGGCTTATAGAAAATGGAGGCAGTGAGAACTGGGGCGTGTGAGCCTCAGGTCCCCTTTCAGGCCTCCAAGGACCTTGATAATGGGGGGAGATGGTTTGGCGGATAAGGACACTCTCGCTGTGCAAGCATGACCTGCGTTCAGATTCCTAGCGTATTTGTAAAGCTGGGCATGACCATGCAGGCCAGTAACCCTAGCATTAGGCAGGGTGTGTGTGTGTGTGTGTGTGTGTGTGTGTGTGTGTGTGTGTGTGTGTGTAATGTGCTTGTCTGAGGATGGAGATAAGAGGATTGCTGGCTAAATAGCCTAGCTGAAAAAATCACAAGTTCCAGTGAGAGACCCTCCCACCCTCCCACCCTCCCACCCCCACACCCTCCCACCCCCACACCCCCACACAAGAAGGAAAGGAATGGACCAGGAGGAAGGAGGAAAGAGTTGGGAGAAGGGTGAAGTGTGTGTGTGTGTGTGTGTGTGTGTGTGTGTGTGTGTGTGTGTGTGTGTGTGTGTCTATCTGTCTGTCCATGTAGGAGGTGAACGAGGTTTGGAGGAGAAGTAACGATGTGATGGAATGACAAGGTAAGGACAGGGCAAGGTGGAAAGAGGACAGGAAGGAAGGAAGAGATATCTTTTTCCCCTTGAGATCTGCTGGCCCTAGATCTTCAAGGGGACATGAGAGTTAGGTGAGAGCAGGGACAGTCACATGAGGGTGTGGGCTGCTCCTCATTGTGACTGCCGGTGAAAGCGGGTAGCTAGCTTGCTTACTCATCAAGGCCGAGCACTTCATCTTCCCTCCCAAGAAAGGAGAGGGACACAGTTCAGGAGGCCATGGAGAAGATCTGAGTTTACAGAAGCCTCGCAAGTAAACAACAGAGTGACCAGCCTGCAACTGCCTTTCCAGCCCGCGCCAACCCTCTGCTGGCAGACGCATTTGCTCACCTCTGGATGCCAGGGGCAAATGCTTGTTTTTTTATTGTCTAATTCAGGCCAAAGGGCCCAAAGAGAGGATAAATTTAATTCCAAAATGCTTTGGCTTATTTTCAAGACAGATAAAGAATGGTTAGAGAAAGTGTGGAGGAGAAAAACTTGCTAGCAAGGGCACTGGAGCATCTATGTGCCTGTGTTAAGGGCTGAACTTGAGCCTGGCATCTGTGAGGACAGCGTTATCCACTTCCAGGGCTACTGATGAGGACTGCACAGAGCACAGCACAGCCTAGCGCAGTATGTGGCATGGAGGAAGGGCAGACTTGGGTGGGAGTCCCAAGAAGGCACATGTCAGATGAACGTATTGCAGACAATGGACTGAGGAGGTAGGGCCGAAGTGGGCGGAGAAATGGTGCTTCGATGGCAGTGAAGATGTCAGCCCACAGGAGCAGCAGAGCTGGGACACCAGCAGTCAGGTGACTGGGTGACCTAGTTTGTCCAGCACCAAGGGCATCCCAGGGCTTTGGATGCTTAGAATGGGAAATTACTGGAAAAGCGGAGGTGAACTGGTCACTTTCCTTGCAGCAGTGTCCTGTATCTCACTGGGTATGATGGTGGAGACTTGGCATTGGGCATGGTGGTTTTCTTTGAACATCAATTTCTGAAGGTCTCGGGCTATGAGTAGCTGATTACCAACGCTCTCTTAACACTTGGAGTAATGAGGGGAACAAGTGTTGGGATGTGGCCACCACTCTGCAGTGTCCACAACAGTTGCTTGCAAGTGAATTCTGTCCCTGTTGTGATACAGGCCATGGTGTAGGCTATGATGATACAAGCAGGCCCCTGAGGTGTCACAACTAGGGCTAGCTGCACCCAGTTTTAGTTTGTCTCTTTTAATTTGGTGTTGGGTCTAGCTGTACCACTTTTCAGAGGTCAGGGGAGTGCCCTCCAAATCCTCACCCTGGTTCATTAAAGGGTGGGTTTAGCAGGGTCTGCCTCAGGGAGCCAGGAGGCCCTCATGACAGGCCAGTCTCTGTGGACACCAGCTTAGGACGGTAGGATTCATGTGATTGTCCAACGGGAATCTTCTTGCTTTCCTTTATGTCTCCTTTCTTTGGTCTAAGAGCCCCAGGCTCCTTCACTCAGATAATTAAAGCCATCACAACACATAGAGTAACAGTTGAGGTGGTTGGCAGGATATCAGGCATGGTTCTAAGAGCTTTGTATGGAGTTGATTATAGCAACTCAGGACTCCAAGACTGAAAGCTCCACGGAGGCAGGAGGTGGGTGTTCTGTGCTGGTCAGAGATGTCACATAGTTCGTACCAAAGCAAGAAAGAATACAGACTCCACCTTCCCATCAGAGAGTTTGCTGGTGTCTTAATAAATTAACCAGGAGACCAGCTTCTCTCCCCTGAGAACCCTGGTGTCCGCATTATGTACCTTTCTGCCCTCCTCTTGAAGCTTTCTCACTCCCTAGGAGTCTCATAAGACCAGTCACAGGGGCTCTCTGTCCCATAGCCTCAGACCCTCAAGAGCGGGTAATGGGGAAGCATGTCTGACTCCCTAAACCCACCATCCTACCCCCCTTGTCCTCCATGCCAGATCCTGGGCCTGTGGCTTTGTACTGACTCATCAGAGGGCCAGACAGAGGATTTACAGACCCGGCGGCTGTACAGGAGACACCTACCAGGGAGGGCTGGAGTTCAGGGGGAAAGCATCTGGCAGACTCAGTCTGGGTTCATGATAATGGTAACAAGAAGTACTGCTCGCTTTGGAGGACTCAAATCCAGTCAGATCACTCATTGATAAGAAAATGCCCCATGGCCCTCCATCCACCCTTGAGATGCGGATGGAGTCACACCCAAAGCTTTTAATATCTTTCTTTTCAGGTATTTGAGCCACGTGTTGCCCATCACCTTAAGGGGTTTCTTATTCTTTGCAGCAAAAGAGCCTCAGCAATGCTAGGGGTTGTGAGACTCAGCCTGGAAATTCAGCCTTGGGTTTCCTCTGAGGAAATAAGTAGAACTTGGCAGTTTTTACTAAAAGGCCTCACCTGTCATTCAATAGACGGGGAAACAGCTTCAGAGAGATCAGTTCATACAGGCTGTACAGAAGCCTATGGGGCATTTTCTTAATTAGTGATTTGATGGGGGGAGGACCCAGGCCACTGTGGGTAGGGCCACCCCTGGGCTGGTGGTCCTGGGTTCTATAAGAAAGCAGGCTGAGTAAGCCATGGGGAGCAAGCCAGTAAGCAGCAGCCATTTGTGGCCTCTGTATCAGCTCCTGCCTCCGGTTCCTGCCCTGCGTGACTTCCTGTCCCGACTTTCTTTGATGATGAGCAGTGATGTGGAAGTGTAAGCCAAATGAGCCTTTTCCTCCCCAAGTTGCTTTGGCCATGTTGTTTCATCACAGCCATAGTAACCCTGACCAGGACAGGGAGGGAGCCAGGCCTCTGAACCCCAACATAGTGGTCCTCACTCCACTGGAGATGCCTAAGGAGGGTGATTTCCTACTGAGGACTTTGACTTCCCTGTATGCTGTGTGATGCTCAGGTCAAACAGACAGGCTCAGCTCACGAGTGACAATAGTGTTTGCATCTGTCTTAGAGAGGGGCTGGGGCCAGGGCTTCTGAGGCCATCCAGGGTAACCCCTCCCTTCTTTGTAGTACACTGAAACTGCGGTACCCAGGGTCAGGAGACACCGGAAGGGGAGGGTACCTGAGGTAGCCTCAGGATAACACAGCTAGGGAGGCTGGAAGGCTCCCTTCTGTCTCCTCACTACAGTGTGGTGGATCCTAACCATGTCAACCTGCCCTGTTCCTGTAATGTGCCCAACAGCGCCCGCCCACCAAGGGCTGTGCACAAAGCCCCCCCTCCATTCCCCCTTGGCCTTGCCCGTCTCCTCCTCAACACTCAGGCCTCAGCCTAAATATTGTTCTCAGCAAATGCATTCTTACCCATCTTCAATAATTCAACAAATGTTACTTGGCCACTAATACAAACCTGACGCTTTGCTGTGTGAAAATTACTGGAGCTTATAATGTCCCTGGCACAGAGTAGATGGATCTCTGTCTCTGTCTCTGTCCCTCTCCCTCTCTCCCTCCCTGTCCCCTCCCCCCTCCCCCACCTTGCTCATTCTCTCTCCAACATACATATATCTACGGGGACAGAAAGACAAACCCTCACAGACACCCAGATGCAGAGCCAGGACACACAGTCACATGGATACCCATGGGCCCCCAGCCCTACGGAGACAGACACACAGATGTACAGAGATATATTGGCACACCACACATATATGCAACAACTAAGGTGCACAGACATACAGATGGACAGAGATACCCAAGTGTGGAGAGGACATAACTTGGTGGGAATACCCATGAGGCCCCTTGCAAGCACACACTGAAAACCAAGAGGGACAGAGGCACCTGGAGGCATGCAGGAGAGGTCCAGGCAGGGGATGCTGCAGATATGGGGAGAGGAGCCAGGGTTAGTGAGGAAGAGCTGCCTTGCAGGAGCCACACATGGCTCATGAGGAACAGTGTGTGGCAGGAAGCTGGAGCCCCAGGTATGGACAGGGATATGGAATAGGCTGGCCTTTTAGGTCCCTGTAGGGACTTGGCTTATTGGCGATATTTTATGTGTGTGTGTGTGTGTGTGTGTGTGTGTGTGTGTGTGTGTGTGTGTTGTTTTTCTGAGACAACATCTCATTCTAAATCTCTGGCTGACCTCATACTAGCAGCAATCCTCCTGTCTCAGCACCGCCTACATGCTGGGATTATAGGTGTATGCCACCACACCTGGCTCTCATTGGGTTTTGCAGTGAGACACCCATCAGTGGCTAGCAGGGCGTGGTACGATGCCCCTCACATACTTGCCAGCTTCCCCCGGCTACCATAGGGACAACGAGGAGGGGAGTGTGTAGAGAGGCTTGGAAGCATGCAAACCAGGTAGCGATGGCGGTGGTGATCACAGCCGGAGCTGAGCTGGGACAGTGGCTGCTGCAGTGGGGGAGGGGATGATCTGAATATGGTGTCCATGGGGTTTGCCAAGGGCCTAGAGACGGGGGAGGAAAGCTAGCCAGGGCTCCTGAGCAGCATGCACTGAACCAGAGAGGGCTTGGGCAGCCCAGCAGCTTCACACAGGTGGGAGAGCATCTGGGATGCTTCCAACCATGGAACTGCCTCGGCAAGTGCCTAGCTGAGTTCAAGGTCCCAAGAAGGGCCTAGGGGCCAAGCATCTTCGGTTTATAGGAGATACCTAGTGGCATTTTCCTGAATGTGGCTCCGTATGTGGAGAGAGAACAGCGGAGTCTCAGGCCCGAGCCCCATAAATTGTCCCCGTTAGCCTCTGGGCTGTCAATCTTCTCATTTGGCTTCCACAGCTGTTTCAAAGGTCAGAACTAGTAGAGGGCTTGGGTCGGATTCCCAAGGGCTGCTGTAACAAGTGACTTCAAACCAGTGGCTTGAGACAAGTTTGTTCTCTTACCGGTCAAGGGGCTTGAGGCCAAAATCAAGATGGCTGCAGCAGTGCATGCTTGCCAGGTCTAGGGGAGACTGCTTTCTGGGCTCTAGGACAGGCATGTGAACACGATGCAGCGGAAGGACACCTCACAGAGAGAACTAAGGGCCAGGAGAAGCTGGGAGCCTCCTCCTTCTATGGGAAGTACATCCCCAGTCCTTTTCTAACACCTGGGAGGGGCTCCCCACCTTCTTCAGCCAAGGTGCCAAATGCTAATCCTGGTCTGGGCCCTGCAAAGCTGCTGTTTAAATAGTCAAAGATTAGTTTTCAAATTGACAAACAGAGCCCATCTGGAATGCTTGCAGCCGACTTCTCTAGGGCCTGGCTGAGCAAACCCAGTTTAATTAGGCCTAGTGTTTGGCCCAAGGCAGAGAGGTGGGGTGTGGGGGGGCAGCCTTCTTCTAGGGTTGGCCTCTGGTCTCTCCATGGCAGCTGGGATGGCTGCCAGTTTGAATGTCCGGTATGACCCAGCCCTTCTCCCAAGCAGAAAGGATAGGATCAGGCTTCATGCTCTCTTGAGCTCCAAATCCATCCTTTTCCCAGAATCCCTTGGGTGCTTACAGGTTCCTTCACTGCCTGAGGCTTTCATCTGTGCGGGTGCGTGCCGTTCTGTCTTGCCGGGTCGGTTCACCTGTGCATATGCACATCCACCCATCAAATACCTACTGAGACCTCCTGTTGGCTGGGTAGAGTTTCAGGCATAGCAGGCTCTGCCCTCTGGAGCTTTGGTCCATGGGTGGGCACCAGATGTTGATCCAACAGTTTGGTGTGTGGATATTTAGTCGCAGACTGTGAGATGTGCTCAGAGGCATGCGCCCGTGCTGGGTCAGTGCAGTCTTGATATGGTGTCTGGAGGTGGGGTGCTATAGTGTCTGGGGGTGGGGTGCTATAGTGTCTGGGGGTGGGGTGCTATAGTGTCTGGGCGTGGGGTGCTATGGTGTTTGGAGGTGAGGTGTAGATAGTAAGGAAAGGCTTCCCAGGAACCTGGTCTCTGAAGTGGAAAAGGAGACAGCCAGGTGAGGAGACTGTGTTTGAATGTGTATGTGTGTTTTGTACATATGTGTACAGGTGTGTCCTTTCAGGCAGAGGAAACTCCAGGTGGGATGGGGAAGACAGGACAATACTGGGTGATGGAGAGAGGCTACATGCCTGGGGACCAGCACCAGCTGAAGCCAAACCAGGACTGGCCAGATAATCAGGGCCTCCTTGGTCTCTAGTCTGCCAGAGTCTGGAAAAGTGTTAGAAGGCCTTGCAGACTTCAGGCAGGGCCTGCGGCAGATTTACATACAGAGCTCTATGTGCTGCCATGTTGTCCCCATCCCCTCCCAGAGGAAACCCTTTCTTCCATCATCACATTCCCAGACCCGGGATTCCCTGTGAGCTAACTCAGGGTGTCTTCTGAGTGTCTGAGCCAATGAATGCATAGAGGGGCCTTTTGACCCATGCATTACCCCTGTGATACTGAGGGTCTTAACGGAGCGTGGGTCTCAGATTTACCTAGCCCTCTTCTCTGTTCACACACACTGTACAGATGCCTGCCTTCTCCTGGGCCCTAGAGCCAGTGGTGTCCTGGCAAGTAGTTAACATTGGGCTCTCCAGATGAAAAGAGGCCCCCTTGTGGTGTTCACCAGTCACCAGGCCCTCATGGAACGGGACACAGCTGACAAGACCCAGTCACCAGGCACACATGTGATGGTACACAGCTGACGAGACCCAGTCACCAGGCACACATGGAATGGTACATAGCTGACGAGACCCAGTCACCAGGCCCACGTGTGATGGTACACAGCTGAGGAAACAGAATGCAGACCTGGATGTACACAGTCATTTCTTGAGAGCCATTTGGGTCAGTTCTAGCACCTTACTCCCTAAAATGTTCCACTGTGACTAGAACTAAAACTGATGTCCACAGTCCAGTCAGCACTGTGTTTGGCCTCAGGTTAGGGCTGCTGGTCAGGCTAAGCCACACAGCTTCAAGCTAAGAGGTAAGGCTCCAAAGGGTGGCCTCTTGGGTTGGAAGCCTGGTCTGCTATTACTAGCTGTGTGACTGTGGGCGGGTCACATCTCTGTCCTATGCCTCACGTCCTAATTTGTGCTGAGGGACAGAAGCGGTAACCATAACCGCATTCTGGAAAGGCAGGAAGGTGAAATCAGGCCAGCTTATAAAGCCTGACGATGGTGTTCTATACATAGGAAGTGTACCCTCACGTGGCCCCCTCTGGCCTCCGAACACTCATCCCCAGACCCTCCCCTGAGCTCAGCCTACTCTCATGACTCTCTCAGTCTCTAGAACGGCCCTCTGGGACTCTTGGGCACCCTTTTGTATGTGACCAGAAGCTAGAGCTGTCCCATTATCTGTGTCCAGATCTGGCCCCCAGATCCGATTATTCAAAGACAGAGCCTTGAAAATCCTTCAACAGTCCAAATCCCAATAACTCAAATTCTTTCAGAGCAGGGTTTTTAATAACAAGTTGCAACTCAAGAACAGGTAGTTGGAGGGCTGTTGAGATGGCTCAGCAGGTATAGGTGCTTGCCACTCAAGCCTGACAAGCCAAGTTCAATTCCCTACAACCCACATAAGGGTCGGAGGAGAGGACCAACTCCATAAAGGTGTCTTCTGACCACAGCATACGTGCCAATACATATATTATGCACACACACATACAACAACAATGATGATACCTTTTAAAAAAAAAATTTATTTATTTATTATTATGTATACAGTGCTCTACCTGCATGTACAGCTAAAGGCCAGAAGAGGGCATCAGATCTCACTCTAGATGGTTGTGAGCCACCCTGTGGTTGCTGGGAATTGAACTCGGGACCTCTGGAAGAGCAGTCAGTGCTCTGAACCTCTGAGCCATCTCTCCAGCCTCAGTGATGACACATTTTAAAAAACTACTTGGAACATATTTGTTCCGTTTAGTGAGATGGACAAATTCCCAAAACACTGGCAAAGCATAGCCACACTTAAGGACATAGAGAAAGAAAGCCCACAGAACACATGACAGGGAACAAGAGGTCAGTGAGTATCTGTGTCATTCACTCCTTGGCCATTGGGCTAATTCTCTTTAAAGAGTCAAATGGCAGAGAACTTGGATGTTTAAAAGAAATTAAGAGGGACTAGCATTTATTTTTTTTTTCCTTTACTACAGATTTTTATAAGACAGGCGCTGTGTGAGGTCTTAGCAAGTCACAGATGGCGTAGTCAAGTATTTGCAAGGATATGGATGGCGTAGGGGAGCCTCAGAGGTAGTGGGAGGGGTCTGTGGCCACCCCTAGGCTCCGAGGAATAGTAATTTAGGTCACACAGATTCCTTGGTCAGTCTCTCGTCATATCCTCACCCAGACAGGGCTGTGGGAGCCTCTTGAGTCATGGTGTCCTTAACTCCACCTGTGCTTTTAAGATGACTGCGAGTCCCAGGGAGGCCGAGGGGCTCCCTGGGATAATGTCTCAAGCTCAAATCTCTGAAAGTGGTTTCTGAGGCCCCAGCTGGGCTTGGCCATGTACCAGCCACTCTATCATCCTTCAGGACACAGACGGGAGTTGGCCGCAGACTGAGAAGGTGGCAGTTGGCACAACAGAGGTGCGGCTGGCTGGGCGAGGCCAGGCTCCCTGACGGGCTTGCTTTCTGCCTGGTGATTACCCATTACTCCCGTCAGTGGCTGATAAACCGTTATCACGGAATTATCCGCTGCAGGCTCCGCATCAGTATGAAATCCATTACTGTCCGTCAAGCCCTGTGGCTAATGGGAAAAACCCGGCAGCTGCCCGGTGCGAAGGCGGGGCTCACACAGATCCACTATCTGTCTATTACTTCAGCAATCACACCTCGTAATGGAATCTTGGATGGGAAATGACAAGAAGTCCCAAGACGTTGTCATTCTGATGGGTGGCTGGTGGGTGGAGCCATCTGACTAACTCTAGAGTGTGGCAAGGAGGTGACCCCAGGGTCAGGAAGCCCCAACTCCTACCGCATCAACTGTAGGTAAAGCTTGGCACTGTGACCTGGGGAGCAGATTCTCAGTGCGGAGCCAGACAGACATGGGAGGAACAGACAGAGAAGGATGGAACAATGGATGGACAGATGGGTAGATGGCTAGACAGATGGATGAATGAGCGGGCGAATGGATGGATGGGCAGGTATGTGCATATGTGGATGGATGGAAGGATAACTAGATGCGTACATGACTACATAGATGGCTAGACAGATGGATGAGTGGATGGACGGGTGTGTAGGGGAAATGACAAATGGACAGGTGGATAGGCAAAATGAGTTGGAAAGATGTGTATATATGGGTGACCTGTTGGACATATGGATGGACGGAACCCTAAAGTAAACCTCAACACAAGAGCATAGGGAGGCTGTCTCACTCCTGCTAGCCCCCTTTCTAGGCTGAGGTCCTCCTCTCTCCTCCTGAAGGCATCCGCTACTATGGGACCTAGAGGCGGTGAGGGTGCTGGAGTCAGGCAGCGCTTATGGAGCCCAACCCTGCAGCAGCTCTGCCTTAGGCAATGCTACAGGTCAAGCTCTCTGACCTGTGTAACCTGGGGAACAGCAGAGTCATAGCACTTGACTGACACCTCTGTTGTGCTGAGTGGCCAGGGAGGCATCTCTCATCTTGCCCCTTCCTATATGGGACCCGTGGTGATGACAAGAAGCATGCACTTCCTGGATGAACTAGCTTGGGCTTCTGTCCTGACCCTGGGAACACAGATCCTGCAGACCAGACTGTCAGGGAAAACTGGGAGCTGAAGAAGTTTCAAGGGCTGGCACCAGGCAGGGCTGGCTCGGTGGCCATTACAGTGAGAATGAACGGGAGATCTTTAATTAGGAAAGGAAGGTAGCCATTGATTAGACTTTTGGGAAACCCACTTTGCCTGCTCTGTGGAGGAGGGACCACATGAGATGATTTTTTTCCCCATAATCCACTGTGAAACAGGCAAACAGTGAGAACCAGTGGTATAGGTGGGGGATTCTACAAGTAACCTCATATCTTCCAGTTTATTTCAGAACCTCTACCCTCGATCAGTCTGTTCCAGCCGTACTAGGCACTTTGCTCTCTACGCATGCCAGGCTCACCCTGCAACCTCAGGGCCTTTGCACCTGCTGTTCCCTCTAGCCAGAATGTCCACACAATTAGCTCCCTCAGAAAATATAGATCTTCACCACGTGTCCCAGTTTCTGTGAGCCTTTCCAAGCCACCTGGTTTAAAATGACAACCACCCCCCTTTTGCCCATCCCTTGCCTGTCTTTCTGTTTACTCTCCCATCAGCTCTTGTCTCCTTTTTTATTTCCTATAGAGCTTGGAGAGCTTTGTCTCTTTGGTTTGATGCAGTATCCCCAGCAATCTCTGGGCCATAGTAGATACTAAGAATTAATGAATAAATGAGTGGTGTGGACGCAGAGTGCACAGGAAGGTGCTGGAATGTACAGCCTCTTAGTGCTCACGTACCTTCCAAATTTGACCTCTCTGTCTTCCACTTCCCTGCCCCTTGTCCCTGACAGTAACCTCTCTGTCCTCTGGGAAGGCTGGAGCATGCCCAGCGCCAGCCCTGCTTTCTTTTCTTGCTCTTTGTTGTACAGGACTATCTCCCAAGCCAAACTACCATCATCTTCATGAATTCCTGTGCAAAAGATCATCGCAGCTGGGGTTGACGACTGTTGATCTTCCCTTATTGGAGGAGCAGGGAGGGTTATGAGACCCTCACCCAAGTGTGGCCTTAGGATCTGTGGGAGGGGGAGGCTAAAGGATACAGGCTGGGAAGACTGGGGAAAAGGTTACACATACACACACACACACACACACACACACACACACACACACACACACACACACCTCTTCCATTGGGGCCTCATCATTTATGCTGTGTATGGACCATCCAATAAGGCCGGTTTAAAGGCACCCACTCTCCTGCCCACAACCCCTCATCTCTGTAAATAAGATTAATAAACTCATTGGTTACTTAGGGTGAACTTTGGCGGGATAGAACTTCGGGTTGTCGTTGGGACCTTGTGAGGACCTAGCACTCCACAAGGATAAACTTCTTGAGACACTCCCCCCCCACCTTTGCTCACTCAGCAGGCAGAGTGGGTTTCCTAAAAGGCAAATCAACACCTACCTTCTTTTCCTAATTAAAAGCTTCCAGCACATACCCACTGCAATGGCCACCTGATCTGGCCCTGTCGGGTGCTGTCCCATGAAACCGTCAAGCTCTCCAGTCCCGCGCTCCCTTCCCAGAAGTCTTCTCTGACAGCTGCTGTCTCTCCTGGGCCTGCAATGCTCTCCCTGCAGGTTCCCACAAGGTTGGCTCGTTCCCTCAGCTGCTGCTTAAGCAGGAGAAACTTCATTAGACATTGAGTTTGAGCACTCTCTTTCTCCGTGAGTCATTCTCTTGTCTTCATGGATTGAACCCAAATGGAGTCACTTTACTGGCTTGTTTTCTTCCATATTAGCGCCCCCCCCCCCAGGTCTACCATATAGGTGGCATTCTTCTGTGAAAGGGGCTGATACATCTGGCTATGGGCAGAACCTTAGTGCCTGATAAAACGTTGAGTGACTGAAAAAGAATAAGTGAAAAGAAGGCAGGGAAGAAAAGGAAGGGGGAGAGAGAGAGAGAGAGAGAGAGAGAGAGAGAGAGAGAGAGAGAGAGAGAGAGAGAGAGAGAGAAAGAGAAGAGAGAAGAGAGAAAGAGAGACTATAAGTCTATACCATCAGGGGCTCAGCAGCCATGTACCGGGCTCTCCGGCACCCTGGCCTCTGGTCCTTGGACTAGCCATGTCTCACCTTAGACTTTATAGTTGCCCAGAACCAATTCAGCCTTGAGACCTTAACTGCTTACCCCTTCTGTTCATGTCTCTTGTCCTTTAGGTGCCCTTTCTAGTCACTCAGTAGAAGTAACGAGCGGTGTGATTCCACATGGGTCACCTGACCCTTCTGAGCTCACTTCCTCCCCTCTGCAGGAGTCTGAGGATGCCTGCCTTGTGGGGGGTGGCTGCAGGCTGAACCTGTTAATGAAGAGCTTTGTTGATGCCAGGCGCTCAGCATGACATCCTGGAGATGCCATCTCCTCACTCAGCCTAAAGCCGTGGAGCATGTCGCCTGGCCACCTGCTCGCCGCTCTGCTTCCCTTTGTCTTTCTTTTCTACGCCAGTGGAGCCCAGTCTCCCATGGGCTCCCGTGTCCTCTACCTGTCACCTATGGCTCCACTAGTAGACAAGACGATCCATTCCCCATCCCCACTTACCTGTGTAATCCTGAGTCTCACTGGGACCACAGGAGCAAGCTCTAGGCCTTTGTTCATGGAAGTTCCAATCCATGGTTTGTTCTCTGGTTGGACTTTGGGGATGCTGTCTTTTTCTTTGCTTGACTATGGGTACAGGACACCCATGTCTGCCTCCTCCCCCTAACCTGTGGCCCCTCCCTCTCTGTCTGCCCCTTACCTTCCTGGTGACAGACGCTGCCCATGGGCCCTTTATTGATACTTCCTGCTGGCCTCTCACTCATGTTGGTCCAGCCTGAGTTGGTTCCCAGCAAAGCTGAAGTGTAAAGCAGTGTTTACATGGTGAGCCCGCCTTGCACTGCCAGATCCCTGCCAGCATTTTCTCTTGTTGCGGCACCCACCATGCCTCACCTGCCTTGGGTGGAGCATTGTCTCTTCCCCAGCAGAGTGTCTCTGTCCTAGACCACACTGTGTAGTTGCTGTCTTCTTTCCAGCCTATGTCTGCTAGGAGACCAATTCCCAACCCCATTCCCATCTCCTTGGATATTCCCTATACACATGCATGGATCACACCCGGGTGCCATTTCACATATAGACGATGATGCAAGAGATACTGGTGGAAACAATCTTTGGTGTGGGACAGGAGAGGTACAGTGATGAACAGGAGGGAGAGTGAAGTCAGGGTTATGGGAGAAACCAGTTTCTTCTGCCACTGGGATTGGGAGCCCAGATTTGCCCAGGGATCCCAACTGAACCAGTGCTTAGTTGGGGAATATAGCTACAGTGTCAGAGCCTGGTCTGCGTGGGGAAGATGGGCAGGATAAAGCTCTAACTTGCTCATAGACAGCAGTAAGGAGCTGCCAGTTACACCCAGGCAAGGTAGGGGTAAGAGCATAAGGGTTTAGACCTAGCATATCCTTGTTAGGACAACGAGGCCCAGGACCACATCTGGGCAGGGTCAGGCAGCTGTCCAGAAAGCAGGTGCTTGTGATTAAGCTTTAATGCCAATGGCCTAGTGGGCCCTCACTCCAGCATGAGCCCTGGAATCACCCTTCACCTCATTTCACAAGTGAGGGAACTAAAATGTAAGTAGTGTAAGGCATGGAGGAGCCAAGATGGGATGCAGGGAGGCTGGCTCCAGAACATAACTGTATACCTAAAGGCACCTGTGGGCACATCAATCCCTCCGTGCATCCAGAGACACACCTCTACCCCCAAGAATGCACTCGTGAGTGCCCAAGCCCACCTGTGCTCAGGCCTGCCCATTCATGAACCCTCTTGGCTCTGGCTTGCCTCTGTACTCCTGGGCATGTCAGGTTGGATGAATTCAAGGAAGCAGAGGAGGGAGCACGGGTGGGGCTACCCAGAAGCAGCTGAACAGCCTTGTTGGCTTGGCCAGGCCCCATGGAGAGCCCCAACCCAATTAGCAGTTTTATTGAAGACAATTGGATTAGAGGCGGCTGCCGTGAGTGTTGACTTAGCTTGGATGGGCATAGTAGGGGGAGCGGAATCTTTTCTCCGCCGTTGCTCAGCTCAAGCAGCCATCCTTGGCTATCACACTCTGCCTGCAGGCTTTCCTCTTCTGCGCGGCTCACTCACCTTCTCCTCTCGGTGGCCCTGGAACAATGCCCTGCCTCTTAGTCCCTACCCAGGAGACAAGGATCCCAGGAGGCTTGTGTCTGAACCCAGAAGAGCAAGGCACTGGAAGAGTGTGGCTACCGATTCCCAGTACACCCACTGACCTCCAAGCTAAAGTGGGGTGTCATTCCCCTAGACCCCCCAGTCTCCTGTGTCAGACAGGGGCACTGTGGGCATGCTCCACGGCTGGCTCTCTTGTAATCTCCCCTCTCTTGGCTTCTGCACTTGCAGTTGCCTTGCCTGGTACACTACTCTTCCACAGCCCTTGGCTTGGGTGGCATCTACCACCTTCTGCATCTGGGCTTCAGTGCCACTCATCTATTCTTCCAAAGTGCCTACCTCAGGGGGCTTTCCCAGGTGACCCCCTTTGGTTGTTTGTTTCCCACTTAAATCCTCTCCAAGTGGAGACCGCCCAGCTCAGCATTTTCTGGATAAGTCAGCGATCTCTACAACACTGTGATGCTCTTGGACTTTTCCCAATTTTGCAGATGGGAAGATTGAGGCTCAGAGAAGTTAAGCAGCTTTCTACCGGTCACACAGAAAGTTGGTGGTAGATCTGGGTGTGAACTGACTGCATGTTCTTTTACACACCCACTTTCTTTCTCTCTTTCTTTCTTTTTTTTTTTTCTCTGCCATCTTCAAGAGTCTCTTTTTAATGGCTGTAGGGCCCTTGGGAGGCCCACGTGTTTTGCACACACAGGCTCATTTATTCTCAGCACACACACCCCTGCTTCCGTGCTCATATAAAGCAAAGGTCAGCCTGCTCCAGCCCAGGCACGGCAGGGCAGCCACAAGCACTGTTTCCTGGTCTCCAGCACAGCAGCGAGGAGACTTCCCCATATCCAGCGGGAGTATATTCCCACCCGCTGCAGATATTAATTTGGGGGTTTATAGAAAAATCCATATGGTGTGAGTTATCAAGGGCGTCGGTTGTGAGGAGAGCCACAGAATCAATAGTGAGAGATGGTCCTATTTCACAGTTTCTGTAAACGGGGCCGCGGGGCCACACAGGGCAGGTTCAGACTGGGGAAGGTTAGCAGACTGCCAGGCCTTGCTCTGCTGGAGCCTCACCACAGCCCTGGGGAGGCCAGTCCAGCGCCTGCTGGGTCTGATTTGTATTCTCCCTGGGCACTGTCAAAGGGCTTGGTAAATATTTATTAACACTTCTCTGAGGCGAGATAGCCTTCTTGGCAGCAGCTCCTCAGGCAGCCTGGCTGTGGCAGAGATGCTCCAACAGCTAGGGGCCTAGGGAGGGCCATGTGGTCTAGGACCAAGGCTGTGACCCTGTTGGGGAGAGAGCCATCGGGAAGTCTGGAAGGAATCTGTGGCTGTGGCTGGTTCTTCCTCCATTTCACAGCTGGGCACAAGACCCGCAGGCACACTGCTCACTGTTGGACTCCTGGCCTAGAGTCAGAGGTGCTGGAGAGAGCAACGCTGTCCCAGCAGAAATGCAGTGTGAGCCACCAAGGCAAGCTACGGGTGTCACTTTAAAATTTGTAGGAGCCACATTAAATGTCATGTCAGCTTGTGATGGAATGTAGTGATGTCCCTCCCTTAACTCCCTGCACCCGGTGCATTATCTCGCTGTGGTCTTCATCTTCTGTGTCTAACACCTGACGTCTTAGCTTATGACGAGATATGGTGTAGGACAGATGGGTGCTCTCTGTTAGCAGAGCGCTTGCCTAACATGAGCAGAACTTTGAGTTCCATCCCCAACCTGCCACAAAACAGCAATCCCAGTAGTCAGGGGGTGAAGGCAAAAGTATCAGGAATTCAGAGCCATCTTGGTTATGTAGTGAATTTGAGACGTGGGACTCTGTTAAAAACAAAGAAAAGAAAAGAAGAAGGAAGGAAGGAAAGAAGGAAGGGAACTCAAACCCCCAAAATGTTGTTTTGACTCTGTTTCTGGAGGTTGTGGATGTGGTACACAGGGGATTCCCAGGCCTGTGGTGAGCTGCCTCAGGCCTTCATGGAGGACAGCACATGAAAGAATAAAGCCCCTTCCCAAATAGTCTGAAGTGAAAAGAGAGAAAGTGGAGAAATCAGGGCCTCACCATCCCTTTGAGGACACTTTCCCCCACCCCCCGCCCCACCAATAACCTGTTCCCACTGCAGGCACTTTTAATATCATGAGATAAATAATAGTAACCTCTGTTGGAAATGCTTTGCCTTCTGGCTGTGTTCTGGACATGATGTTTTTACTCTTGAGCTAGTTGGCTCATCTTCCTTCTCTCAGTTCCGGAGCCATGGGGATCAGCCTGTCCCTAGACAAGAGTCTTAGAAAACACTAGAAATAAACATGCTGAAGTCTGAAGTGTGTAGGGTCAGCCTTGCCTCCAGCGCTGGCTCCTTGGTCAGCTCAGACAGCTCTCAGCAATAAGTGATGGACTAGGGAGGGTGCACAAAACAGTATGTGTGTGTGTGTGTGTGTGTGTGTGTGTGTGTGTGTGTGTGTACCCGGGCACACATCCATGCTTGCCGCCACCTATAGCTTGGCCTCTGCTCACTATTGTGGACTTATAGTTGAACCAAAAGCTGTCTACCTATCAGCCAGAAGTACTCAATGGTGTCTCCTAAAGCCAGGCCCCAGACCCCTGTGAAATAGCCCAGTGAGGAAGGACCCTGCTATATGTTCCTTCTAGCCGAGCGGGGATCCTGATGCCAAGTGCTGCCTTTTCTGATCATTTGTGTTGAATTAGGATCGTAGTGGGTTATTGAAGGGGTATGGGATGGCCGTGGAGCACCTGGCATGGGAAACAGGGGGCTACTTGGGGCCCAAGGGTCTCAAGCTGGGTGCCAAGGAAGGTGAAGGGTCAGAGAAAAGAGGGCGTGTAAAGTCACTGGGGTGGGGAGGGAGTCAGGGGAAAACCCTACCCAGTCTCCTGTTCTTATGTTTCCAAGAAGTGTTCCCATGGGGGGGGGCGGTCCTCATCGCTCTGCCCTCATCCCCAAGGAGTGACTGGATGGGTTGGGGAGAGTGAGCTGCTTTTGTTTGACATTTTTTCTTTCATGACAGGGTTTCTCTGTATAACAGCCTTGGCTGCCTTGGAATTTAGTAGATTAGGCTGGCCTTGAACTCACAGAAATCCACCAGCCTCTGCCTCCAGAGTACTGAATACTGGGAATAAAGACGTGCCCCACTGCCCCGGCTGCCGCCACCACCACCACCACCACCACCACCACCACCACCACCACCACCATCACCACCACCACCACCATCACCACCGCCACCATCACCGCCGCCACCACCACCGCCACCACCACAGGGCTTTCTTCTCTTCAGATGCTCTGGGAATCCCAGGCCTGAACTCAGAAAGTCAGAGGTCACTGTAGACCTCTCCTCAAAGATGAGAATCAGGAAGTTGTGTAGCTGGCCCAGGGTGGGGTAGGTGGTGAAGGTGGGGGTGGGGCAGCCCGAGATTGGATTATGTTCAGGAGAGTTTTAAAATATACTAGGTTTGTGGCTTTAGGCATCCTTCTGCCAGGAAGGAAGCTTGGAAGACAAGGGCAGAGGCAGGGTCTTGGTGGGAGAGGGTGGCTGAGGTGGTAGGTGAGCAGAGGGAAGGGCAGATGAGTGTGAGAGCAGCGTTACAACTTGGTAGAGGAGCTGGGTGAGGGACTAATGGTCTCTGTCATCTCAGGACCCCCATTTGATACCCTTGCCTTGCCCTCAGCCTGAGATACCTTCCTGGAACATAGCCCAGCTTGTGCTTCGGGAACTCCACACCCTCCTGACTCAGCCATCACTAATGGAGTGACAGTGATACAGAGACCAGCTGTATTTGCCGCCCTGGAGCTGGGTCAGTCCCTCTTTGGGCCAAGGAGAGTGCGGGTGGGTGTTAGGACATCTTGGCAGCTGTCTTTCTCTCGTGCGACCTGGATGCCTCAATCTCTTGTGCTTCCACAAGAAAACACCACCACACGGGCAATTTATGAGTACCAGCCATTCAGTCATCTCAGGCACTTAATTGTTCTGGATGCTGAGAGTTCAAAGTCAAGGGACTGGCGTTGGCTGGAAGAGCTGCTCTCTGCCTCCAAGATGACACTTTAGTTATTTGCCTTCCGATGGTTGCAGACAGAAAGGCATGGTGGGAAGTCTCCGCAGGGAGGACCTAAATCAAGGCACCAGCGCTCTCTCATGACTCCGGCACCTCCTGAGAACCTCCTCTTAATATTGCTACACTGCCTGTTAAGCTTCAGCTCATGTGTGGATGAGAGAGGACCCCACCATTCACTACAGTTATCAGTAAAACTTGTTCTAGGGTCTTAGGATGTCAGCCCCAAGGTCCTAGAGTCTCATGACAGGCTTCAGGAATTGGAAGCCTTCCAGGGGGCCTTATACCGTAGTGCGGGGTGCACAGGCTCTGACCTTTTGTGGGATGCTAACCCCTTTCAATAGCGACCTCCATTCTCTGAATCTCCAGATAGGTGCACATTGGCTGAAGCCACTTCTGTTTTCAGATTTTCCCCAGAGTTTTGGTTATTTCCAGCCAAAGTTATCCTCAGACCAGGTGCAAAGCTGGATGCACAGAGCACCTGGGAAGGATCCGCTGAGGGCGAGCCCCTAACTGCTGCGGATTCCAGTGTTGGCCACAGAGCGGTCTGTAACCACTCCTCCTGAAGGAGCCTGCTACCGCTAAGGAGTGGAAGGTGCGAGACAGAAGAGCTTTTGTGCCAGGGAGCCTCTATTGGATGCTGGATCAGGTCAGGATGGATTCTGGGACAGCCTAGAAAGGCCCATGGCAGCTGGTCCTGAAGGCCATCATGTGGCCACTGATTGTATCATCTAAAATATACAGAGGGCCAGTATCATCTAAAATATACAGAGGGCCAGCTGGGTGTGGTGGCGCACGCCTTTAATCCCAGCACTTGGGAGGCAGAGGCAGGCGGATCGCTGTGAGTTTGAGGCCAGCCTGGTCTATAAAGGGAGTCCAGGACAGCCAAGGCTAACACAGAGAGACCCTGTCTTGGAAAACAAACAAACAAACAAAAAAACCCAAAAAACAACAACAACAAAAATATTTATACAGAGGGCCAAGGGAATGTTGTACTAGGCATATGGCAGAGAGCCAAGAGATTAAAAATGGCTTCCTCTCCCTCTCCGGCCCTCCCCCCCCCCCCTTCCTTTTCTTTAGTTTGTAGAGGTGGGAGGAACCACCGTGCACCACACTGGTTTCCAGGGAGAATTGCTGCACAGCAAGAGCTGCGTGGGTAAACCTGGATCTGCACTCCTTCACCTTCTAATCCATTTGGGAAGAGGAGGTGGGTTTGGGAGAAAGCACTGAGCATGCTCAGCTCAGGTCCCACCCCCTCTGGGCTCCACCTGCCTGTAGAAAGGTTTCTGCTATCTTTTCTCCTTTCTTTGGGGGTGCAGGCAGTGTGGCAGGGTTGCATTATCAGGGAGGCGTTTCAGAGGGGCTCATCTGAACGACAGGAGCCTCTTACTCCTGGATTATATCCACCTCTGCACTAACGTGGGCATCTTCATCTCCTTTGATGTGGCTCTATTTGGAAAGGATGGATGTTTTCAATTAATTGATTAATTAATTACAATTTTATTGTGTTTTCTTAAGAAGCATTGGTATTGGGGGGCAGGGGCGGGAGGAGACAACTCAGTTGGTAAGTGCTTCCTATGCAAGCATGAGGACCTACCCTAATTTGATCCCCCAAATCCACATAAAAGTTGGGCATGGCAGTGTGGGGGAGCAGAGTCAGGAAGAGCCCTGGACATCACTGACCAGGCAGCCTAGCAAATTGGTAAGCTCCATTTTGAGCAAGAGATCCTGCCTTACCTCATAAAATAAGGTGGGAAGCCATCAAGAAAAGCATCTGCAGTTGACCTTAGGCCTCTACATGCATGCACATATGTGTGTACTCACTTATTCACATGCATACCCCCCCACACACACACCACATAGAATCATCAGGGTTAAAAAGTATCTCATTGAACAGAAATACAAAGAGAGATGCCTCATGTTTTCAGGTGAGGGATTTTTGCAGAATTTCTGACTTCCCATCATACATTCAGTCAGTGCTAACAGTGTGAGAGGAGACTGTATCACAAGGTGACTGACGGGGCTTAAAAATCCTCCAATCAGGATGTTGGGAAGTGGTGGCAAAGTCAAACACGCCATCAGCTAGCAGGACACCCCTGTGCCGTTCACTGCCACCACATGACGTCAGACCAGGCACTTTAACAAACGTGGGGTGCGCTTGGGTAACTCATTCTACAAGTGGGGTCTGCTCTTCTTGCTTGCTGTGCAATCTCAGGAAAATCATTTAACTTCTCTGAACCTCGGCTATCAAGTTTTCCTATCCATCAAGTAAAGGCAGCAATCGTTCAGTTTTTTAGGAAGTCCCCCAAGAGTCTCATAATCCTGAGATTGCCATCGGGTGGGTGGTGTCCTTTGCCTGCTTGTGTCATGTGGATTAAGTGGTCACCTAACAGAGGCACAGGCTGAGGAAAAACACCAGAAGTCCAGGATATGGCTGCCTTCCCCCTCCCTCTTTCTTTCCATCTTCTGCTTGCTCTGCATGCAAAAACCTCACCCTACCACCCACCACTGTGGCCCGGAATGTGCTCCGTGGAGAGCATTCAAGTCTCGACTCCGTGTTTGTAGCAGCTTTCACGCCAACACGACTTACCACTTTGACACCAGCAGATCGCGCCTCTTTATTTCGTTGCGGAATTGTGGGTTTTTCTCATAAAGTGTTTACTGGGAATGTGAAATATAATCACGGCTTTATGAATATGAACTAGATTATTTTAATGATTGCAGGTAATTTGAAACTTAAGGGCAATCACATTTCCCAGCCATCTACGGCGTTTTGGAAACACGAGCGAGCAGTTCCAAACAGCCGTGGTCGCGCACGTCTGCCCCTATGCGGTCTCCCCGCTCCAGCCCCGTGTTACGGTGATCTGATTACTGTAATTGATGACATTAGGAACCAGGAATCGCACAGAATAATGCAGGCGCCTGTCATGCCAGAGCGCTTTTATTCATTGTCAGCGAAGTTCATAAAGTTGAAAGGGAGCATCTCCGTGGGCTGCGATAGCACAAAGCAGCATTCAGTCTGTAACTCACCAATAAAATGAATTGCAGAGGCCCACTTGAATTGGCAATGGAAGCCAGTCCTTTGCCACCCTCTCCCCCCTCCACAACCACGCTGGACCCCTGGGTGGGGCATTCTGGGTCTCTCCTCATCATCTACAGGGATCCCCTGCCCTAGGGCCTCTACAATATCTACAGGGACCTGCCTTGCTTTGTTCCTGACCCCAGATTTCAGCTGCTCTTTTCCATGTTGATCCTGCCCACGCCCTCTTTGAGAGACTCTCTCCTCAGTCGGCCTCAAGGCTTGGTTATGCCTGTTGACAACACAAGGTGGGGGCGTTCTTCTGCTTGCTTCTTGAACCCTGGGTCTTCTTTTAGGGGACAGCTGAGGTCTCAGTGAATTATAAGTGGTTTTGTTTTTCCCTCTTCTTCCTCTCCTTTCTCCTCTTCCACATCTTCATGTATGTGTGTTGTATGCAGGTACATATGTACACGTTACAGGAGCATGTGGAAGCCAGGGCAACTCCGGGTGCCACTTCTCAGGAACCGTCCTCGTTGGTTTTTAAGATAGGATCTCTCACTAGAGCCTGGAGTTCTCCAGTGCAGCTAGGCTGGCTGGCCAGTGTCTCCCCAGTGGGATGCAGCCTTGCACCCTCTTCTTGGCTTTTTACATGAGGGATGGGGGGGTGTCTCAACTTAGACGCTCAAGTTACTACATGAAACACGTTATCAGCTGAGCCATCTCCCCTCCCGACTTCCCTCTCTCCGTTGTCTCTTCCTCCGTGTTTGTTTGTTTGTTTGTTTGTTTGTTTTTTGGTACTGAGAGGGTCATCTAAGCTCTTGCACATGCTAGGCAAGTGTTCCATCACCGAGCTCTGTCCTCAGCCCTGGTCTCTCCTTTTTGTTTTACAGCCGAGCACAGCAGTCACCAATTACTGACAGCCGCAGTGTACTGGTGTGGCATTTACCTGCCCTCAGGTCACCTAGTGGAGCGCCTCCCAGCCACTTCCTACTCTGGATTTCGTTAGTCTCGTTTTCCAGACAGAGACATTTCCGTTCAGTGTCTAAACCACTTGCTTAGGACAGCGCATTTTTGCTAGTGGGAAGTGATGGGATTCGAACCCAGATTTGTGTGGTTCCAAATGGCCCCAAGGTAGCTTCTCTCAGAAGTGCAGGAGGCAGCAAGGAAGCACATTCCATAACGTACATGTGCGTGGTGTGGAGGGGGAACCTGGAAACCCTCCTGAGGAGTGGAGCTGTGCATAGGACAGACTGACAACTTATCCAGAGCAGAGGAATTCTGTGTTGTGGAGGAGAGAATTAGGAACTTGTTCATCAGAAGCTCAGAGAGCCTAGGGTACAGGGGTACTGGGGTGCTTAGGAATGGCACAGACTCCCCAGCTATATGCAGTGTGACCTTGACCAGTGGCCACCGAGAGAGCTGGGAAGAAGGCATCAGGCTGCCTCTTGGTCCCTCTGCCACGGACGGGCACAGGAGCATGCCTTCCCGGGCAGCCCACTAACTCCAGGGAACCTCCCCCAGGCTGCCCTTCAGCTCTCAGTTCCCCTCCGCAGCATCTGCCTAGAGGCTTGTCCTGCATGGTAACTGCAGGTTTCCAGCTCCGGGAACGCGGTGAAGGTGGCATGGTTTTCCTCCCTTTCCTGCTAATTTGCTGCTTCTGCTTAAGCTTTTAAAAAGTTTCTGAGCAAAACCACCATGGCCCTGCTGGAGCCCGCTGAGCTGCTGTAATTAAGCTTTGATTAGCCGGCTATAAACTCCCTTTTGGAAGCCAGCTTTGCCCTTGGAGGCCTTCTGTGCAGTGTCCTGGTCCTCAGGCCCCAGGACTCTGAGGACTTACCCAGCCTCCATGACGCCTGTGGGCATCCTCAGGAGTCGGGTCCTGAGAGAGTAGTCTCCTGAGAGAGGGGCAGCAAGGAGACCTGCCCCTCCATTTCCTAGGGAAAAAAAAAGATGAGTTGGGGCACTGGGAGTGGGAGGAAGCCCCTGGCCTCCAATTTATGACTGCAAACAATAGGTCTTGGCCAAATGTATTTTTCTACCATCACAAGCTTGTTGCCAAGTTGGTTTTATGGGCACACTAACCTGCCTTTTAAATTATCGCCAAGTGTAATAAAAAAGGCAGAAAATCGTCAATTTTCCTGAGAATGTGAGTAAAGTTAAAGTTACTTAGTTACATGTCCGCCTGGGAGCTGTGGTCCAGCTGTGTCTGTAATCGGAATTAAGGCCTGCAAGCCTGGGAGGGGGAAACAGCTGTTTTCTTGGCTCATCCTCAGGGGAGGTGAGACACATCAGCCCCTGCAGGGAGATGGAGGACTGAGGACTCACCTAGAGCCCGACGAGGAGGGAGTGAGGAGGACTCGGTGGCTGGGAAGCCTCCCACTGCCTCCAGCCTTCCAGTTTGAGGAGGGCGGTCTAAGATGGGCAGGAAAACAGGTGGCAGCGTACTGTAAATGTTTAGTAACCGGCTCTCCAAGCAAAGGCTGATGTGTAGTGTCTGCCAGGTTCTAGGCAGTAAACACTTGCTATTTCAAAGCAGCAGTGGCGAGGCTACCAAGCACAGAGCCGGGAAGAGATGCAAAGCTGCACAGGCGACATGTTTATTCCAGCCTGCAAGTTCTACCTCAAGGGCATGGGTAATAGGACAGGACAGCTACACAATTAAGACATTGTCACGGGTTTGAGCTTTTTTTTTTTCTTCTTACCTTTGCTTCTGATACAATTTATTTAACTGTAAGTTAATATAATTGGATTTTTAATCAGGGCCATGTTCAACAGCTGGCTTGGAAATCCTTGGAAAATGAACGTCGGGCTCCTGTGGGTTCGTGTGCGCCTGCTCCTGCAGCCTCCGGAGTGGGTCTGGGAACCACCTGCAAGACCGACCAGCTCAGTCTGACTTGCTGTTGGGCCCTTTTAGCAGCTCAGAGCTCAGCACTCAGTAAACTTGTCTGGAATTTATGAATAACAGGTGGCGGGAAACGTCTCTTACAATTTAGTTTTCTGATGGCAGGACTGGTTCAAAGCCAAACAGCTCTGCCTGCCTGCTGCTTGGAGCTGCAGAGACAGGACCAGGTCTTCTCCATCTAGGAAGAGGAAGGGAAGACAGGGAGGGGTAGAGAAGAGAGAGGTGTGTGTGTGGGGGGGCAGGGATGAGGAAGCATGGGAGGGGCAGAAATAGATACAGAGCGCCCAACACCTTGACTTTAGCCTTGTGAAGCTGACCTCGGACTTTTGGCTTTCAGAACTGTAAGATACAAACGCAAGTGCTGTGTATGTGTGTGCATGCTTAAAGAAAGAAGCACCCCCTAAGTCATTAAAAGTTGAACTGTTTTGTGGAGCCTGGTGATACAGGCTTGTAGTAGCAGCTCCTGGGGAGGCTGAGGTAGAAGGATAGTGCATTCAAGGCCTGCCTGAGATAATTTATTTTTTTTCAAGACAGGCTTACTTTGTGTGTAGCCTTGGCTGTCCTAGAAGTCACTCTGTAGACCAGGTTGGCCTCGAACTCACAGAGATCTCTCTACCTCTGCCTCTGATGTGCTGAGGTTAAAGGCATGTACCACCACCGCCTGACTGGTGCCAGTATTTTTAAAAAAGTAAAACAGGGCTGGGAATCTACAGGGCTCGGTGGTACAGGATTTACCTAGCATGCCCAAGGCCTTGGGTTCGGCCTCTAGCACCAGAGCAAAAAAAGTAGAGAAAATTGTTTTAAAGTCAGTAAATTTGTGGTGATTCGTTGCAACAGCAAGAGGAAGCTACCACACCTCCTGAGACAGGCCCAGCCTGGCTCTGACCTGCAGGAGTAGGTCAGCTCTAGCCTGGCTCTGACCTGCAGGAGTAGGTCAGCTCTAGCCTGGCTCTGACCTGCAGGAGTAGGCCTCGTGAAGGGGGGGGGCACTGAAGCTCTCTGTTTAGCCTTTACCTCTTGAGGTTCACCTATGACCTCTCATCCCTTGAATCTTGACTTGCTACCCCTGAAACTCAGCTTCATTTCTTACCTCTTGAGGTTCATGTCCAAATCCCAATGAGCCAATCAGCCGTGCCCACCTTGGGCTCCTGATGTTGATTTTCCTACTCCCCTGCCCCACAGCTGGCCAAAGTGTGCCTTGAGGGAAGTGAAAGAGTAAAGAATACTGTCAAGCAGGTATGCGGTGCGAGCACTTGGGAGACTGAGGCAGGAGGATTGAGAAATTTGAAGCCAGCCTGAGCTGTACGGTGAGAGCCTCCTATTTCAAAAAGGCAGAGAAGGGAGGGGGGAGGAAGAGAGGAGGAAGAAGGGAAGCTGAACAGCAGTCTGGTTCAAATCGTAGCTCCGTGTTCTTCTGTGTCAACTCCCACCGTGCCTCTGAACCTTAGTTCCTCTCCTGGGCATGGGGGTTCACGTCTATAATTTCAGCACCCAGGAGACTGGGACAGAGCGGTCAGCATGAGTTTGAGACCAGGCTGGGCTAACTAGTACATTCCAGGCCCAGCTGTGGGAGGGTAGTCCCAACAGCACCACCATCACCCATCGCTCAGGGCTGCAGGATTTCTCTGGGGCTCTGGAAATGTCAGAGTGTCCAAACACTCCCAAAGCATCTGATGCCAGCATCCGAGTACCAGGTGCCTGGATTTCACCAGGACATCCCATACCCCCTGGGGTTCAGCAGCAACTTACTCAGGAGTTCCTTTGTTTCCTTCCATGCACCCCATTGTGTCTGGCACCTTCTAGTGCTCCTTGGAAGATGCCATTTTCTGGGGGCAAGGAGAGCTGGACACTGTCAGAGACTGGCACTGCCCACTAGTCCTGGCCCAGCATTTCTCAGAAATGTCTTTTAAGTGGCGTAGGCACCCATGTCTCCCCTGTGCCAGCAGAGTGACAGGATGCTTGCTTTCAGCACTGATGGCTGCCGTCTAAATTAGAGGCGCCTCATGGGCTCCAGGAAGTGAAAGTGCTCAAGGTGGGAGTCTTGAGACGGGGACCCTTATGGAATTCCCAGTGACTCCCCATTGACTCTTCAGGGGCCCACTCCCTGTAACCTGCTCTCCTGGTGGCCTGGGTAAAAGGTCTTGCCTTCATTATCTCGGCTGGCCTCTCAGGAAATAAAACACTGCGTTCCTTCGACACGGTTCCGTGCTATTTTGCTTTTTACAATCGTTTCCTTTTAAATGTGTTTAGTTTTAAGCTCCTCAAATCCTGTTTAAGTACATGGGGATAAGCCTTCCATGAATAAAGCAATAAATAGAAGAATTGGAGAGTCCTGTGCTGCTGCTGCTGCTTCTGTCTTTTCCCTTCTCCACCGTCCCGCCCCCCAGCTCCAACTCACAGCGGATGGGGCAAGGCCTTCAGTCAGTGATCAGAGTTCACCCCAGGCCTCAGCCTCTGGGCATGATGTCTATCTGCTCCTCAGCAAGTCCGGCCTCGAGTCATGGCTGGACTTTAGAGTCATCTGTAGTCCTTGGTACCCATTCTTGGAGCCGTATTCTGTTCTCTAGGTACCAGATGATGAGCCTGAGATTGGGCTGGGTAGCTGTTGGGATTGAGCAAAGGGCTTGGGGGGCGGGGCCAAGGGGCAAGTCCAGAAGCTAAGCGGGAGATTAGCTCCAGGCTGACTGCTCATCAGCTCTAGACCAGCGCTCCTCAGCCTGTGGGGTGCAACCCTGCGCGGGGGTCGGGGGTGTGTGTGTGGGGGTGGAGCGACCCTTTCCCAGGGGGTCCACCTAAGACCACCGGAAGACACAGATATTTACATTACAGTTCACAACAGTAGCAAAATTACAGTTGTGCAGTTTGTGACAGAAATAATTTTATGGTCAGCACAACATGAGGAGCTGTGTCAGAGGGCCAGAGGGCCGCAGCCTTAGAAGGCTGAGAACCACTGCTCTAGGATGAAATGACAAGCCCACAGCATCTCCTGTCAGGGAGCAGGAGCTCCCTCACAGGCAAATGGCTGAGCCTCCTCCGGAGATGCAGATGCGGAAGGGAAGGAAAGTGAAACCTTATGGGGACAAAAGTACCTGTGAGGGGGCTGCTGGGAATCTTGGCTAGCCCACACTCCAGAGCAGTGGAGGGCTAAGCGTGCTGTGGAAGGGATCCTGGTGTGTGTGTGTGTGTGTGTGTGTGTGTGTGTGTGTGTGTATGTGTGTGGTGGTTGGGTGGATGGAGGCTGGGGGTTGGGGGTGGGGGGGGTGGGTGTATGGGGTGGGTTTGGTGTGTGGGGTGGGTGGGTTTATGGGGTGGGGTGGGTGTGTGGGGTAGGTGGGTAGGGGTCGGGGGCTGGGGCTGGGTTGCAGGGTGGGGGTGGGGGTGGGGCACCCTGGCCTGCCATGGTGGTTCTGTAGCTCTGGACTGGCATTTTCTTGCTTCTTCCCCAGGCTAATGAACGGTGAGTCAAGGCAAATGCGCCTCCCTGCACATCACCATCTCACAAGGCTTCTTCACTGAAGTACGTCAAGAGAAGTTGTGCTGTTGGTCCAAGAGTGCACAGCTCGGAGCTGCCAGACGCTGTTTCACCTGTGGGCTGAGGCTCCACAGCACACACCTTCCTCACAGGAGACCTCTCCTCCTTGGGTTCTGGTAAACCTTTGCCCAAATGAGGCTTTATGCATCCACCAGGAGCATCAACTACCCAAACTGTTCATGGAGGCAACTTGATGAGGAGAGGCCAGTGTCCTCTCTGAGGTCTCTGCCGACACCTTTACCATGTGCATCTTTACGGCGCTTTTGTCCTTGACTCTCAGAGGCCGTACTGTATGTGGTCAGATAGCAGAGCATGCATGCTAGGATGTCACCAAATTGATGGCAGACCCTTCAGTCATAGGACAGGAGCCAAAGGGGAGGCTTCAGGCATACCTCTCTCTCTCTCTCTCTCTCTCTCTCTCTCTCTCTCTCTCTCTCTCTCTCTCTCTCTCTCAACTGCTCCCTAGGCCAGCACAGGTTGGGGACAGTGGTAGCTGGTATTTACTCTGCTGCCCTTTGGGGAGGACACAGGACAGAAGCAAAGGGAGAGAATGTAGAAATCTGAGTCAGGTTGAGAACTGCCTGTGGATCTCAGTGAGCACACAGGAAGAGTCCACTGCGGCCCATCCGTGGCCAGCCTCTTCTCCCTCCTGGATGTGTGGGAGATACTTTGCTGGTGCCACCTGCCACTATAGTCAGCTCCTGTCTCTGAGGCCTTGGCGGAAGGACCATCTCAGCTAAGGAGAAGTGGAGAGAACAAGGCTCTTCAGCCCATTTGCGCCAGCTCAGGTTAAGCAATGATGAAGAGGGTTGCCCGTTGAAATGGCAGAGTCACAGGATGGCCTTAGCCCTCCCAACCCACCACAGCCACTTTTCACAACAGAGAACAGAAGGGTAAGTTCATGCGAGAAGGAAAGATGTCTATGCTAAGCCACTACAGGGGCTGGTTGTGGTCTCAGCAGAGCCCATCCTAGCCCAATTACTGCAATTACTGTTTATAAATCACCCACCTTGTGCCAAGTTCAGTCGGCTCTCCCCACCCCACGGGTTTACCCAATTACAGATTGAAAAATTAGAGGACAATAGTGTCTGGACCTAACATGTAGACGGTTCCCCCAGACAATACAGTATCATGATTATTGACATAGAGTTTGCATGATGTATTAGATAGCAGAAGCCACGTCAAGATGATTTAAAGTCAAGCGGGGTCCGTGCCAGCTCTGTGCAGATGCTATGCCACTTCACGAGGGGCTTGGACGTCTATAGATGCTGTACTGGAGGGGTCCTGGAAGCAATGGCTATGGGCCCCAGGAATGACTGTAGCGTGCTTAAACGCTCATGACTGTAACGTGCTTAAACGCTCATCACTTGTCGCCAGAGCCCTTGGAGCCACCTTCCAGCTGGGTCTATCGTCACAGAAGGGGAGACGGGGGCTCGTGGATGAAGTGCCTTCCACAAGTTGTCACACAGTGAGTCAGTAGTGAAGGTGGAACCCATTCCAGAGAAGCCCGTTTCCGCCCCATTAGGCTCCAGGTATCCATGTGCACATGGATGGTGTCCATAAAGTGTCCCCAACCTG
Organism: Acomys minous; assembly: GCF_964271855.1. Taxonomy (NCBI): domain Eukaryota; kingdom Metazoa; phylum Chordata; class Mammalia; order Rodentia; family Muridae; genus Acomys; species Acomys minous. The sequence continues at coordinate 101,500,785 of NC_140487.1, read as the reverse complement.
GGTAGAGTCTGTGAGCTGTGCTTACCATATTTTTTTGGACCATAAGACGCACTTCCACCCCCCCCACCCCCCCCACCCCCGCAAAGTCTCGAGGAGGGGGGATTAGGGTGCGCCTTATGAGCTGATTGCTATTTTTACTGTTTTTGTTTGTTTGTTTTTGTTGTTGTTGTTTTACTGCTCTGAAAACTGGGTGCGTCTTATGGTCAGGTGCACTTTACAGTCTGAAAAACATGGTAGTTCAAGGAGGAAGAAAAAGCATCAGGGGCTTCTGGGCTGTGATTGGCTCTGTGGAGGTGCCATGCTGGGGGTAGGGGTGAAGCCGGGACCGCGTGGTGCAGGTATGTACGGACACAAACGTGTGTGTGTGAGCGAGAGAGCGGCTCGGAGATGGTCAAGAAGGAGACAGAGTAAGATAAGGAGAGAGGACAAGAGGACCAGGCAGAGAGAGCAAATACTTCCCCGTGGAGGTGTTGAGTATGGCTGGTCTTCCTTAACCATTCAAAAGCCTCCCCACCCGACAGCTCAGCAGGGCCCCACCCACTGTGGTACTTGCTACACTGCCAGGCCTGCTGCTGGCCCAGAACACAGCAGCACAGCCACACTTCTGGGCTTAGTTTTTTTTTTTTTTTTTTTTTTTTTTTTTTTTTTTTTTTTGCTAATCCAAGAGCTGAGTTCCGAGCTGGGCAAAGTAGGCAGACAGATACGGACGTGTTCAATTGCAGATTTAACCAGCTCCCCATGGTGACCTTGAGCACGTCTTGGCTATGTGTCTTCATTTGATGAATGAAACCGTCACATTTCCGCCCCCCCTCTCCGCCCCCCCCGGAAAGCCACTTGTGAGGACCCCTGGTGGGTTCTCCCAGACTTCCCACTTGGTGAATGCTCCTGCAATGGGCCCCTGGTGACAGTGGCGGCCTTAGGCCCTCTCCCTCTGAAAAGACCCTTCTGGGACCCATTGCTGAACCCAGAGAGAGGTCCTGCCTGAGGGGGACTCAGGGGCCATCTGTGGGTGGCCCTGCCTTCATCTGGAAAAGAGAGAGCCACTTGAGCATGAAGCTCCCCCAGCACCACATCCCCGGAGGGAGTCACAGCCCCAGTAATGTATGGCTCCATTTTTAGATGTTGCCGAATTCCATTTGCTGGAGATCTGTGTTTTATTGCCGTATCAGTGTTTCTAAATTGCACTATATTTTCTTAGCTTGATGGGAATTTACAGCACCCGGATTGGAGCAAAATTGGGCTCTCCCCGAGGCTCGGAAATCACTGGGGTCGATTGCTATGGCTGCTGTCTCCCCCCCTCTGAGTGTTTCTGCTAATTATTCATATTAAGAAGGAATCTGCGTCTGAGAAGGGAGGCTGGGAAGCCCACTGGGAGAAACATCCATCAGGACTAGGAGTCGGTGGCTGCTTCCTGCCTGGATCTGGGCCACCCAGGAGGAGGTGGGAGGGCCAATGTTGTGTGTTTGGTGGGGGGGGGGGGGGGTGCTCAAACAGAGATGGATTCCAAGCTAGAGAGCTGGGAAAGGCCCAACTAACAGCCAGCCACGGCTCTGGCATATCCCAGGGAACATTAGATTTTCTGATGCCAGCCTTAGTAACTGGAGCGGGAAGGTTTTTTTTATCGTCAGAAGACCCCCTTGGGTGGTCTCCAAGCCTCTCCCATCTTCTTGATTTGCCTGTGAGGAAGAAAGGCCAGAGGACACCAACTCCATTTTACAGATGAGGAAGCTGAAGACCTAGGGGACGAAGTCACGTGGTAGAGCTGGGGTTGCAGCGAGGCTGTCTGACTCTACAGTGGTGCTTGCATTGTCCCCATATGTGGCTGTCTCTCCCCTTGGTTACCACAGGGGGAGGAGAACGGGGTGGGGTGGAGGGGGGAAGAGCGGGGGACAGAGAAGGACTACTGTCATTTAAAGAGCTCCACTCCGCATGCGCCAGACGTTGCACTAAAAGTTCCGTGCAGCATCGTTTTAAGAGTCGGGCGCTGGTCCATTTTGTGAGCCAGGCTCAGGACGAGCCTCAATTTTGTATAGTCACACACGACTCCTGGGTGACGAAGCTGAGATTCAGCCTCAGGGGTATCTGCTTCCAGATGCCACTGTGAGCCACCGTGCTTTCCTGCTTCTGGTGGCAAGGGCTCTTCTAATGTCTGCTGAGGTAGACCGAGCCGCCTGGCTCTGGGTGGCAGTCCCAGTGCATTCTGGGAGTCAGATGGAGGTATCTGGGGCTGACATCCAGCAGTCTGCGGGTTTTCACAGTGATGGCTGGGTGCATGGGCTGCACCTGTACTTGGAAGTCACTATTTTTTCTGGTTCCCTCCTGGCAGGATGGCATACTATGACTACCTGGGGCATTGGACAATGAGAGGAGAGAGTCCTGAGGACCCGGCGGAGGCCCATCCCTCTGGCAAGTCCAGGCAGTTTATCTCACTTGGCAGTGATGCTCTGTCTAGAAGCACGTCTGACGTTCTATGCAATAAAGTTAATGGACTTCTCCGTCTCGGAGCAGCAGCTGAATTCTCTTGGAGCAGATGCTGAGGGTTATGGATGTTCTAATTAGGAAGCTGCCTTTGGCATCCGGGGAAGGGAGGGGAGGCTTGGGATGCGGATGCACACCCTGCGAAGACCCCCTGCTGAGATGCTCTCCCGGAGCTTGCCAGACCCGGCTTCAGTAGAGAAAGGAGGAGGGATTTCCATCCTCTTTCACCTTCTACTTCCTTTCCAGCCTCAATGGTCCTTGTTGGTGAGCCAGAAGTGCCGGGCGGAACCAGGCAGGGTGGCCACAACCTCCCAAGTCGGAGCAACCAACAAATGGGGTTTAGTGTCAGTGATCAAATAAAACTTGCAACCAAGTTAATCTGACACATTTATTGATGTGCATAATTGTTATTGGGTTGCACTGCAATTAGGCATAAATGGTAGGTCGTTCCTGTGAGTGACTGCAATTAGTAATTCACATTTTTGGGCCCAATCGAGTTTGGATTCCCTCCCCACCCCCCACCCCCTACCCCCCACCATATAGGGTGTCTAAAGAGCCTTGCTGTGGACTGCTTTCCAGTCCATTCCTTTGTTCGGTTAGCTTTTCATTTGCCTCCATCTACAAAACTGGAGCCTCGGTCTGGAGGCCTCCTTCTGCTGCCGACTGGATTATTGTGGGCGATTCCTTTCCTCCACTTTGAACTTCTGCCGTATGGGGATGGGAGTCCCAAAGCTTAGAGAATGGTGTGGCGAGACCCTTGTGGAGCTGAGGCACGCAGGGGCCTCAACTAGTGGCCACCCACATTTTATTATTTATTATTGTAATTCATGACAAGTCCATTTGCTAAAGCGCCAGGCACAAAGAGCTCTTAGATTTACCCTCAGACAGGAGTGTCCATCCTCTGGGCCTTCAGGGCTAGAAATCTAGGTGATGCAGGAGGGCGCAGAGCGGGTGACACTGGGTCTTGAGATGCTGTCATCCCATCCTCACCCTCACCTGGTGAATCTGAGAACCTTCCATGGTTTCCTATGTTTCATTTCACCGTTGTGCAGCCTCTGGGGAATGTGGGGGAGGGGTCTGAGCTGCCAGGAGAGGAATGTGTCCGTCCTCCCAGGGCGCCGTGCTTACAAGGCTCTCGGGAAGTATTTGGTTGTCTTCCGATTCCAGGAGACAAGCTGCCAGAGTTTAGAGACCTCGAGTTATGGGGGAAGAGGATGCAATGGCCAGAATGCATTTGAATTGGTTCATGTGTTGGGAGCCTGGCTTTTGGTGGCTTTGGTGGAGGGTGGAGCATTTAAGAGAGAAGTCCTTAGGTCAGGTGAGTGTACCCCTGGGAAATTATAGTGGGAGGATTGTTTGAAGAGCTCGCTCTGTGCCTTGGTGCTCAATGTGACTCCTTGCCACTCCCCCCAACTCCTGCCAGCGCCATAGTCCACAACATAGTGTAGCTGAATGGCTCTCACCGAAGCCAGGGGAGGCACCTAAGCAGCCATCATGCCTCTGAGCCTCCAAACTACAAAATCATTGAGCCCCTTTTCTTTATAAAGTTAGCCTGGCTCAGCCGTGTTATTCTGTGTATAAACTGGCTAATACACAGAGGAGGCTGGTCTCCACAATGAAGTAAACGGAAAGGCTTGCAGCATGGGGCTCAGATAGAAGCTCACAGGCTCTTGAAGGAGACTTCTCTGCATGTAGAAGCTGCTGGGCTCCCTGGGGATGGCCCGAGAGACAGTCTAGAGCCTGAAGAGGTGGTAAGGAATGTCAGGAAGCCCAGAGCTGCAGAAGGAGTTAGGCGAGGCCTGGATGAGGGGCCTGATGCTTGAGCTATGAGCAGTAGAGAGGCTGAAAAGTGGTGCTATTGGGTTCTTGAGCTGGAGAGGTCCTGGGTCAGTCTCTGAACCTATTCCCCGGACCTCAGGCAAGTTATTGATCTCTCTGAACCCCAGTTTCTTCATCAATAAAATAGCCCCACAGAAGACACTGTCACCATCCATCTTCTGCCCTTGGCGTTCCCATAACCGTGTTCTGTCTGATGCTCTGTCCTGGTTCAGGGCATTCCCTTTACCACCTAATGGTACGCCACGAGTATTTGTGATTTGACCAGCTCTGGGGGCCATCCAAAAATAGTAAGGCCTCGGTGGCTACACATCCGAACTCCCTTGCTATTTGGCTGAGAATTCTGTTATAAGGTCTATGCTGCTCGCCCAAGGCCTTGTTTCAGACAGGCTCACATTGCGTGTTTCTTCTAGCATTTTGTTTCCCTTATAATCGTGTTGGGGATGGCCACTCAGTCTGCTAGGCTCTAGATATTGGGGAATCTGAGATAGAGACCCGACAGTTGAGCCTTTGGACTGTCCGAGGAAGGCTTGCTTCACGTTGGGGCTGCTGCTTTGGAAGCTGTCTCTGTGGGGTCTCCACATCCCAGATCCTGTCTGGGGCTGAGGCAGCCAATAAATCCCCTCGTGGAGCTGGTCCCAGCATGGGCCACCCAGCAGAAAGGCCTCATCAGCGGCCTCATTTGCATAAGATAATGAACCCGCAGTTAAAATAGGAAAAGAAAAAAAAAAAATGGCCTGGCAACTTTGTTTCCATAATGACAGATGCTTCTTAAACACTTAGCTTCTGTTTTCCAGAGGGAGTCCCCAGAGGCAGGATCTGATCCAGACTGCAGTCCAAGCGCCCTAGCCCTGACCTCCTCTCCTTGGCTTGCTCTTGGCATTCACCGGGCACAGAAGCAAAGAATGGGAGCTCAACTGAGGGTTAGAAAAGGCCCCTGAGAACAGTCCTCTCGCATTGTCCCTGAACATGGCTTTTGGATCTCTTCCTTCCTGTACATGAGAGCTCCCCAGCCAAGTGGGTATGCCCATCACACGGGAGAAGCACCCAAATCCTGTGAGGTGAGTGAGCAGAGCCACCTGCCAAAATCATCCTGGGGGTGTGGTGCTGAATGACCAAAGGATCAGTCACAGGAATCCCATGTCAAATATCTTGTATATCAGATATTTACATTATGGTTCATAACAGTAGTAAAATTACAGTTGTGAAAAGCAATGAGAATAATTTTGTGGTGGTGGGGGCGGGGCTCACCACAACCCAGGGAACTGGATTAAGGGGCCACAGCATTAGGAAGGTTGAGAACCACTCCTTTGTCCATGAGTCTGAGAGGCGGAGGGGTGCAGATGCCCCCTTCCCGCTCCCATCTGGAATGTTTCTGCCATGAGAACTCAAGAGAGTTGGCGGCATCAGTTAGTCCACTGCCCACCTCCAGCTTTCCGGACACTGAGACGCAGTCATGACAGGGGTCGTGATTGGTAGAGCTTTGCAAACTGGACTGCTAGTTTCCTGGATTGCAGCTCCCAAGTGTCTCTCCTTCCAAGCTCTTGCGCCAGGCTTAGAGCAAGGAGGTGGCTCGCTTGCTGGACTGGCTCTGTATTGTCTTGGGAGCCACTCCTGGGAGTCCAGGCTGGCCTTGCTTTCTTAGCCCTTCCATGACATCCGATTCCTCCTGCTTAGAACAATCACCTTGAAAGCAGACATCAAATTGCCATCTCTAGAGTCACCCACAGAGCCTCCTCCCTCCCAGCCAAGAATAGAGCAGGTGAGATGTGACCAGCCAACCTCCGGTGACATATTCATCTGACCTCATCAACTATGACCAAAGGGACAGGGTCACCTAAGGACATAGCAGCTCCTTCAGCACCCGTGATGGCGGTCACTTAGTTGTAGAGGCACATGTCCAAGAGAGGGGAAGACAGCCAGTCCCGAGGTCACACTGTGGCCCTGATGCCTGAAATGGAACCAGAAGCCTGGGCTGGGCGTAGCCTCCTGCTCAACACAGGGTCTGCAATTGCCTGGAATCTGTCATTCCCCGGAGGAAGATGGTCAGCATAAACTGCCTGTGACCTCTGGTTCTGAAGGGAGATGAGGAACAGAAAACACATTTCAGGAGGGGACCCATTTTATAAAAACATTTATTTAAAATTTAAAACCATATTACTTCATACAGCAAACTGTGCACTTTGATATATCACAGTGTCTTAAAAAGGAAAATAATCAGATTTGTTTGGAAATTTATTTACATCAGCTTAGAATGATTGGCAAGTAACACAGTTACTATGAAACCCAAATTGTTACAAAATGTTTACAAAAAACTATATTCATAGAAATTCTGCATGTCTACAAAGGGCACCCCCTGAATGGCCCAGAGACCAGTGTGTGGGAACCTTGTTGAGTGGGGGGTGGCGGGGGCGCATCCAGGCACTCTGGTCTGGGTAGTGGGACAGGCCAGGGCTCTTGGAGTCCCATGGTACTGTCTAGGGGGCTCAGCCCCAAGAGTTGGGAGCTGAGGTCCCCACCACGGAAGCCCAGCCAGGAAGTCAGCCCAGGCAGGGATGGGCTGGGGTTTCAGAGCACAGTGGCGTGAGGGCTCTTAGAGCCTCTGGTCTCTGTGGAGCCAAGACAGGACCCTCCTCAGCGGCAGCTAGATTTAGACACGCTTGGCCATGGCTGTGGAGTGGGCCCGGCCTTTTTAAGTGCAGATGGCCTGAGGGCTGGGGCTGAAGCAAAGGGTGGGCTGCAGACCACACAAAAGCAAAGCCCGGGGTCTCCCCTCCCCAGCACACTCTGGAGATGCTTCGACCCAGGAAAGGGCTGAAGGCCTCAAATTACTGGCAACAGACAGATCCAGGGACAGCAGGGACAGAGGCCTGTGACCTACCTGTCAGGGGCTCCCTATCAGCTGCCCTGTTGAGGAGGAAGCAACAAGAGAGAAAGACTGACAGTAAGGAGCTGTACAAGGCCAGGCGCTGCCTTCTTGAATCCCTCTGGTGCCTTGATAGCTCCTCGACATTTTGTACCCGTATCAGGATGAACTGGGGCAGGCTCTTGGCTAGCATCTCAGTCTATGGCTCTTCCTTCTACTAGGAGGCCTCGGAGTTTTGGTCTACAAAAGCAAAACCGACAGCTATGGGGTGATTTGAGGGCCTCTATTCTAGAAGGCAGGGGCGTAAGAGCTAGATTCGTAACTAGGTTATCAGGACGCTGACCAAGCATGTCAGCAGTGCCCTCGGGCCTTTCTCCAGCTGTGAGCTGTGGCCACCTTGCATACGTGAGGCCTTTCGCCACCCAGGATCCTCTGACGTCTGATGCTCCAGATGCTGCCCGACATCTTCCAGGCCATTCTGCAGGGCCCGGGGAAACTGTGTCCACTTTCCTCACTCTTTTCCCCGGGACTAGATTGTGATGTTGGCTTAGGGATCAAGGACTAGCAAGGCCTTTCTCCCCAGATATAACCCCCCCTGTCCTACCTTAGTCTCCCAGGTGGAGACTCTCACCCATGGCCGTTCCTTTCCGGGGTTCACCTGCCCGCTCCATGCTATTCTGTCCTCTTTGCTATGGTCCATAGCACTGATGCTGGCAAGGCCTGGCTTGTTCCAGATGGATGTGTAAACCTGACCTTTCTGCTGCAGCCCCCTCCCCCATCTCTCATTGGGTCCCCACCCATACTGGCTGGGTTCTGTACACTTTGTGTGCAGACGTGCAGGGAAGGACTGTATACACAGGGGTTGCGGGTCATTATATACACTGTGCATATATATAAGCGTATATATATTTTACATTCATATATATATTGTACAGAACATTAGCCTTCTGCCTAAAACAGTTCTGTGACTTCACGTATACCTCAGCTCTAAAATTTCAACTCCAGGACATTGAGAGAGAGGGCAAGGCCCCTTCCACTGCGGCGAGTGGCTAGGCGTATTCCAGATGTGCACCTCGCCCCAACAACCTGGCATGTCCAGATATATCTTACTCAGAGATCTGCCCACAGGACTGGGCCCAATTCTCAGATCTGTCCACTGGGCTGGGTGGGTCCCGGTTGTTAACTCCATAGGGTTGTTTGTCCATGATACGAAGGCCCTTCCAGATGGGCATCCACGCAGGGCAATTCCAGAGGCGGACCATGGAGTTTGTCATGTTTCAGATGCTGGTGCCTACAGTAGGGGATGGCTCTGGTGTGTGTGTGTGTGTGTGTGTGTGTGTGTGTGTGTGTGTTTGAGTGTGTGTGATGACCTCATGCAGCATTAAGTAGTAGCAGCTGCCCCCCACTTTTAGCTATCGCTGGGCCAGAAAAGAAGGTAGGTAGGTAGGTAGGAAGGGGCAGGTGGTTCTTGGTGGATCTGGCCTCACTTCTGCTCTCATGGAGATGTTTAATATGTTTGCCTCTCCCCCATTGCATGCTACAAGGGCAGGACCAGGAAGTGCTCTTCCAGCTGAGACCCAGTCCAGGCTGAGAAGGGGGCAGTCTCCTACCTTGGAGGTTCTAAGACCAACTCACTGGCCAACACCTCCTTTTCCCTCTTGCAAGACGCCTGCAGACAAGAGACACCTGAGCATCCCCGAGCGCTCATATTTCATTATCTGTCCATTGCAGAGAGACCAGATGCAGGCCGGGGTGGATGCAGAGGGAGGCTCATTGTACAGTAGCCCCCATAGCCTGGATAGGGTGGATGCTGCCCCTCCATTGGGCTCATATATGCAGGTGAAGCTTAGGCCCAGACAGTGGTATGAATTGCTCTTCCATTTGTGCAGGCCTATAGGATCAGACAGAGCCAGCCAGTCAGCCAGCCAGCCAGGGACCTGTGCAGATATGTCCCATCTGCTCCATCCAAACCAGCCTTTGTGATCCCCATTGCTCCTTAGTGCCTCTGTGTGCTCCAGGCCCAGCTCTGTGCACCCCTTAGGGAGTTGAGACAGGTTTCCTCTTGACAGCTCTGCCTTCCTTTTGACTGCCTTCCTTACCCTGGGAGAGACACAGCTCTGCTGGGCAGGGTGGTCTCCAGGGTGCTTAGCACTGGGCTGGTCTCTAGGACAGACATAGGACTTCAGGCAGAGGGCAAGCATTAGCCACACCTCTGGATGTAAGGCCCAAGTGGAAGGGGGGGATCCTGTGGCATCCCACCCCTCTGCCTCGAATGAGTCTAGAAGCCACCCACCCTGGCGCCTTTACCCAATGTTCACTGCTTTTATGAACAGCCCTCCCACCAACCACCTCCCGTTCCTCCTCCCATCACAGTCTACATATGTGCATAGCCTCAGAAGAACATGACACATCTGCGGTGTCATGCACAAAAGCACATGTGTGATATGAACACGGACGTGGGTGTGTGTTATAAAAAGCGTATCTGACAACATTAAACAGTGGTTAGTGACTACAGTGGATGAGAACAGATTGGAGAATGCAGCAGGGTTGATTTAAAAAAAAAAAAAAGAAAAGAAAAGAAAGGAAAGAAAGAAAGGATAAGAATGTTTTCCTTCCCAACAGGACACTCAATGAACAGCAAAGGAGAAGACACCACCAGTTGCGAGCCCCAGAAGATGTCTCCCTGCACGTTTCCCCACGGAGCCTCAGGAAAGCTACGGCAAATGATTCCTCCGTAACAGGCGTGCAAACAAACCCTGGCGTCCTGCCTTGTCGATTGCTCTGCTGCTTCAACTCAGGATGTGAACTGGAGCTTGGGTACATGTCTACGTATACATGGGTGTTCTCTCTCTCTCTCTCTCTCTCTCTCTCTCTCTCTCACACACACACACACACACACACACACTCACACTCCATTCTCAACACTCCTCCTGATCAGCACACATCCACCCATGGTCTTCTTGTCTTCCCTCCTCTGCTGTCTTCAGGGCACACAAGCCTGCACACGAGTGTGCGCGCAAACACACTCACACAAGGACCTCTGATGACATGGCTTCTCCTTTTATAGGTATTTGGCTATGCTGCAGGTTGTACCCTGCTCTGTATCCCATCCTCTGCCATTCAGCACACAGATGCGCGCACACTCACACATGGTCACGCATGCTTGCACACATCTATATACTCACCAGAACCCCATCTCAACATGGCTTCTCCTGTTTTTTTTTTTTTTTTTTAACATAGATGAGGCTCTGTTGCTGGTCCTTTTTGAGCTCATTCCTCCCCCTTATACACACACACACACACACACACACACACACACACACACACACACACACACACACCACCCAGGTCCCAAAGGAGCCCCTATTATTACCTGCCATTGACTATGTTATATACCCACGCCTGTCCTTTATCCAGCCCCTGAAACTCACACATACAAAGTCAAACACACAGACATGGACACGCTCCTCCCTCCTGCCAGCACGGCTTCTCCTGTCCTTGCATGCACTGGGCTTGGGTGGACGTTTCCTGTCTCTTCCCTCCTCCAGTGCAGCCAGCCAGCCAAAGCTCCTGAGAACCAGCTTGATGGTGCTTCTGATCACATGTGCCCATGGGGAGTGGGTGATGCTTGGCTGAAGGGGCTCCTTCCCTTTGCTGAGGAGACTTAAGATCTAGATATAGCTCACCCAAGCCTGACTCTTCCCCTGGCAGCACCAGGAAAGTGAGGGCATGTGGGTGACTGGTGTCCTCTACTTCTCAACCCATATTGTCTACCCTGGTCCCTGATCAGAGACCAGCTTCCACCTTTAGCTGTGGGGGCCCTGATGGGCCTGCCGTGCTCTCTGTAAGGACACTTTTCCCCTAACTCCTCACATCTGAATCTTTCCTATGACTTTTATAGTTTTGAATCTCCAGAGAGATGGAACCCAGGTCATCGGCTCACTACCTTGGTTGTCTTCTCCTTTGATTTCTCCTCTGGGGTCTCCCACAAGTCCCCTAAGATCATAGCTGCTCCAAATAAGAGACTAAGGGCCAGAGTGGCCTTGTGTCTCTGTGTTGGGTCTTTGGTTAATTTTCCAGGAGGCAGCTTCTCCCTTCCTCCCCTGGGGGGCCTGGGGAGGTTTCTATTCCACCCCTGAAAGCTTTCTTTCTCTGGAGGGCTCTATTAGGTTAGGCATGCCCAGAAAGTTCTTTGGGTCCCCTCTGGCTTCTCCCACCTATCCTGAAGTTAGTCTGTGCAAGGGGACCCCAAGCCCTCTTTTGGGGAGGTTATGACTTGGCTCACACTTCAGTTGGGCTGCTCTTCCCTTTTCAGGATGACAGGGGGTGGCCAAATCCAAATGGACAGGGACAGGGAACCATCCATGAGTAGGTGGTGCAGAAGCCAGGGTCCCGAATGCTGGCTTGTTTTCCAGCCAAGCTGGGCTATTGGTTCAAGGGCCTGTGGGATTTTCACAGAATCTGTATTTCTTCTGTTGGTCTTCTAATAATGTCCATTGAGTTTTTGGACATTCCTTGTGATGGAGGCGGGGTGTTCTCTGTGCGGAAGTGGAGACGACTTTGCTGTGATTACTACCCCATTCGCATTCCTGGAGACTTTCTAAAACACTTGTGGCTTGGGACATTGACCTCAAGCCATACCAAACTCCTCCTTCCCACACTGCTTTTCCTGTCGCCAAGGGGCTGCTGCGGGTGAAGCCAAGTGGAGAACATCCAGACCCAGGTGACTTAGCCCTTAAGGGCTCAAGCCTTGCTTCTGGTCCATGTATGGATAGCCGCCTTTGGGCTCTCACTGGCAGCCTCATTAGAACATCCTGAAGGTGTTCAATGTTGGAGTCTCTGCTCTCGTGGCTGCGTGCTGGGGGGCCCGGGCTTGAGGGAAAGGAGGAAGGTATAAGAGCCATCTCCTGTGTTCTGAGGCCTCTGCAGAGCCATGGCAGAAATGCCGGGCTATGGAGAAGAGAGGGGGGTGGTGGTGGTGAGTGGAGCCTGAGAGGCGTGTGCTTCCGCTGGCCTTCCCAGCTCGAGAAAGCCATAGAAAAGACGAGAGGAGATGAAGTCCAAGCAGCTGGCCTAGGGCCCACGGGTTTCCTGGTAGGTAAGAGCTGACGGTTCACAGCTGGGCGTGGGCAGCAGCTCCATCCCCAAGGCTAGCATGAGATGAGGATGTCCCGTCGGGTCTCCTTTGCTTTCTTCTGGGTGGACCAGGCCTGAAGTCCCCTGCTGTCGCCAGGTCTAGGGGAAGACAGGGGCTAGCGAGGTGCTGCAGCTCATGCTGTCCTTGCCCGGAAGCCTTCGGTCATTGAAGGTGTGCATGTTGATAACCGCATCCGTCTTGACCATCATTGGAGGCTGTGGCTTGTGCTTGAGACGACGCTGGCAGGTGAGGGAGAAGCGGATCTCATCGGCCACTGTGCTGCAGAAGGAGCGCTGGGGAGAGACAAAGGGCAGCATGAGACACACTCTCTCCTCCTCCTGACCCAGCTCTGAGGCCACCTGGGCCTTATTACATCTACACTCTACCAACTTCTTGAGCCCCAGAAAGACTAAGGGGGAAAGCAGATGGCCTCCCCCCCGTTTCACAGAGGAACACACAGCAGCCCAAATGGGATGCATATAAAGCCTGCTGGGGTTTCCCCTAGCTTCTGAGGTTTTGTCCTTGTGAATCCAACTCCCCCATACTAGGCCTGGCCTGGATTGGGGCTGCAGAAGCCCTTGTGACTCACGTGGGGGAAACCCCATCCAGTAGTTTTCCAACTACTGCCTCCTACTCAGGAGTCCAGCCTGAGTCTAAGGTGGGTACCCGGTGAACAGGTCCCTTAAGGGTTTTTGGAGCATGGTCCCTGCAGTTAGCCAGAGGGACAGCAGGGGCTGGGCATCTCCCTCAGGACTCTAATAGCAGCAGATTCCTAAGACAACTATTGGAGGTGACGCTGGACTTAAGAGTGCACAGTGGGGCAAGCTGATGGCCCAATGCAAACAGCAAGGCTCTGGAGCCTCAGCCCTGGGAGGGTGTATGCAAGTAGTGGCACAGGGGAGCAAAGGCCTCTTGCTAGTGGTGACGAGCCTGCCCCGCCTTTCCTGCTCTGTGTAGAACACTGGTTCTTCACCTGCATTTTTGCAGTCTGCAGGTGTTTCTACACGCAAGGCTGCAGGCTGGGTGTTAGGCTCAGAGCAGTGGTGACGCAGGTGAGGACTCCGGGATCAGGGGAGCTGTGGTCTAGCAACGGAGTGGGAGCAGACAACAAGCAAATAAGTAAATCCTCCAGCCAGTCATGACTGTTATTAAAAGGCTAAAGCCATGGGCTGAGAGACGGCTCAGCGGCTAACAGCGCTGGCTGTTCTTCCAGAGGTCCTGTGAGCAATTCCCAGCACCCATCTGTCAGCTCACAACTGTCTGTAACTCCAGTTTTAGGGGATCCAACACCGTCACACAGACATAAGAAGGCAAAACATCAATGTACACAAAACTAACTAACTAACTAACTAACTAACTAACTACCTAACTAACTAACTAAAAACTCAGAGGCTCAAGCCGTGATGTGGAAGAGAGGAGTGTAAGGCCTGGGGACTAGGAAAGGCTGTTTAAGGAGGTGACATCGGTTAAAATCTACATGGCCAGATGAAGCCAAGAATATGGTTTGCTTCAGGCAGTGCCCTCCAAGTAGGTGAAACAGCATGTGCAAAGGTCCTGAGGCAGAAACATGCTGAGCGTGTCATGGGCTCAAAAGGAGTCATGTGTGAGGGGGAAAGGGAGGGAGGGGGAATGGGAAAGAGCCTACAACGGATTCAGTTCAGTCTTATCAGGGATTCCTAAAGATCTCGGCAGCTCTTCTTTCCCAATATATCATACTTTTTAGCCACTCCCCACTAGACATTCAGGTGTTTCTCCAATGTTTTATGTTGTGGTTCACACTTAGGCAAACATCCCTGTGAATAAAACAATCCACATCCTTGACCGCCTTAGACAACTACTAGTCAACTGCACAGCCAATTTTAAAGACTGTTTCCCGTGGAGTGGCCTTCTGGGATTGTACCTTTTCAGGGCTCTCTAAGGCAGGGGCTGATTCACCTGGCCAGGGCTGTTGCTGTCACTGTCCTCCTCTCTCTCTCTCTCTCTCTCTCTCTCTCTCTCTCTCTCTCTCTCTCTCTCTCTCTCTCTCTCTCTCTCTCTCCTCTCGATTGACTTAGCCTTGCTGGGTGTTAAACAACTCCAGTTCACTTTGATGGATCTATCAGGCGCTGATTGTAATGGGCCCTCCACATGTGACCCAGCGGCAGGCTCCTGTCAGCTACCCTGGGCCTGGATGCTTTTGAACTTCCATGGGGAGAGGCGATTCCATAGCCCAAAGGCTCTTGGCTCAGGTGCATGCTTAAATCACCCCGTGGGCCTTCTGCAAACTCTAGAGCTAGGCTCCACCATGGGCCAATTAAAGCAGAGTCTCTGGGAACGAGGCCAGGGTATTAGCACTTAAAAACTCCCTCTCCATGCTTCTAATTTGCCACGGGACCTGGGGCTCCTGCCCCGACCACGCTTGAATTAATCAGGCAGGGCTAGCTTTACTGTTTGCATACTTGGGCCGTCCCTCAGAACTTTGCTTTTTTTAAACTTTTCATTATGGAAATTTCCCACTATATGCAAAAGTAGACTGTACAATATAATGAACCCTTGTGTCTCCGTCACCCAGCCTCGACAATTACCCTGGGGGTCCAGGAAGGGAGCTGACATGGTTTGAATTAAGTTTGAAACAGGATACCGGCTGCCTTGTCGATGGCAGTGGAGAAACGTGGGGGGGGGGGCAGGAAGCACTGGAGGCTGGGAAGTCAGCCTGGTGGGGGGGCAGAAAGCACTGGAGGCTGGGAAGTCAGCCTGGGTGGTGGTGGGCAAGCCAACATAGCGAGAAAGGGGTATACACTTAGGAGGCCAGGTGGATGGGAGGCATGGAGGCTTCCAGGTTAGGTAGAAGGAAAGACGCAGAGACTGAGGCATCAGTGGGGAGGCTGTGAATATGGTTTGGGTTGCACACACTGGCTTGGGATGGAGTGGAGCAGGGATGATGGGAAAACATGCGCGGTGAGGACGGAGGAGAGCTGGCTGGGTCCTGGTGGACGGAATGCAGGGAGGTGCACAGGAGGATGGCGAGATGAGACAGTTGGAGGGCGACACCAGCTTAGTCTTGTCCTTGCCTTCCTTCCCTGTCCAACGCAGCCTCCTCCAGGGCCTCACCTGCTCCCGCTCCGCCGTCTTGCGGAGTTTGTATATAAACTCGCCCACTGCCACCAACACGGACAGGACTAAGCCGGCAGCCAGGACGATGAAGATGCCGCCGATCTTCTGGATGCCCAGGGCGCTGGCTTCCTTGTTCTCTTCCTCGGGGCACCCGCTGCCTCGCCACCACTTTTCCTTCATGATATGCAGCTTGTCCTCCTCCTGCAGCTGCAGGATGGCGATGGTGATTTTGTCGCGGTAGGGGGAGCCTGCGGAGGGCATGGAATGGGGGAGTCAGTGGGGGACCATTTACTAGAGCCAGCCTCCATGACTATTGTCCCTCCGTCTTAAAACAAGGACTCCTCTCACCAAGGCCCCCTTCCGGGTCCAGGTAAGGTATCTTGGTAGGGAGGCCTTACTCACTGGGTGTGGGGTCCTGTGGCCTCCCCGGGGACGCCTTGAGTCACATGTGGGCTTCAATAGGGAGAGGGCAAGGGGAGGCTGTCCCACTTCTCACTGCTCAAGGTCATGGCTGACCAAGTCAGGCTTGTGTCTCCATCCCTCTGCTCCTGGCTGAGGAGATACCACCTTCCCGGGTTCCACTGGGATGATCCCGGGGGACTGGGCATGCATGCGTGAAATGAAGGGGTGGAGGGGCTCTGGATGCTCCGCCTACACCGCCCCCCCCCCCGTGCCCCTCGCGCTCACCCATGGGCGTGCCGATGCCGTAGCCCTTGGAGTCGATGAGGCCGCCGATCTGGGTGAGGTTGCAGTTCCTTTGTGTGATGTACTCTATGGTGGTGGACTCCATGAGCAGAGCGTAGTCGGCCGTGAGCGTCCGCTGGATGCCTTCCTCGTTGTTCTTCACCAGCGCCGAGGGCTTGCTGCTCATGAAGGCCCACATCTTCTCAAAGGTAGAGATCTTGGATTTCTGCGTGGCCAGGGATGAGCATGGTTAAGCCAAAGTGACGGGAGCCCCCTCCCGCCATGAGCCCCCTCCCGCCATGCTCCACACTCTCGGGTCACTCAGCCTGGCTCCAGTCATCCAGCTCTGTGTATACTCTGTAGAGTAGGGGAGCACCACCATCTCATCGGTACAGAAACTGAGGTGCTAGCTGGGTGGTGGTGGCGCACCCCTTTAATCCCAGCACTAGGCAGGCAGAGGCAGGTGGATCCCTGAGTTCGAGGCCAGCCTGGTCTTACAAAGTGAGTTCCAGGACAGCCAAGGCTATGCAGAGAAAACCCTGTCTTGGGGGAGGGGGAGAAAGAAAGAAAAGAAAAGAAAAAGAAACTGACTTGTGCTGACCTGCACAACTAGAAGGTGCTAAAGCTGAGGTTTAACTCTGGCCCGCTTCCTGGTAACCGGGGACTTTTTTTTTTTTTTTTTGCTATAGCACAAGTAGCTTTTGGAATTAATGAATTAAAATTTGAGACAGGTTTGAGGCTGGCCCAGGCAGGCCTCAAACTCTGTATGTAGTTGAGGATGGCTTTAAACTTCCGATCCTCCTGCCTCTGCCACCTTTCAAGTGCTGCGATTAGAGGCGTGTGCCACCACGTCTGGTTTATATGGTGCTGGGGACTGAACAGGGTTTCGTGTATAGGAGGCAGGCGCTCTGCTAACCTAGCTGCAGTCTCGGCTCTCGGACTGACTTCTTCAAAATGACTTTTCTCCAAAGTCTCTTAGGCAATGAACAAGCAGAGGTCTGGCTCTAAGGGCCTTATCTGTAGGAACTCATTGATTCCCTCACTGAAATCACAGCAAGTAGGTGTGATTTAGTCCCATTCTGCAGATGGGGAGGCTGAGACACTGTTAAGTAATTCACCGAAGGCTATTCAGAGATGAACCAGCAGACTTCAAAATCCCAGACCCTCCAGACACAATCCATGTGCCTACCCACACAGCCGCATTGCATCCTAGCAACCACTAGGGGGCACAAATGAAGGCAAAGCTCAGTGGACTTTGACTCTTCACTTTCACTTGGGGCAAAGCTGCCCGCCCCTTTTTCGTGTACTCTGTGTCAGGAGAGGATTTAAGCTTGGTTCTGGTCTGTTTTCTGTACTGAGATGCAGTGGGAACGGCAGGCAGAGAGAAAGGTGAGGCTCCTGGGTGTCATGGTCTGCAGGTCCCTGTGACTGCTTCATGTCTGAGACCACAAGCAGGGTTGAGCAGACTGGTGGGGTGGGCTGCTGTCTGCCCCAGGAAGATTCAGGGAGATCCTTGGGACCAGGCGAGAGGAGGGAGG
Organism: Acomys minous; assembly: GCF_964271855.1. Lineage (NCBI taxonomy): Eukaryota > Metazoa > Chordata > Mammalia > Rodentia > Muridae > Acomys > Acomys minous. Next base: position 101,483,153 of record NC_140487.1, on the reverse strand, counting down.
ACTGGGCATGAGTGTCCCCTGCTGTCTGGATGTGCGAGGTGCTCATGAGCTTCCCAGGGAACTTAGTGTACGCCAGCTGCCTGGTCCCAACAGAAACCAGCCCTACCCCTTTAGTCCCTCAGTCCCAGGGGAAGAGGTGGCTCTGAGAGCCCCATTGTATCGACTGTTTCTAAGTCTGGCTGTGGCTCTCTGTGATGTCAGCCTGTCTGATTGGCACTTAGCCCAGCTCTGGTGCACGTGACAACATGGGTGCACTCCCACAGGCTGGCACAGGCCTGGGGGGAAGGGCAGGGAATGAGACCATGCCTGCCAGAAGCGGGCAGGGAGCCAGAGAGGAATGTGTACTTTCTTCTCTTTGGGTGCCTCTTGGCTCTGGCGAGGGACGGGCCCTCTGAAACTGGTCCACAGCAAGCTCCAGGGAAGCCGGCCATAACCTAGACGCAGCAAGCAGGAGCCTCTGGACTCCACCTGGACAGAATCAACCGAGTGCCACAGGGCACGGAGCCCTCTGTAGTGCAGCCACTCCCTTGCCTGCAAACTCACTTGCCTCAGAGCCCGTGCACAAAGGGCTCTGAGGCTCTGACTCTCTCTGTTCCAGCCAGCCTCTCTTGCTTGCAGCCATTCCCGATCTCCTCCGCTCTACCTCCATAGCCACTCTCCTCCTGTCACCTTCTAGCCTTCTTTCCACCTCAGCTCTTCCCCGAGTGCTCCCCCGCCAACGCCTCTTCCCTCAAAGATGATTCTGATCTCTTGGCTTTCCTGATGCTCCAGATGTTTCATTTTCCGGGTAATTTCTGATATGTAGATTCTCCTCCGCCAGCTTCCTTGGCCCCTCTTCCCGCTCTGCATCCTCCTTCCCTGGGCGCTTCACAGTTTCTAATGGTCCCCTTTTCCCCTGTTCGGTCTCCTCCTCCTGAGTGTGGGCTGGGCCTCTTGGCTTGCTTTTGGATCGCTCTCTGGAAGGGGTGGAATGTCACCTCCGAGTGACAAGACTTGGTCTTCATCTCCCTGTGCATTCCTCTGCTCTTCTCCCAGGTGGTGGCGGCGCCACGGTCACAGTATGAATTTCCTTAAGGGGAGATCCCCACAGCAAGGGTCAAAGGACAGCATCTGGCCAAGGCTCAGTGAACAGCACTCCTCTTGCTCAGTCCAGTAGCTTGAGAGGACCTGAGCGTGCGCACATGCCATGGATTAGATAGAGGCCATGCCTCAGAGTGACCGCAGCCTTGCCCGGCAGCTGGACCACAGCCCTCTAACGAGCCAGAGGACTCTCAAAGCTCCACCGGGTTCCTGACCACAAGCCGCCAAGAAACAGATGTTGCTTTAAGACATGAAGTTTGGGGCAATTTGTTAAGCAGTAGATAACTAATACACTCTCACACGCGTGTTCCCAAGAGCTTCACTGTTCTTGATAGAGCCGCGTGTACAGATAATCATGCACTGCAGCTATTCCTGTAATCAAATCATCCAAACGCAACCCTCTCCACTCGGCCAGATACACTGCTCCCCAGACTTCGCTCGCGTCCTGCTCGTTCTGACCTAACTGCTCTTCTCCCTTCAAAATCTCGAGCTTCCTGGCTGCCTTACACGCCTGCCTCCTGCTTCCCAAATTGCTTGCTCCAGAGGTGGGAGCCAGGCTTTGGATGAGGCGCCGAGACTCTCTTTTACCTCCGAGGACATCTACCTGTCCGCTCCCCCACTGCTCACTCACGCATGCCTCCAACAATCCATCCATGCCCCCACCCGTGTGTGCGCACAGCCATCAGTCCAGCCACCTATCAGTCCGTCTGGCTACGCACTCCACTAGTCCACTCGTGTGTTATCCACCCCTCTTTTTACTCTTCTCACTGGCCTTCTGATCATTTCCTCTACCCCACACCATCTAAATACTAGATAGCAAGCTATTGGACTCCTCATCTGACCCGTCTCCTTCCCCATTAGCCACCCGCCCACTCTTTCTTCTCCTTTCTCACCCATCCTACCCACTTAGCCTCCCATGAAACTAGTCATCTACAGCTTCTTAGTCTTGGGGGGAAAAAAGAAAAGAAAAGAAAAGAAAGAAAGACCAGTGAACCTTTCTGTGAACCTGACCTACTCCTCATGCCTCAGAATATGGTCAGAACAACCGTTCTGCCTCAACTCCACCTTGCGCTGACTTCCCCGCTTTCCTCCTATCCAAGGCCTCTGCCCAATGCCACCAGAGAAGCTTGTTCTAGACCACAGTCTAAGGCAGGGAATTCATGAGCCCGGAGGGTGCACTGAGGCAGACAGGCTTCGAGGAAGACACTGGTGGGTAAAGGAACGAGGAAGGACAGCAGGGAGCATGGGCCAGCTGAGGTGGGAGCTGACACCAGGCAGAAGCTGGCTGTGGCATGTGTCCCAAGAATTCCACCTGCCAACTCCAGGCCTCTAAACTCACAGCCGCTCTTGGCTTGCTGCTGCGTGGGCCTGCAACCTGCTTCCCTTGGATGTCCCCTGCTGGTCTTGACCCAGACCTTGGGCCCCACTGTCAATTACACCTGCGCACAGTCTCAGCCCTGCCATGTTTTATCCTCAAACAGTTCCATGATTCTGGGGCACAACGCCCCTCCCCTACCCCGCCCCCATATGTCTGCCATAGAAAGAAGCAAATTTCTCCTCTCATCTCCGTGGGCCTCGTCACATCCGCTGGCTACATCTGAGCTGTAGTCCACCTCCTTGGGGAGTGGAGTCCCAGGTACAGATGGCTCCGGAGTCATCTGCCTGTCCTGGCTCTGGTGGGAACCTTAATAAGGATTACTGCAGAGCCAGTCACCTAAATCAATTAATGGAATCCTTTGGAGCAGCCAACACAGGGCGATCTGCCAGGATGAAGATGCTTTTTTTTTTTTTTTTTAAAATCAGGAAAAATTGGCAAGAAAGGAACTTCCAGGCTCACGACTCTCCATTTCAGCCTCCTCAAAGAAGTGAATTGATTTTCCCCAGCCGAAGACACTTAATCTTGAGAATTTAACATTTCTGTATAAGAGAATGTATATGGGGCTATATATGCATATATAAACACGCATCCATCAGCTTTGAGCGCAACTAAATCTCAGGGAATGTGTGTGGAGAGGCAGTTGCAATGTGACTCCATGCGAGACTTCGGGTATTTTCCATTATGAAGAAGAGACCTTTTCCTAGATTAATTAGCTTGCCTATCCCAGGATGGCTTGTCTTTCGTCCCATCAGAACCATGTCCTGGAGCAGCTGATCACCTCTCCTGGAGGCCTCTCTGAGTGCCCCGCCTCTGCTCTTACAGTCCCAAGAGGGCCTGCAGCCTTTCCTTTGGAGGGACTACTCTAGGGATGAGGGCTGTAGGTGGAGATGAGAGATCACAGAGGGGTCACCGCCACTGCACGGACCCTGCTGTCACACCAGCCTGTCTTGAATGCCAACTCTTTCTGTCACATCAGACCCTTGAGCCTCACCTTCCATGTCTGTAAAATGGGGGCCTTTAAGGATGCCTACTGCACCTGGCTAACATTAAACCCGGGAAAGAGCAGGCATGGGGCTGGAGTGGGGTTGGGGGATAAGGCAGTAATGAACATGAAAGCTGGACCCGAAGGCTCTATATGTGGCTGGCATCAGTATTGTTCCTTATGGCTCCTCAATTCTGCTTAAAGCCCAGTTTTCCCCCACTTAGAAGAATATAATCTTCATAGTGCAGAGGACTTAAGGAAAATAAATGGCACAAACGTATGGGGAAGGGACTGGGGAAGCGCTCAGTTGCTGAAGTGCTTGCCTTGCAAGCACAAGGCCCTGAATTTGATGCTCAGAGCCCACGCTAAAAAAAAAAAAATCATGTATGGTGGCACATGGTTTATAATCCAGCACTAGGGAATCAGAGATAGGTGCATCTCTGGGGCTCACTGGTCCCAGCCTCACCTCTTTGACAAGTTCCAGGTGAGTAAGAGATCCTATCTCAAAATGAGGAGGATGCAGGCTTAGGAAGAATGCCTGAAATGATGTGCCTCACACACATACACCCAACATTCATTCATGCACTTTCAGTCAAGTCTCTCTCCTCCCTGCCCACCCCCCCATCACACACACACACACACAAAACTCAAGTGCACATACATATACAAACACACAAAACTCAAGTGCGCAGGCGCGCACACACACACACACACACACACACACACACACACACACACACACACACAGACACGGGAAACTCAGTGCCACAGGGGCCAGGGCCAGCCCAGGAAATGGTTGCAGCTGGCCAGGACTGGGAGCCAGAGCTAGCCATTGCCTTGGTACTCCAGGAGCTGCTCGGCAAGCGTGCCAGTGTGGAGATACCAGATCCCTCACATTTTCAAGAGACTGGAGTTGTGACTGCTTCAAATGCAAAAGCCTCTACATTTCAAAACGCTGACCAGCAGCTTAAAAAAAATATTTCGGCATCAAAACAAGCAAAGAATGGCCTGGAATCATGTCTATGGGTAGACGGGCCTGTACCTCCCTCTGGCTTGTGTTAGTAAATAGTAAGGCTACCCGGCATCATGGGATGTCTCCTATAGAATAGAAGTCCAGGATGTCATCACACCCAGTTCACAGAAGGGAAATTTGGGGTCCAGGGCGGTCTTACGAAGCTTAGGACTTTTCAGTGACTTCTCTGCCATCCTTGAACCTTCTGCTTTCTTTCTGCGGGCTCCTTCTAGAATCATTCCTCTTTTGTTTGGGAGTCAGTGTTTCACAATGTAGTCCTTGCTGACCTGAACCTCTAGGTAGAGTAGGCTAGCCCCGAACTCAATGAGATCTGCCTGCCTCTGCCTCCCCAATGACGGAATCCTTCTAAGAGCTGACTCCCAGCTTCCTCTCTGTTCTCTTTCTGTGGAAAGGCACACAGTCATGATAAGAGGCACAAAGTCTACCACAAAGCTTAATAGGTCCCCTCCAGAGGACCAGGAGAAAGGACAATCTCCAGGTGTCAAGGGTGCCTTTTGCTTGAGTCCCCTGCCTCAGGAGGGGACTTTGGGGCAAGCTATCCCAAGGCCCCTGATGAGCCCTGAAGATCTGGGGGATCATTGAGTCCTCTGGTGACCTGTCGTAGGTAGAAACCAGATCTACTTTGTCCAGGTGAGCATCTCAGGGCTTGGAGCAGTGAAGTGACTCTCTAAAAGTCACCCATCAGAGACATCACTTAGGACACATCCTGGTGTGTCCGATTTTAAAGCGTGGTGCTTAACTGTATTAGGCTGGACCACAGAGGCTTCTACCTGGCCCCTCCCACCCTACTCCGGTAGCGGTTGTGGTTGCAGTTGGTTGCAACGTAGACCTAGAGATGTGAAAGGAAGGAGGGCAGTGGAAGGGAGGGAGGGAGCTGCAGATTAGCCCTCCAGCTTGGGTAATAACCCACTGTTAGGCCACCACCTAGGGTAAACAGGACAGCCCCTCCAAGCCCCTCCAAGCCCCTTCTAGGTAAGATGCTGTAGTCCAGGCTGCGTACAGGGGAGGCCTCAGCCACGCACAGGATTGGGGAGCCTGGCTTTTGAGGTTCCAGGCTCCCATGCTTCCCCCCCCCCCCCCCGCCAGCAGTCCAGCAGTCCCACTGTGCTGATCACCCAGCTCCCCCATCCAAAGAGGCCACAGTCCTTGCAGAATCACTTCCAACATTCCCTCCCTTCAGAGCGGGCCCAGCTTCCCTGCAAGGAGCTCGCCTCCCCCACAGCCTCCTTTACATTTTTTTTCGCCTACATATTTTTACAGCCAAACAGTGCTTTCAAAGGCCTCCTTTTTCATCTCCTAATTAATTTTTATCTTCCAAGATGGAGGGAGGACAACACAGGAGACGCTGTTGTGCTGTCTGTGCTCTCTGACAATTCCCCCAGCAAGCCTCCTCACAGCCAAGGGGCAGCTGACTGAGCTCAAGGGGCCCTGGGGCCCAAGAGCCTGATGTCCCAACATAACAGTTGTTTGTGCTCTTATGTTCTACTCTTAGCCATGGGAACTTGATTCACTTATTTATTTTGGGGTCTGTCTTCATGCTTTGTGTGTGTGTGTGTGTGTGTTCATACATGCATATATGCATGCTTATGGAGCTACAGGCTAATATCTGGTATATTTCTCATGTGCTCTTTATTTCTTGAGACAGGATCTCTCACTGAACAGGAAGCTCTACTGATTCACCCAGACAGTCTGTGAGGTGCAGAGGTCCTCCTGTGTCTGCCCTGACCTAGGTATCAGGTGGGTGCCAACACGCTGGCTTTTACATAGGTGCTGGGGATTTGAACTTGATGTTTGCATGCCAAGATCTGTACTGACTGAGCCATCTCCTTGGTCCCATGTGTACTGCCTAACCGAGCATACACTAACCACAGAAATAAAGTTAACTTGTTTTAAACTTGGGATACATGGCGGCTGCCGCCTGCAGCATGCCTGTGCTCACCGGTGCCCCCTGCACTGGCTCCTCATGGCTTCGCCACTCTTCAATTGCATCTTTTCCACAGCACTCGATATTCGGCTTTACTAATCCTTTGTGCGACTACAGTGTGCCAAGACTCTGTTGGACTTTGGACATGGCCTAAGCCACCGGCCCCATGGCTTTGTTCTCCCCCAAGAGAGAGAAACTAATTGAAAGGACAAAGAATATAGGCTTTACAGTCAGTGGTTCAAATCCCAGCTCTGCAACTTTAGCTGTGTGTGGTTAGGCAAGCAGTTTGCCTCTCTGAGCCTTGCTTCCACTGTGAGTAACATGAGGGGATAACAGTCAACTGTCTTCTCTTCTAGGGTTGTTAGGAGCACAATGACATAGAAACAAGTAATGTATGGGCCCATGCCTGGGACAACAAGTCTGGTTGCAAAGAAGGATTAATTGGTGTCAGGAGAACGTGGCAGCGGGGCTGGACCTGCCTGGGGCCCCTCTGCTGCTTCAGGCAAATGGGTCCTTGGGTTCCATAGTCCTGGCTGGGAAACAGTGTCCCTACCCTGCCCTCCTCGCTGCAAGGGAGGAGGGTGAGATGTGCAGCGGCTGCTTGATGCTGAGGCTCAGTGGGGGAGCTGGGACTCGGCTCTGAGAAGGCAATCTGAGCATCTCTGCATGGAGGGAGGCGGGGCCGCCAATCAGCCAAGATGAGTCTGCACTGGGCTTATTTATGCCTCTTCCCTTTGATCGGGAGCCCTGCTTAGAGACGGGCTCATGCCTAATGCATGAGAAGCTCTGGTAGTCAAAGGGCTGGGCTGTGGCCCGAGGACAGGGAGTGAGCGTGCACATATGCGCGCATGTGCAAACACACACTCATGGGGACATTTAAGTAGATGACATTCTGTACACACACACACACACACACACACACACACACACAGAGAGAGAGAGAGAGAGGCAAACATTCATGTCTAAGTACAGATTTACATGTGCACATCATACAGGCAGACTCTCATCATGTCACGTGCTCAAGAGCAAAATGCTCAAGTACATGTGCCGTCTATTCTACACACGGTCATACATGTGTGTACATACTGTCAGACTAGCACACGCTCATGAGGTTTCAACAAGTGCCTGATGTGACAATGTTTTTATTTCCCCTTGATCTCAGTGCCCACTGTGCCCTCCCTGGCAGATGGTGTGACCAGCTTCTGGTGGCTGTAGCCATGTGCAAAAGAAAGCCCATTATTTTCCCTGTTCTCTTCAGTAAGTAGCTGCTCCCAGCCTCAGGAGAGACACGGGGAGCTGGCAGAAAGTGCTGGGGCTCTAGCACCCATGGGATAAAGGCATTTTCCCACTCTCACTTCTTCCTCTATTTCCTCAGGCCCCGCTGGGGCTCAGTCCATTTCTTCAAGTCTCTAAAGAGGCAAGGACTCAGGCATGAAGAAGCAGAGCCCCAGAGTAAAGGGAAACACTCCAGGCTTCCAGACTGGCAGAGGGCAGCTGATTAATAAGCCAACGATGCACCCGCACAGTTCCCAAAGCCTGATGCTTCCAAGGGGTAATTAAAGGACCACTTCTCACAGCATCCCCAGTGGCACTGGGAACTTGTTAGAACTCCCTCTCCCTCTCTCTCCCCCCTTCTCTTTCTCTCTCTCCCCTCCCTCCCCCTCTCTTTCTCTCTTCTCCCCACGCTCCCTTCTCTCTCTCTCTCTCCATCACCCCCACCCCCACATCAGAGCCTCATGTGGCTCAGGCTGACCTCCCACACCCCATGTAGCTGAGAATGACCTTGAGCTTCCGATCCTCTTGTCCCCTAAGAGGTCAGATCACAGATGCACCATTATACCATTTTGTCCCCTGTGCTGGGAATTGAACCCAGAGCTTTGTGCACGATAGACACTCTACCAACTAAGTTATATCCTTAGCCCAGGGGACCTAGACATGTGTGTGTGTGTGTGTGTGTGTGTGTGTGTGTGTGTGTGTGTGTGTGTGTGTTTGGACACAGACACATGCCCTAAACTGCCTGAGTCAGACACACACACACACACACACACACACACACACACACACACACACGGGCGCACACACACAGGCACACACAGGGTGGGGGAGATGACCACTGCTCAATCCTTTCTGATGACCCAGGCCCCATGGCATTCAGACACACAGTCCCAACACCACTGGTTTAGCACCTAAGTTTTGGGGAGAAGCAGATGAGAATGGGGGTCTAGCTCCTCCAGATAGGAATCCTCAGATGAGCCACTGATCTTTCAGCAGCTCAGTTTCCACACATGGATTGGGGATAATTACAGTAATAATCTCACAGGGTTTGAGGAGCCTAACCGAGGCCAAGCAAGGAGCAGAGTCTGGCCCCTGTGAGTGCTCAGGGCTGGAGCTACTGTTATTTGTCTAGAAGCACAAAGAACCTCCCGCTTCTTGGGGTCCTCCAGAGTCCCTTGACCTCAATTAGTGATAGAAAGGGACAAGGGGAAAAGCAGGGGAACTGAGCCAACCCTTTCAAAGCTGGAGAAGCAACAAAGTCACAGCTCCTGTGAAAGTGGTCACCTGTGCAGCTGACAGAGACTTTCTCTGAAGACACTAGCATTCTAAGAGGAGAGGATGTGCTTTCCGCTCTTGGAATGGGCAACTCATCCACCCCAAGCCAGCCTATTGGAAATGGATGGACTGAGATCCCCCAAGCCAAGAGCAAGGGACCAATGGTCCTGGGGCTGTCTGAGACTGGGCCATTTCTCTCTTCTCACCTTGTCCGCTCTTTTCTGTCTACCCTTCTCCAGTGACTCACAGGCTTGTCCCAGAAACGGTCAGAACTTGAGAACCAATCTACACAGCGTATCATCAAAACTCCCTAGAGTTTATGCGCTTTACCAGAAAGGGCCCGAGTCCTGTGGGTTCCGGACCCTGGATTCTGGGGAGGGAGAGAGGGAGGGAGGGAGGGAAGGAGAGGCAGAGCTCTCCTTTTCTGCTTAGTAAAGGGTCCAGGAAGATGAACGCTGGGTGACGTGAGGAAGAAGAAGACTCTCACCTTGAAGAAGGTCATGGTGGCCCCATCCTTGACAGCACCATACTCTATCTTGGTCTGCTTGGCCAGGTCATCAGCAGAGTCTATGGGCGACTCCATGCGCTCCACAGTCAGGAAGGCAGCCAGGTTGGCGGTGTAGGAGGAGATGATGATGAGTGTGAAGAACCACCAGATGCCGCCGATGATCCGAGTAGACAGAGCTTTGGGCATCAGTTCAGATCCTGGGAGAAGGAGAAAAGGCTTTACAATGTGTAGACCAGGGATGCCTCAATCCCCTGGGCCACGTAGGTGCTGAGACCGTTTCATCAGACTAATTGACTGGCCCCACGGTCCCTCAGCATCACTGGAAATTCGACTGAAATGCAAGTTCTCGGATCATCACCTCAAGACCAACTGAGTCAAAAACTGAAGGGAGCGGAGGAGAGGGATAAGCAGTGCGTGTACTCAGTCCTTCTTGTATGATCCAGGCTGGTATTTAATAATTTCTGTTCTCCAACACCATACCACATCCCCCCTACACACACACACACATCCCACAGCCCTACACATCCCCCACACGCACACACACGTGTGCATCATTTCACAGCTTCTTCAGCCTCTCTGATGCCTTGGGGTTGGAGCCTATGGGTTCCAGGAGAAAATCCTGTTCCCGATTCTCTGGGTGAGCTTAGGCCAGAAAATTCCCTTCCTCTGGACTCTGCAAAGGATGAAGACTTGTCCTTCCTCTGTCCCAGCCTCACGAAAATACTGCGATGCCGCAAGGATATAATTTGAAGGGAGATGCGTCAGAAATATGAGCGGTATACAAATATGAGATTGCTGTGAGGCACTTGGCAGGAGAAGAAAAATCAACATTTTTGGAAGCTCTTTGCTGAAATATATCACTCTTCCTCCCCGACCTTGGGTGCGGAGCACAATTCAGATGAAACCTTCTAACTGAAGTAATTAACTAGACGGCTTTCAAGAGATTTAAATAGCGAGCGACTTCTGAACTTTCTGGAATATTTGGACCTGCAATCTGAAAGTATTTGCTTTGATATGGATGACTTTTTTTCTCTCTCTTTCTCTCTCAAAGAAGTCACTCAAGGGAGAGTTTTTCAAATACCTATTTTTCCCCTCCTAATCAAAACCATGTGGGGAATGCTTTGGGGGCCTGGACTTGGAGTAGCAGCAGGCAGCAGCAAGGAAGTTATTACTGCACCAAGGGGGCTTCTAGGTCTTTCTCGACTGTCACTGAACAAAGATGATGGGCCAAGAAGCAAGGTGAGGACGCTTCAGGAACGCTTGTTAATAGCGGGGACAGATGGAGACACTTTCCATGAAAGCTGCCTGTCACTTTCCAGCTGCTGGAGCCCACGGGTCAGGGATGGGACAGGCCTAGTTCCTCATCTGCCACACTTAGAGCTCCAGTGGATGGATGTGTGATGGGTACTAAGGAGAATGCCTGCCCTCCCTCCATCCCCCCCTCCTTTCCCTTCCCTTCTCTCTCTCCCTCCCCCCTCCCTCCCCTTCTCTGTCTCTCTCTCCCTTCCTCCCTCCCTTCCCTTCTCCCTCCATCCCTCCATCCCTCCCTCCCACCCTCCCTCCATCCCTCCATCCCACCCTCCCTCCCTCCCTTCTCCCCTCCCTCCTCCCTCCCTCTCTTCCCTCATTCACCTAGCAAGATCTTGAGGCTTCACACAGTAGGGTAAAGGACAAGGGCCTAGCAGTCAGAGGAGCCACTGTACTTCCCATTGGGCCATCAGGTTTAGCAGCAAGTGCCTTTACCCAGTGAATTCTCTTGCTGCACCCCCCCCCACCCCACCCCCTGGTCTTGAACTCACATTCCTCCTCCTGTCCCAGTCACCCACATGCTGGAATTACAGATTCGAGCGACCGTGCACGTGGCTGCTTCCTAGACACTTAAGCATCTTCAGACATTCCTAAAGGGCTGAACCCATGCTCAGGGCCGGTCATCTTGGGACCAAGAAAATCTTCCTTCCCGGATACTGTCTCTGATGTGCTAGGGCAGAAGGGCCAGCCTCAGTCAACCTCACCTAGCCCGGCCCTAACAACGTCTTAGAGTTCTCTTGGTCTCCTCAGCCGTAGCCCGTCACAGCACTGCTCTGCACCTCCTGCCGAGCCTCTCTGCCTCTATGGTCTCCACCCACAGTTTGCTTTGGTCAGCTTTGTTCTCTGCCGTGCAGAAATGACTAGTCAGTCCAGCGAGGCAGCATCTTCTCGTCCATCCCAACAGTAGTAGAAGGTCCTGGGGATGTATCCCGCATGCCACCGGTCGGGGTGGCTGACTGCTTCAGATCCTGGGCTGGCTCTGTGTCTCCAACCTTGCGATAGCTTAAGACAGCTTACCCATGTCTGAGGCTGCCTCCTGAGGGCAGCTGGCGCTACAGCGGGATGAGGAGGCCCCAGGGGGCGGGGGGGCGGGGGGAGGAGAGCAGGCCCAGGGGAAGAGTGGACACACACACACACACACACCTTGTTGCATCAGGGAGCCCATTCCAAACCAGAAGCTGTTGAGCAGGGTGAAGTTGTTCTCCACCACCTCAGAGCCGGGGTTGCAGGGGTGAGCGTCATACCACTCGTAGGGACTGAACCTGGCAGGGTAGAGGGAAGCAGTGAGGTTAAGCTGCAGGGGACTACCGGTTAGCAACAAACACCAGTACAGAGACCCAGCCACCCCAGAGTCCCTTTCCTCATTGTCCGGCTGCAGTGACAGGCAAGGGCCAGCTGAGACCGGGTTCCTTCCTGTCCTTTACTTTACTTCCAGTGCCCTTTCCTGGTTATAAAGTAATTCTGAATCTCCTCTTCACATTAAGAGTGCGTGCGCCCTCCTACCTTGGGAAGCGGTAAGTCATTATCCGTCTAGGAAAAAAACCACTCATACAGGAGCATAAAGCGAAGTCCTCAAGGATGTCTATCAAAGTGTTGTTTGCAATAGAAAAGAAAAAAAAACCCCCCCGAAAATAACCTAAATGTCCTTCAGTAGAGGAATGATTAAATAAGCCATGCCACAGCCACACCAGAACATCACACAGTTGTTAGAGAGGACAACAGCATGCATCTAGATGTCCCTAGGCAGGGACAGATCTTCACCACAGACTAACTGATGAAAAGAAGGTGATTAAAAAAAAAAAAGAAAAACAATACATCGCATTTCTATAGATCACCTAACAGAGCCATACAGCTTGCTCTATAGGGAAACGTGTATGTGAATGCAAACTAAGGAGTCTAGAAGTTTCCATCTATAAAAATATTGGTGTGTGCCTCTGCAGGAGGAGGGTAAGAAGGGCAACAGGGATTTCAGCCAAACCTGTTGCTTTATTTGTATTACATGGTTTCTTTTGAAAATGACAAAGTGCATTTGAATTTCTTGTATAATAAGAAAGGTGAAAAAAAGGAAGAGATATCTATTGTCAAATATTCAAAGAGTATATGGGAATATGACGAGAAAACGTAATTGCCCCAGAATCCCCCCCCCTCCCCCACGGAGAGAGAGCAATGTGGGATTTAATTCCAGGTTTTTTGAGTTTGAGTATATGAACATAAGCCAGGCAGAAAAGGGTTGCCTGAAGCCCCAACCCCACAGCCGCCCCTTCCGAGGAAGAGGATTCCCAATTGAGGGAGGGAAGCCTGCCTTACTGACTGGAGTTCTGCTTACAAATGAGTCAGTGTGAAGATGCAGAGAGATGCAGAGATGGAGAGCCCGAGAAGCTCCTGGGTCGGGTAGCTGTCTGTGTGTACTGAGGGATGAGATGGAGTAGGATGCAGGAGGCAAAGGGCAGACAGGTCCAGGGCATCCTGTTTCCCATTTCAGTGTGAAACCCTTTACAGTAACTTCCAGCTCCCTTCTCAAAGCAGGCATATTGTCCCCCACTGCTCCCAGGGCTCAGGTGAGGACGGTTCCATTCTCAGGAAGAAGGATGCCCCCTCGGACGGGACTTTTCCATGTGAGGCTTCAAATGGAGCTGAGGATTGTCAAAGGGGACAAGCAGGAACTGGTTGGAGGGCCTAAAACCCCCCAAGGAAGAAGCTGGGGCTTTGGTGGGGGGGGGGAAGGGGACAGGATTGAGATACATTTGGGGGAGGGGGTGTAAGAGGAAAAACCTTTGGAGAGCAGGATGCCCAGAATGGTTGCTGTTTGCGTCTGTGACGGGCCCTAAGGGGTCCGGAGGGCAGAGCCTGGTGGGTGTTTGTGTTGTAGGTAGGAGAGTCCCTACTGCAGGCCCAGAATCTATCAGACTTAGGGGTGCTGGGTACACAGTGCCTCCCTACTGAATCCACACAGATAGGAACCCAGTTCAAGTCCATATTAGCATATTAGACAAGCAATGGGCGTCAACAGGCAGAAGCCAGAGGCCACTGGAGACACAGCGGAGGGAGTGGCGGACAACCTAAGGAGGCACGGCCCTGGGAGACCCACTTTGAGGCTAAAGGAGAAATTATGAAAGAGCTAAGGCAGCAAGCTTATAAGATCCATGGAGCCTCTGCCTCCAGCTTCCAGGGAGAAACAAAAGTTTGTGGCTTAGGAGGATGATATGTAGGACTGATCTCACGGGGAGCCAAAGGCCACAGGATGTACTGGTTTTCACTGGGGACCAAGAGATCTGGCTCCTTTGGGACGTTTCCTGGCTGGAGGGCTGAGAGCAGAAAAAAAGATGACTTCTGAGCAGAGCCCATGGGCCCAGCTCGCTCTTAGTTCCTTCCTTCCTTCTTTCCTTCCTTCCTTTCTTTCTATCATTAAAATGTGTATTTCATTTATTTGTTTATCATGTGTGTGGGCGTGTGCATCATGGCATGCATGTGGGGCCAGGGTCATAGTCTAATTTGCAAGAGAGTCTGTTCTCTCCTTCTATGATATGAGATCCTGAGGTGCAATTCAGGTCTTCAGGTTTGGCTTCAAGCATTCCTTTATTGGCTGAGCCATCCCCCTGGCCCAGTGCTCTCCTCTTAATATAACACACACACACACACACACACACACACACACACACACACACACACACACACTTTTTAATGTTAAAAAAAAAACCCCAAAACAAACCACATCACCCCAGGATCCTGTTATAGAAATGTCTATATAGAAAGCTGTTGCCCCCCCTTTCCAGATCAGCCCTGTGAACCAGCCTGTACCCTCTAACCACTCTCACATGTTTTAACACCGACCTACTGGTGGGCGCTGAAGCTGACCCAGTTCCTACTGCCCAGGGGAGGAAAATCCTGGGCACACCTATGTGGCTGCCAACACCGACAGGTAGTTGGGTCCTCTGGGGGCTCTGATGCGAAAGCATTTTAGGTTCCAAGGTGTCACTCAATGGTGATGCTTTAACACGACAAGTTCCCAGAGACAGAAATGCTTATTCTGATAAACACAGCTGATTCCAGAAGCGGTGTTTAGGTAATGTTCTCAGAGGCCGAGGTTTCCCCAACCAAAAAGGACAGAATGGAGGACACTGGGCAAGGGCAGAACCACGTGCAGTTTACTCTGCCCAGCCCCAAGCCTGCAGGTGCCCAGTAGCGCCCCCTTGAGCCATCTGTGTGCACTGCAGTTTGCTGCTCCCTAGCTCCCAGTACTAGGTTTATTTTAAAACAGGACCCTGCCAAGGAAAGCTTTGTGACTTTGGATATTGACTTAGCCTCCCAGGGCCTTGGTTTCTGCTTCTGTAACTTGGGGATAGGACTATTATAAGGGGCAGACACGCTGGCTGTGAGTTGTGCTCCATGAGTGAGTGTTCCAAGAGGCCACTCGTCTTCTTTGATGCCTTTTCAGCTCTGTGGCCCAGACTTTCATGCACCTCCTATCTCTGCAGGTATCCCATGGAATCCTAGTCAATATAGAAACCCCCACTTTTCCTGAGCACCCCAGACTACCATTGGGAGCGGGGGTCTGCTGTCTTCCTAGCCAGGAGGGAGAGGCTGGACACACATCCAGATGCCTGCAGCGGATGGACTGCCTCTATCTGAGGGGGAGGGGTGTGGCGGGGAGGCACATCAAACAGACAGAACTGAGGCTGGAAATGCTCCTGTCTCGGAAGGGGTGGGTGGCTGAGAGGCCACTGAGCTTCGAGAAAATTACGCTGAGAGCGCAAGAGAGCAGCTCTGCTTTCAAAGGCTTGTTAGACCATTAGTGACGAGAGGGGTGATGAAGGCCTTTCTGTGGCGGCTCGCTGTTGGCTGGGCTGAGCAAGCAGGGCAGCTGCTGCAGCACCGGGCTCTGCAGCAAAGGCCTGGAAGGCTGGCTTGATTTCGCCTCTCACATTTTTCCTTTGGTCTCTCTCTGTGTAGGAGGAGGCAGAGAGTGAAGGGAGCAAGGGGGGGGGGCTTTCAAAGGAAGCTCTAGAGGGAAAAGGCGAAACACCAGGTCCTTGGATCTCAAATTGCCTCTCCAGAGAAGTTTCTCTTTATACCTTGTTAGACTTTAGAGCAAAGAGGATACAGGGCAGGGGCAAGGATGGGGTCTGGAGGGAGGGGCGGAGGCTCATCTAAGAGGGGCTAGGGAGCTTGAGGAGGGGGACCATGCAGTGAGCAGAGGTATGGAATCACAGACAAAACCTTAGTGAAACTCGGTGCACATCCTCGATGTGTCACTTATTGCCTATATGGCTTCGGTGGGTCCTGGGTATCTTGAAAGGATGATGTCAGAGAAAAACGGAAGGGTGGTTGGGTGCAGAACAGGGTGCTTGGCAAATACTGCACGCTTGATAAACATGGGCAGAATCTGCTTCCCTCATGACCCACTTCCAATAACCACTACTGACAATGTAGATTTTCTGTTTCCAATGGACAATGCAATGGATAGGTACAGTGCAAGCATGGATTCTAGGTGTGTGTGTGTGTGTGTGTGTGTGTGTGTGTGTGTGTGTGTGTGTGTGTGTGCGCGCGCGCAGGACACATGTGTGATGAGTAAGTATGGATCCCAGGCATGCATATCTGTGTGCCATGTTTCTGCACATGGCATGTGAAAGGCTGCCATGTAGACTGCTTAGATACAATTTGTTTCCCATGTTTTTTTTAAGCTACTTATATTTGGCCATGCAAGGGCCCTGGGTCTGGTCTGCCATCCCATGTGCCCAGCTCAGATGGTGCATTCCTAAGCAATGGCCAGGCTTCTACCAGCCTATTCTGGGGACCTAGGTGCAATTACCATATCTTAGTGTCATGGGCAAGGACCAGAGGGAGGATCGGATGGTTCAAGCTAGGGAGGCCATTGGAGCATTCCTCAGGGACAAAGGATTTGAGGCATGGGGGGTGGGGGTGCAGAGAAGAGTGTCATAGTAACCTAAGCCTTGGGCCTTCTGAGCCAAGGAGGGACTTGCCTAGCTTCCTATTTTTCCCAGTTTGGACCAGAGCTTTGGCTAAGGAACAGCCTTACCTGGCAATGACGAAGAGGACACAGCTGACACCCAGGTAGGCAAGGAGCACATACATCCAGATGTCCGGAGAAAGTGGGTTGAGGAAGGAGAAGACACTGGGGTTGGTGCCATTAGGCTTGCGATATAAGATGCTCACTCCAAGGGTCATAAAAGGCTTAGAGAAGTCGATGGCCTTTTCTCGGACGTGAGTGATGGTCAGGGGAGCCACAGCCAGATCTGCTTTCTGTAACAAGACCAAAGGCAGACAGACAATGAGCAAACCCTTGGGTTAGAGGTGATGGGGAGCCCACTCATGCATCATGAGTTGAGTAGCCTTAGTCCAAGGTCACTTAACTACTCGTGTGTGTGTGTGTGTGTGTGTGTGTGTGTGTGTGTGTGTGTGTGTGTGTGTGTTTGCACACATGCATAGCAATGTGCTTTCAAGTGTGGAGGTCAGAGCACAACTTTAGGTATCACTTCTCAGTTGCAATTGACCTTGTTTTTTTGTTTTTTGTTTTGTTTGTTTTTTGTTGTTGTTGTTGTTTTACTTTGAGATTTAGTCTTTAACAGCTAATCCATCTCCCCAGCCCTGACCAGATTTCTAAGACCGAGTCTCTCACTGGCCTGGAATTCACCCAGTAGGCTAGGCTGGCAGGCAATCAAACTCCAGGTATCTGCCTGTTCCTGCCTCCCCAACACTGGAAATATTAAGTGTATGCCACCACACCTGGCCTTCCCCCCCCCCCCACACACACACATGGATTCTGAGGATAGAACACAGGCCCTTGACTAAATTATCTCTCCAGCCCACTTATTCACAGTTCAGTTTCAGTACTGACTGACCCTCCTAGCTGGGTCATGCTGGGATGTCGGGGACACAAAGATGTACATGCATCAATACTTAAGCTTTGTTCTCTTAGAGCTGATGGCTTTGAAGAAGAGGGCCGTGACAAAAACATACAGGCAATGAGAACCCATGAGGTCCCTTCTCAAGACGGTACTGTGTCAAGAGAACACAGCTCAGCAAGAGACAGTTAGATCTACGTGAACCCCACAACCTACTTACTTCACTCATCTTCCCCCTCACAATCACTTCTTGACCACTTTAGCCCACTTAGGATGGTCATTGGGTCCTAAAACCCTCTCAAGCGCCAGTTAGACAAAGATAATATCCTCACTGAGAACTGGGGAGATGGCTCAGTTGGTGAAATGCTTGCTGTGGAAGCATGAGGACCCGAGTTGGGGGTCTCCAACACTCATGTAAAAAGCTGTCACCAAGAGAGTTCATAAACCCGGCAATCGGGTTACAAGCCCCGGAACTCGTTGGCCAGCTAGACCACCCAGTTGGTCAGTTCTAGATTCAAAGAGAGCTCCTGTCTCATAAAATAAGGCGAAGGAGAGCTATTAAAGACATATATTGTTGATACATATGTGTGCAACCTACTTTGGTCTCCATGCATTGATGCACACACATGCGCATACTCATGCATATCTCTAAACATACACACAAACATGTAGGCAACTGATGTTGATACATGTGTACACACACACACACACACACACACACACACACACACACACACACACACACACAAAACAAACAAAAATAGCATCTTTAGAGGAGAAGAAAGAGATGAGCAAGTTCAAGTCAACCTCACTAGCAGGGGTTAACATGGAGGCAGGAAGGGGAAAGCTAGAGACGCACTATGTTAATACAGGCCATTGCATCACAAATTTAATGAGGGATGTTCTTAAATTTGCTCTGAGGTTTTCCTGATTAAGAATTAAAAATCCCTTCCCCGGCACCTTATCTGCAGTTCTCTTAACCTGAGGCCCCATTACACACTGTCCTATCCCTGGGACCGTTTCTTCACCTCCACGCTTGGCCCACCATGTCTCCTCTCATTGTCCAATTCTTCCCACTGTTCCTATTATTTCACACACGCTGCCTCTTTGAGATCCCTCCCTGGCAGCCTTCAATTCTTGATTCTCATGAAGCTCCCTCTTTCCCGAGGGAAGCTCTGCACTGCTCAGTGTGCACGGCTGCATGTCAGCAGGCATGCATCTGCTTATATACTTACAGGCTCCTCGCATGCTAGGGCTGTGGCTGACCCACCGTTCTCCCCCCCTCCTCAAAGCCCTCTCCTAGACTCTGAAATATTAAGCAGTGCTTGTTCGGAGAAGGCTGCCACTTAGGCTTCTGTGAGTATTTGTATCTCAGATTATGAATTACTTCCCTTCTTTACATGGGCACAGCTGAAGAGGAGAGGGATCTTAAAGGCCAGCACTGGAGACCCTTTGCCAGGAAGGAGCATGCTTCAGAAAGACCCTGCCAAGTCATGCGTCTAAGTAGCCACTTGCTGGCTTGACCCATCCATCCACCCACTGACCCATCTACCTACCCATCTGTCCATCATCCGTCTATCGATTCGTTCATCCACCCACCTACTTGGTCACCCGTCAGTCTGTCCATCTATCCACCCATTATCCATCCATCCTTCCATCTACCCCACCCACTTACCCATGAATCTACTCATCTATCCATTTATCCATCTTCCTACCAACCTAAACACCCATCAGTCCACCTGTCTGTCCATCCATCCATCTGCCCACCCATCTTCCCACCCACACAGCCACTGCTTTATAGATCCATCAGGAACTAGACAGCTGTCACGAACAGATACAGTTTTTGCTATCATGGCTCTTAAGGTCTAACAGGGGACATGAGTATCAATCAAAGTGTTTATCAAATCAGCGCCAACTTAGACTCTAGTTATCTCAGAATAGGAACAAGTACTTCAATAGAAATCACATCATCAGATAAGGGCTAATATGTGTGAAATGCCAGTCTAGACCACTCTGTGAGTACCCCAGGCTAGGGGGGGTGGCGTGGAGATACTCTGATATTGTATCTTCTACTCTCTGACACGGTTATTTGGGGCCCAGGGCGTGTTTTTTAACTTCAAAACCCAGGAATATGGGTAGCAAGATGGTGCATGGAATAAAAGGCACCTGCCACCGAGGTTGAACCTATCTGGAGAGAACCAATGACCACAAGTTGTCCTCTCACTTCTAAACAGGAGACGTGGCATGGTAAACATGAGCATGTACCCACATGCACATATGCAAGCACTAACTAACTGAATAAATATATTAAATAAGTAAATAAATGTAAAA
Organism: Acomys minous; assembly: GCF_964271855.1. Taxonomy (NCBI): domain Eukaryota; kingdom Metazoa; phylum Chordata; class Mammalia; order Rodentia; family Muridae; genus Acomys; species Acomys minous. The sequence goes on along the minus strand of NC_140487.1, from coordinate 101,463,196 downwards.
TGAACCAACCCTAGGGAATACAGAAAGGAGAAGCTATGGAAAAGTCCCACTACACTGAAGCCTCCTTTTATAGATTTTTTTAACTGTGTGAGTTAGAATTTGCTTGGCTTTCTAGGCATGGGAAAGTGGGACATGGCGGTTGCCCTAGCTCCTAGAACTCTCTCAGTTCAGGGTTTGAAGAAATGGGCAGGGAGGAAGAACGCTCAGGGACAGCGAAGACTGTCTAATACACGCCAAATCAAGACATAGTGTGCCCAGACAGTGGCCCAGCTGGGATACGGGAGTGAACCAGCGACCTGGTCCAGGGAGCCCCTGCCTTAGGTGTAGACACAGTTCCTGGGTAGCACAGGAGCTGCAGTGAGCACCCTGGAGGACTCCTTCAGTCCTGAAGCTCTAGACTCTGGTGTGAGAGGCATCCCGTCAATAGCGGTGCTTTGTTTCCTGTCTCCCTGGCCCAGGCCCGTCCCAGGACACTGTATCGGGGAGGCTCTGTTTCACTCCAAAGATAGAACACACGGCGACTCTGGCTGGTCTCTGGGGATGGCCTCTGGGTTTGCATCGACTTGTTGGACAGAACCTCTGAGTCGGTGGTGGAGGGTGCTCCTTGGACTTTTGATGGCAAGCTGCATGAGACCAAGGTGTCTGTGCTTTGTGCACAATGCTTATTCCGCAAGGATGACCCAGGGGCTGGGGAGGAAGCCAGTCACAGGCCCCAGAGCAATCTTTTCAAGGCTTTCAGCACCTCCCTTCCACTCTTCCTGTCTCTGGCTTTAATGGAGTTGGGCAGCAGCGGCGTCCATGGCACTCTTTGCCTACGGCAGCAAGGTAATTGGCCAACGTGACCTTCTCCGGGAGTTCAGATGAGCGCTCTCCCTTGGGCTTCAGCAAAGCTGGCATTCTCCACTTCATTTTTGGCTGAGGCAGAAAAATACTATATTTCACTGTTGGTAACGATTTCCCTGAAAAAGGCATTATTTTGTCCAACTTCCCTTGAAAGATCGGAACAGATGTCAAGCCTTCGCGGTTTCGGTTCATTACTCAGAATGAAAGGCCCAGTCTTGGCGGCTCTTCCCACTGTTGCATACTTCGTCCAGTGTGATTCATGAAACCACAGGCTGTCAGAGCTGGACGAGGGGACTTCAGGAACATCTGCTCCAACTCCGCATTTTATTACAGAGGGAAACTGAGGCTTGGAGAAGCTGGTCGTTCTTCGTTCTCACGTTACAAAACAAAACACACCTTTGTGCGGTCTCCATGCCTCCCCTGTCTTATAGGCGAGGCTTTTCCTCTCCCGTCTCACTAAGTACCTTTCTGTACATCTTCTAAATGTCTAGGCCAGGCAGGATGCCTTCTGAGGACGTTGTTTCATCCCTTTAAGTAGCTTTCCACTTACCAGATTATTGGGATGCTCAACCTCCCTTCCGCACATGAAGCCCCTTGATGTTGTCTACTTGGTTCCAGCCCCAGATCCCATACTGAGGACACGAAGGGCTCACCCAAGTCCAGCTCTGGGTTCTGGCCCTTGATACCCAGCTATCCCGACACTAGCTTGGACCCTGAGCTTGTTCTCATAAGAAAACCTGGTCCACCTCCTACCAGACTAAGAATGGAGTGGATCTTATAGTCTCAGTTCTGGCAGCTTGTCACCAAGTGGCCTTTTCCTAGGACAAAAAGTCTTGTTTGGATATAAGGTCTTGTCCCCCAGACCCTGGCTTCAGCTCCCTCTCTGGGTTTGGTGTCTTGTTGGCACTGCCTATTGGATTCTCCATAAACTCGCCGCCACTGGATTCCACACGTCTATGCTCTGCCTCATGCTGGGAACCCCCGGAACCCCCAGAGTGCCTGCCTGCGCAGACAGTGAGCTGTTATATTAAAATAGCAAGAATTGCCATCATTACAGGATGCTGCCTACAGGCCAAGCATCACTAAGTGCCTCATGAATTCCTCCCTTGGAGCCCCAGGAGGCAGCAGACATCACCACATTTCAGATGAAGAATTGGTGGCTGGAGCAGGCAGGATGCTTGTTCAAGCTAGTGAGTGGCTGAGCCAGTTCTAGTACTCGATTCATTATGACCTTAAAGTCCAACATTTCACTGCGCTGTCGTATAAGCCAAGTATAGTTGGGGAGTGGGGGCGATGTGTGGCAGTGGCATGCAGCCTTAATTACACCCCAGTTCTGTAACTGTGACCTAATTTGGAATGAGGTCTTGCTGATAATATTCTTGTGGAACAAAGTCACCAAGTTAAGATGGCGTCATACGGAACTAGGGTGGCCTGCTCTCAACAACTGGTGCCCTCATAAGAGAAGACACAGATAGAGAGAGAGAAGAGAGTGGGTGACAATAGAGACATAAGTGGGGACAGTGCAGACACAAGGACCACCACGGGCTGCTAGCCACATCAGAACCTGTGAGGATGGAGCCCAATCACCTTCAGAGCCTCTAAAAAGAGCCAACGCTACTGACATCCTGATTTCTCATTTCTTCCCCCTCGAGAGGATGCATTTCTTACTTTGAAGGCACTGGGTTTGCTATTATTTATTAGAGCAGCCCAAGAAAAGGAATACACCTGCTGTCACTTAGACCCGGTGTGGGATGAATGGAGCTCCTTCTACCTTCTGCTCTCAACCCTGCTGACTGTGGCCGCTAGGTCCTGCTCTGAGCCCAATGCTGCATTCCCAGACACCCGAATTTCACCTTGGCTTCTGACCACACCTGTCACTCGGGCTTCGCGGGGATTCCTTTTGTAGCACTTGATAAGTTTGGAGTCTTTTTCCCCCTTTTCTTTTTTTTATTAATTAATTAATTCATATTACATCTCAATAGTTATCCCATCCCTTGTATCCTCCCATTCCTCCCTCCCTCCCACTTTCCCCCTACTGCCCTCTCCCTATGACTGTGACTGAGGGGGACCTCCTTCCCCTGTTATATGCTCGTAGGGTATCCAGTTTCTTCTTGGTAGCCTTCTATCCTTCCTCTGAGTGCCACCAGGCCTCCCCATCCAGAAGACGTGGGCAAATATGGGGCACCAGAGAGGGATCTGAGAGGCTTTAGGACTCCAAACTTTCTGAGTTAACCCAGAAGCAGAAAGTTTGGAGTCTTAAGGCCTCGCAGATCCCTCTTCTGCTGCTACAGTGCCAAGAAAACCAGCCACATTGCTGACAACCATGAGGGGACTTGATTCATCCCAGGAGCTCTGTCTGCTGGCCCCCTCCCATGTCTCTAGGATTGGGTGCTATGGCTTAGATATGGAGTATCCCCAAAAAGGTTTACATATTGAAGATGTGCCCCAAGTTGGCGGATCTAGTCATTGAGATCCCTCAAGATAACGCGTGCCTTGATCTTATCAACGGGTCAACCCACTGAGAGGTTTACACTTTGACAGTGTTATTGGCGGGAGAGACTTCATTGCGGGAGGTGGGTCACTGGAGTGTGTGCCTATGAACGGTGCTTAGTCTCCGCTTTCTGTTTATCAGGAGCTGGGAGGCTAGACGCCTCTGTCTCACGCTCCTGCTGCCACAGTGTCCTGTTTCACCACACACCAGGAGCAGTGAGGCAAGCTGACCAAGCTGCTGAAACCGTGGGCCAATACCAACAGTGCCCAACTGAAGGGTTTCTCTCAAGCACTTACCATGCAAGCTTGAGGACTTGGGTTTGAATCCCCAGAGCCCACAGAAAGCCAGACATGGTAGTACACATCTCTAACCGCACACCCCCCCCCCATTCTCCTGTGAGTTGGCAGGGGTGGGGGGGGGGGAGAAAGGGGAGGAGGAGACTGGAGCATCCTGGGAAGTTCATGGTTCGGTTTGGTGTATTCAGCAGTGAACACAAGGCTCTGTCTCAAACAAAGTGGAAGGTGAGGACCAGCATCCAAGGTTGTTCTCTGACCCCCACATGTGCACCAATGGCTTGAGTGCAAGCACTGATGTGCATCCACACACCCACAAACACATGAGGTTTTTGAAAAGTGTATTTCTGTATATCACAATGATGAGACACTTGGGGCACACAGGAGCATCTTCGGAATCAAGCTTCTCCCAGAGTGCTGTTTCTCTCACTCAGTGCTTCGCATTCAAGCCGAGGAGACAAGGTACCCTCTTGTAGAGCCTGGGCAGTGACCTGACAAAGTGTCGTTTGAGTCTCCCACAGGATTCGCCTGTCCACCTCCAGATCCAACAGCAGCCTCGTTGGCCAACTGAGCAGTGATGTGGGTGCCATTCCCAGGCCTGGAGAAAGGCCTCATTCCTGCTTCCCTGAAGGTGCCAGATTGTACAACGTTTATCAGGAAGCATGGCAGGTCCGGCCTGGCCCATAGTCATCACCAGAGCCCAGGAGAAATTACGACCTATCTTCTGTCACTTTGAGTCCCTTCCCCAAACTCCTGATGATATTAGCCCAGATGGGCGGGGCCTGCCCTAGCAGAGCCCAAGGCGGATGGGCCTGTGACCCCCCCCTCTCTTTGAAGTAGTTCAATCCCTATTATACGTCCTACAGCTCCTTGCCGCTCTGATCATAACAGAATTTTTCTTTGTAAGCTATTGTTTCATCTCTGGCTTCCCTGTCAGGATATAAGCTCCAGGAGGGCGAGGATTAAGCATGTTCCCCTCACTGAAGTGCCTCTTGGGATTAGTGCAAAGCTGGACACACAGAGAGGGGCTCTCCAGGAGATCTTGTTGGAAAATGAACTTTAGGATGCCTGCCCAAACTGACCACCTAGGTATGATCCTTAAGACCCTCGTGGTATTGGAAGAAAACTGATTCCCACAGTTTGTCATCTGATCTCTACACATTTGCTGTGGCTCACGCGCATACATACATGCAAGCATGTACAAACACACACATGCACATGTACACTCAATCCTTCCCCCCCCCTTTCTGTTTCTCTCGTTGTACAAAAACATTAATGAAAGGCCTACCTACCTGCCAAAGGCCCTGCTTTGCCCTTCCCCCAGCCTCATGGGTAGATCCTGGCTCCCAATTTCCCCACTCAGCATAAACACTTTTCCTCAAGTCAGACTGGCTCTGACCATTTGACCTGCCTCTTCCCTGAGTGGGCACTGCTGTCTATGGTGGCCCATCATTTGTTCCTCTCCCCTGACCACTCAATGGATCCCAGCATGGACAAGTCTCCACCTGCCCTCAGGCTCACCTTGGAAAGGTCCTGGGGACATCTTCAGTTCCTCAGAGCTCCCTGTCACTGCCTGGGGCAAACTGGCTGTTGGTGTCTGTGCTGTCTGTTTTCCCTGCTTCTACCTGGTCCTGGTCTGCCCCTAGGTGAACATCCATCCTGATTTGCCCTGAAGTGCCCTGGTTCAGGGCTGGGAACCGGCTTCGGGAGAGCATTCCCTGACCTTACAAACAGGCCATGGGATTCAGGCACACAGGCCAGAAGAAAGGCTTGGTTCAGGGAAAGGAAGGGACAGCACACAATTCAAGTGGTAAGGGTGTGCCTACCAAGTCCAGGGTTATTTCACCATAATAGCCACCACAGTCTGGGCACTGGGGACCGGAAATGACCTCATGTCCTCCCTGCCTTAATCTAGCTGGTGCTGACCAAGGGGACAGCGCAATGACGTCCTTCTGCCTTGCACGAGTCTCTCAGACCTTCCTCTAGGGCCATGGCTCTCAACCTGTAGGTCGCAATCCCTTATGCAAATCCTCATCTCCAAAATATTTACATTACAGTTCATAACAGTAACAAAATTAGAGTTACAAAGTAGCAACGAAAAATAATTTTATGGGTGGGGTCACTACAACATGAGGAACTCTATTAAAGGATTTCAGCATTAGAGAGGTTGAGAACCACTGTTCTAGGGCTTTCTGGGATGGGTCACAGTAACTCCCCACTCTCCCAATCCACAGGATCTGTGTGGAAGCCTGTGACGCTCTCCTGACAAGTTGCCTTCCACATTTGCAGCATCAGCTGGCTGAAAGCTCAACCCAATCTCCTGCTTAGAGATGATTCTTACTGTGGCTGGAGGCGCACCATCCCCTTATCTGCTCATTGTTAGAAGGCAACATCCTGAAGGCTCAGGGGAGGGCCCTTGCCGGTGTTTACTCCTGTATCCAACAGCATCTAGCATGAGGCCGCAGGTGGCAGGTTTGCTGAATTGCTTGACCACTCTGAACACCGGAAGGCTTCAAAGACCCCACCAAGCAAGCCCCGTCTCAAAGTGATGCCCTCAGAAGTGCACCAAGTCACGGATGGTGTCTGCTGTGACACTCCTGAACCAGCTGACAGTGTTGACAGTGAGCATTGTGGCCACTAGTAACCCCAGAACTGGCATTCTGGACAGTTCACATAAATCTGACTAGATGGGGGAACTATCTAGAAAATCTCCAAATGTCAACCATCGAGCCCCTTCCTCTATGGTGCATGCACAAGCCTCCTGAGCTGAGAAGGCCTGAGAGTGGTCTCTCCTGTGCCTGGGACAGCTGTGTGATTCCCCAAATCCCCAGGGAGGGTGCTAAGCCTGACTCTGAGGCTGGTTTCCGTGTCATGGCGCACACCCTGCATTACCATTCCTAAGACTCTTTTTCCCCTCACTCCCTCATGTGCACAGGGTGGGGAACCCCAGGCCTTCTGAGCTGTCTGCACTGAGGACGCCCCATGCATCCAGCTACAAGTCTCAGCCAGGCCCTGACTGTGGGAGACCTCAGCAGCCTTGGCTGGGGCCACCTCAGTAAACATCCTATGCAAGCCTGGACGCCTCTTCCTTCTTCTCCAAGTCACAGATTAGATGGACCTGAGTCACTGTCCTCTGTTCTGTTTTAGCCTCCTCCAGGCACCTCATCTTCCTTTTGCACCAGCCGCTGAAGCCCTGATGGCTTTTCACTTATCTGATCCATTGCTTCTTTCTGGCTTGGACACATCCGCACCCAATGACATCACCCTCCCTGCCCCCATGGGCCTGTTGGTGGTGGGTTCAGATACCTTCATATACCTTCTAGCTGAGGTCAATCTTATGCAGGTATTGTCTAGAAAAGCATTTTACCCCAGCTCCAGACCTCTGGTGAACACGGCTGCAGGGTCCTGGATAGTTGCCATGTCCACCAAGTTCTGCCAGGCTCTGCAAAAGTCAGGGCCAATGCAGGAGCCTATCCCTGCCTCTCCTTACCACATGGGACGGGCCTAAGACAGTACAGGGCTTTTCTAAGGTTCTGAGTCACAGACTGAACCACTCGTTACTGGCTGGTTAATATTGACGACAGAATCTAGACTCACCCAAGTGACCGACCTCTGGGTGTGCCTGTGAGGGAGATTCTAGGCAGGGTTCTTTGAGGTGGGATGGCCTCTGCCCTGGATGTGGGCAGTGCCGTCCTACGGGCTGGGGTCCTGGAATGAATTAAAAAGGTGGAAGCAAGCTGAGCCTCAGCCTTCACTTCTCTCTGCTTCTTGACTGTGTATGAAACATGACCCGGGGCCATGGTGGGCTGCACCTTCAAGCCATGAGTCCAAAGCTTGCTTTCTTTAAGGTCCTTCTGCCAGCTGTTTTGTCACAGCAGTGAGAAAGACGGCTAACATGTTTTAGCTTCTCCTGCCTCACTCCACCTTCCCCAGTGTCACCCTCCCTAGCTAAGCAATGAGAGGCTCCATATCCTCCATTGGTGGTGCCCAGTATCTCACAATATTAAAATGAAATAACTTGCCTGGGTGTGTAGCTCAGCGATAGAATACTTGCCTAGCATGTGTAAGGTCCCCGGATCGATTCCCAGAATAGGGGGGGGGGGAACCAATCCAGTTATCACCCAAGACTCATGGCTTACATCTCTCATCTCCCTCTCCATCTGTGGCCTCCCATTGGCTTCACACTCTCCCCTCTTTGGGGTTTTTCCTTCTCACTCCCCAGGGAGGCTCCTGGGTACCTGTACTAGGGTGTGGAAGCTCTAAACAGCAGGTAGGGGCTCCTGGTGTAAAACAATGTCACTGTTCCAAGCAGAGTGGCATTTTAGTGTGTGCCCCAGTTTCCTATGAGTTGGGTGAATATGAGAAGAGTCAGCTAGGGAAGGGCTGAGGTCCTAGGTTACGCCTTGTCTAGCAGTATGCCTAAGGCTGATAGGTTACTGTTGCCTGCTGCCACTATGTCTGAGACAGACGCATTAGTCAGGGTGTGATGGGGGGGGGGGGCGGGTGGCTGCACTTGGCAGAGCTAGTACTGAGTAGGACACCTCTCCTGTGTGAAGGCTTCCTGAGCACGAGCCGAGCCTAAGGCTCTGCTTGCATCTGCAGCTGGGGGAATAGAAGCCAGAGAGGTTGGAAGACTCTATTCCTGTGAGCTGAAATCTACTCAACCTGGAACGTGAATCCATTTCTATCAGAACATAGAGTTATCAGGACTCATGGGAGGACTGAAAGCAAGGAGGTGAATAGAGGCACCCAAGAGGGGACGAGAGAGAGCGGGAAGCAGCGATGGAGAGAGATTAGAAGAAACATGAGGTTGAATCACACTTGTTTGCTGCTGGTTAAAGGCAACCGGGGAAGGTGAGTGTGTCTGCAGGACGGGTTTGCATCCTCACGGTGCCCACCTCCCACAGTGCTAGCTCCACGAACAGCCGCGTGGGCATGGGCCAGAGGTCAACTGAGTGCCAGGGAAGGATGTTTAAGTCCTGTTGGTTGGAGGGTCCGTTCAGGACCTCCAAATAGACCTTGGGGTGGGGTGGGGTGGGCAGACACTTCCAGAGGTGGGAATCCATCATCTTTATGCCCCCGTTTGGATCCTTAATAAGGAAGTAATAATATTGCCAAGTCTTTACCACCATCTCTATGAGCAAGCGAGAAGACTAATTATCTGACGACACTAATAAATGGTTATGATGTTATTAAAAATGGCACCAAGCTAGGATTAACAGGCTCATCAATTGTGAGGAATTGGGTTTAACAAGGTCCCCCGGCATGTCCCATCCAAGCTCCTGGCCTTGATGGGTACCAGGCCTTCAAAGCCTAGAGACTGTGGATGAGGCTCCCTGTGGCTCCCCAGGAGAGAGGCACTGAGGGTCTGGCTGCTGCCGGCCTTTCTCATCATGTCCCTTTGAAACACTGGCTCTTCAAAGTTCGTGGGCCACTGAGATGCGGGCGGCAGCAGGACTGCTCAGCCCCTTTTACATGTGGCTGGCTTTCCTTCTTACAGGGGCTCTGCCCTCCCCCTTCCCTCCCCTACTGCAAAAAAAACCGGCAGGCTCCAGAGTCCCACTCACAAGGCTTGGGGAAGCGGGTAAAGGGGGGGGGGTGCATCCGGTCCTGCTGGCTCATTTCCATAATAATTGCGGTTATTACTAATAGCTCCCCGTTTACACGGAAGCCTGTAGCTCAGAAGCCCCTTCCCATCCATTGTCTGCTTCTAGCCTCACAGTGGGCAGAGGAAAGTGGAGACAGTTATCATCTTTCTCGCCCCCGAGGAGGCAGGAAACTGGAGCTTGGGGAACACAAAAGGACTCCTGAACAACCCCCTCCTCACTCTCCAAGGAGTAACCGTGAGGATAAAAATAAAAACCATGACGTTAAGGACTGATGCTCTGCAGACTGACTGCACCGAGCACACCTGGTAGCTGAGCCCTCACAGCACTCCCAGGAGGCAAGTTCTGTGCATGCCATCCCCCTCTATAGGTGAGAGGACAGAAGCACTCAGAGATACACAGTTACCAAGTGGCAACATCAGTGGAGGCTCTTCAGCATCCCTCCCTCCCTCAGCTAGGCTTCCATACAAACCATGTTTGTCAGGCCAGGGACATAGGTCTACCATGACAGACTCTACCTGATTCTTGTGCCTCAACTCCATCACCACCATCACCACCATCACCACTACCACTTGCCTCTAAGGTCTCCATATGGTACCTTCACCAATAACTAGTGGGGAGAGGGGATTTACCAAGCCTGTTGCAGCTGCCTCTATCTGGAGGAGCAGAGCAGTGGGGAGCCCAGACACTGATTCGGACTACAATGTATATAGAGAGACTGTGTCCGCCATGAATGTGCCTCCTCCCTGGCTCTGGGCCAGTGTGGTCTCTCTAGAGAGATCAAAGTCCAGGGCCACTTAGGCACAGAGCCTTAAAAGACTCTCTGGCATCGCACCCGGACCACCACTTCATGTCTGAGGTCTGGCTCCTATCTCTCTGCTGCCTCTGCCTCAGCTTCTACAGCTGCCTGAATAGGCTGCTCTAAAGATGGGGGGAATCAGGTCTAGGGGTCCAAGGCAGATCTGCTCTTTGCCTCCTGTCACTTTATGGAGGGTTTCTTTCAGATAGGCATTCGCTTCTGTAATGCTGAGGACCCTGAGATGGAAAGGGGGCAGTATTTTCACTAGTGCTCCCATGAGCCTCACAAATAACACATAGCTACTGTCCCACATCTTCCTTTGCGGCTTTGGTGGTTACTAACTACTCCTATAGTTAAAAGGAAGACACGAGGCTGAGTATCTGTGTGTGTATATGTGTGTGTATGTGTGTGTATATTTGTATGTGTATATGTGTGCATATATGTGTGTGAGTGTATATATGTGTGTGTATATGTGTGTATGTGTGTGTATACGTTTATGTATGTGTGTATGTATGTATGTGTGTGTATGTGTGTGAGTGAGTGTATGTGTGTGAGTATGTGTATGTGTGTGTGAATGAGTGTGTGTGTGTGTGTGTGTGTGTGAAGAACTTCCCAGGTCACACATCTGCTAAAGCTACAAGCAGGCTCTTGACCCTCAGATCTGCTGGTCCTGAGTCTGGACTTCAAGAGGCAGAGTGTGCTTGCTGTTAGCTTCACACGGGTACCTGTGACCCCTGTGCCACTGTCCTAGTGCTGGGGGTGGGGTGGGGTGGGGTGGGGTGGGGTGACCTGCACATTTCACTGAAGAGGAAGCAGCCCAGAAGCTAAGTGTGCCTGTGCTCATAGCTGAGGGCCCCAGTCCCTCTCTTGGCCTGTGACTTCTTCGTCTTCTTCCTCATGGTGTACAAACCGAGGCTCCTCCCATGGACTTCTCCCCTTCTCCCTGACTACATGATCCTTCCCCTCAGGTCTTCCCCCTCCCAGGCAGAGTGAGAGGCTCTTAGTGTTGGACAGTACAGTCTTAGCCCCTTCATGCCAGCCCCAAGCCCACTCCTCGGGTAATCCATCTCACCAGTGAATCCACAGTGACTAGAGGAGGTGACAGATCCTTTTGCGTGTCCCTGCCCTGGGTGGTATGTTTGTTTAAGCTTCCCCAATCCCAGGCCTGGGACATCCTTCAAGGAACGAAAGGCCGAGAAGATGAGTGAATCCTCTCCATAGCAAGCTCACCACCAAAGATGCCTTGGGAAGGCCCGGCAATTGCTAGAAGGTGGAGAGCCTGTGCCAGGCAGGCCTAGCAGAGCTGGGCACACTTCCGATGGATCTTGACAAGTCCCCAAGAACACAACTTTCATCTCCATGTCCCCAGTCCTTAGACCCTTCACCCACTGGGATGCCCGGATGTTCAAATACCGCTTCACGAGACCCTTCTCCACCCTGTCCTTACCCCACCGTCCATGCCCAAGCCCTGTCTTACGTGGTCAATGAGCTCCTTGACCATGCCGTTCCACTGGCCCTTGTCGTCCTGCGCCCCGTACTTGCCGTCTTCCACCAGCCGGATCTCATAGGAGAAGCCCAGGATGTGCGCCAGCTCCTTGAGCAGGTCGATGCAGTAGCCCTCAAACCGGTCATTGCCATAGAGGGTCCTATCAGACTTGCGGAACATGACAAAGGGCTCCTCCTGTGGGGACAGAGGGCAGAGGGATGCCAGGCTAAGTGACTGAGGTGGGGGTAGGCTCTGTATTTCAGGCTGACCTTGAAACCATTAAGTAGTTGAGGATGACCTTGAACCCCTGGTCTTCCTGCCTCCATCTCCTAAATGCTGAAGTTATAGGCATGTGCCACAACACCTAGCCAAGACAGATGGACAGACAGACAGATAGACACACACACATATACACAGATGTACGTTCATTAGGTGCTTGTGTGTATATGAGTAAATGTGCCTATGTGTGTGTAAGTATATGGAGGCCAACGGTTAAGCTTGAGTGTACCATGAGCTTTTTTTATTATTATTACTTTCATTTTATGACTAATAAAACTAATATGCATCAAGTGTAGCAAGTATTTTTAAATATCGCCCCCCCCCCCAGACAGACTTGGTAGTTTGTGCCTTCAATCCTAGCCCTCTGGAGGCAGAGGCAGGAGGATCTCTGTGAGTTTGAGGCCAACCTGATCTACATAGAGGGTTCCAGGTCCTCTAGGGTGACAATAGTGAGACCTGTCTCGAAAAGAAAAATCCCTTTAAAAAGAAAATTACTTATATGCCTGCAAACAGAACTGACCACTTGAGGTTCACTACACTTCAGTGGGCATCATAGACCATCTTGGTTTTTGAGACAGGGTCTATCATTGGCTTGGGGCTTGCTGAGTAAAATTAACTGGCTAGCTGCAGAACCCCAGGGGTCCTCCGGTTTCTGCCTCCCCAGCACTGCTATTTCAAGCCTGAGACACCACATCTGGCTTTTCATGTGGTTCCAGGGATCGAACATGGGTCCTTCTGCTTGCACTGGAGCACTTTCCCATCCCACCTCCCCAGGGCCTGGAGTCTTGGTCTTCTGAAACCATTTCAAATGGCTTGGACCAACTGCCTAGAGGCAAGCAGAGGGCAAGCCCGTTTTCTGAAAGCCAACTTGGTGCCTTGTAATGGCACCTCCAGGGATGGTTCCCAGCACAGGGGACAGGGCTCTGCTGCTGCTGTCTGACATAGATGCCAGTGACCCAGAGCTATCAAGTGGTGGGACAGGAACTACTTAATTCCAAAGTACAGGTTTTCTGCTGTACCAGTGTCCTGGGCCAGCATCACCAGGACCTTAGAACCTGTTAGCAAATCACTCTTGGGCTCCACACTAGACCCACGGAGGCAAAAGCTGTGGGTGAGCTTCCTTTCCACTCAAGTTGGAGGACAGTGCAGCCAAAGCCCTTCATCAGGTATGGTGACCTCTCGGTTTACTCCAGATTAGACAAGTTAACAACTTAGTTAACAGATTAGACACTCTTCCCCAACCCCAAGGTGCCCTCAGCCCCCAGCGCGGGGTCTGGCAGTGAGCCAACACTGGCTACAGTGGTAACTTCATCTGTATGTGGCTGTGCCGCTTCCGGGGGATCAGCTGGTCCTCAAGAGGTAGTTTATGGGTCTGGGGATGCCTGCCCTGTGTCAGGTGCCTCTTCCCAGGTGCTGGGAAGCCAGTGGAAGGCACAGAGTAAGGCTTAGCGATGTCTGACTTTTCAAAATCACACGCCTGGCTGCGCCACAGATGAAGAACTAGGAGAGGAAGGAAGTTCGTGGGGAGGAAGGAACTGACAGCATCCAGTTGGAGATGCTCAGATGGGGCAAGATCCAGCAAGATCCAGAAGCCCCAGAATCCAGGTCAAAATGCTAGCCCATGATTCTGTGGGCCTCAAGCACCCATCCCATCCCCCACTCACACCCCTGTTGTGAAGTTTGGGGTGGTTGAACCAAATCCCCCCACTCCACCCCCTGCCACCTGCAAACTTACATTTGTTGAAGTACTACTGTGCACCATGCACTCTTTGTCAGCCTGCTTTGTTTACGTTCTTATTAAGATGAAAATAGATGGTCTTATCCCCATTTGATATACGGAGAAACAGGCACACTCAGAGAGGGCCACTACATTACCCAGGGGCACACAGCAGTTGAAAATAGTTCAGCGGGTGCCCAGCCAATGAGCACTCCTAGCTCAGACTCTCCTGACTCTGAGAGCTAATCTCCCCTCAGCTGCTTTGATTTCCTTCCTTGGCCCCGACTCCTCCTCTGCCCTGGCCTGCGGGTCACCTTCCCCTACACCCCATCGCAGCACACTGCTCTTGTCTAATTGCCTCTACTCCTAGCTGAGAGCCATCCACGCCCACAATAGCACAAGTGCGTACTTAGAGGGGTGTCTCGTTGTTTTCCCCATTGTCAGGACCCCTTTCTTAACCTCATGGGCCCTGGGATAAGGTGGGAAGCAGAAGGCTCTGGTGATCATTGTTGGATGTCCTCAGGAGCAGAGACCTGCCAGTGCCTTAGTCCAGGCTCCTTTTGTGTCGGGTAGGCACTGTCCTTATATCCTGGTCCCCTAGTCTCCCAGTGTGTCCCCCCCCCCCCACCACCACCTTATGACCAGTCTGCTCAAGCTTTCGGGAGTCCTTCAGGGGCTTATGAGAAAGAGTCCCCGGATCTGGATCTCCAAGGGGTTCCTGGCCATCCAGGGAGTCTGAGAACATGGGGGTTCTCATCACATGGGGGGTGGTGAGTCCTGCCCTAGACCTCTGGTGCTACCCTGAAGCCACAAAAGCAGCTCAACACTCAGTGGAAAGGAAGTGCAGGTGGGCCTGGGTCAGGGGTCAGGCTGAATGAGGGTTGAGCCTTTGACCTTTCCCCCAGGTAATGCTGTACCCACACACCCCGTGGATAACCTGGGTGAGGGGGTGGGGTGTCGGGGAACCTGTCGGTCTGTGTTACCCCTTTGACTGATGCTCTTGTGCAGTGAGCAAGCTGGACCACTGCCTTTGGTGGCCTTGGCCTCCTTTAGCTTAGCCAAGGAATTAGAGAGACGGGTAGCATCTCTCTAAAACATTGCCAGGACAGGGAGAGATGCCCACTCCCTTCTGTAGAATGGAGATCCCGACAGAACTTAATCCTAACAAGAATAAGAATAAGATGAACCCACCTAGGAAAAGCCTTTAGCGCCTGGCGAGTGTCAGGTGCCAACGCATTTGTTGTTCTTAGTATCATTACTCACACTCACTCCTTCTTCCTGCATGCTATCTGGCCTGTCACTTCGGTGACCTTTTCCCTCGTAGAGGCCACACCCAATGCCATCGGAAGGTCTAACAATCATGGCTGCCAGGAGAAGTGGAGGGAATCGAGCGGGGAAAGCCCCTAAGACCCGGACCCGTCCCTCTCCTACGCCCCTCCTTGGCCTTAGCCTCTAAAATTAGCACTTCATTTGTGAGGCCACCGCGGCCCCAGAATCTATACATCTCCATCTAAATACGCTGCCTTCGGAGCAGCTGCAAAATGCCATTAATTTCGGGAAGTGCTTGGCGGACGGCATACATATTTAACAGCTGAAGCCCAGGGCATTAAAATGGTGCTCGCCTTAGTAATGCGTCTCCAGTCCAGCAACATTTCCTAGGGGGTAATTCTCAACTCCAAGACTACTTATTCATGGACTATTTCACAATTTATTACTGGAAATGTCCAGACAGCCAGTTCACCGGGCTCTCTCAGCTGCTAATCGATTGCTCAGTGAAGGTGCCCTCAATTTCATAACTTCATGCTCGCCTTTTGCTCCGGGAGAAGAGCCGTGGGACCAGGGGTAATATTTCTCCTCAACAAGTCACCGAAAACAGGGGTCCAGAAAAATAACCTTTCCCGACTTTCTGTCATACGGCTCTCCATCTGGCTTCGCTACAGTCACTTAGCAATAGAGAGGCCAGGCCTAGAGCTAAGCTTCTCCCAGACACCGGACCAGAAGGTTGAAAGAGGAGGCAACGCCCACAGGGACTGGATTCGGGGATTAGTTAGTCATCTGATAGCTGGGTCCACAAAGGCCCTGACTTAGGCTGTGTCTCCCCCATGTCCCTGCTCACCTGTACTTGTATACACACAGACAACACACACGGCGCGCGTGCCCGAGTGCTGTCTGCCTGACCCTGCTTGAACACACAGACCAAGAATCCTGACCTGAGGCTTTGGGCTGCTACAGTACAGAACAAGACAGGGCGCTCAGTATCACTTTTTTTTCTCCCCAATGGGAGGATCCAGAATCCCTGGCCTGGTCTTCCTAGGCCACATTCTGGCCTTGGCTTTCCCCTTCTCTTGCTGCTGGGTCCTGAGGGGGTCAGCTTGCCCTGCAGTTGAGTCTAAGTAGGTCACAATGTGCACACTTTACTGGTTGTGTATCCAGAGGCCGTTTGTGGCCCATCCTAAGAATTCACATCCACCCACATGCACCCCCATTGCTACTCACATTCACAGCCAAAAAAGTACCTTGAACCTTCAAAAGCAGGGCCCCGGGAGCACATTGCGTGCGCTTTCTCCGTGTGAGCTGAGGTCTGAGTACATGAATTTTTCATGAGATTTTGGAAGAGCAGAGGCAAAAGACAGGCTGGGCCTGCAGGGAGGGTGGTGGGGTAGGCTTCCAGCTTCGGAACAGGGGTGGAGTGGGGAATCTGGCTTTCTCTGAGTGGCCAGAGGGCACAGTGAGGCCCCTGTCTATCTGTCTATTCAGGGCAAGGCACCCTGAGTACCTAACCCCAGAGATTTAGAATAAAGACACTAGAAGATGGGGCTGATAAGCTCACCCAGGCTGCTGTGGCTGGCCATATCCCAGGAAGAAGGGTGGCCTTACCAGGACCTCCAGGGCCTGGACCCTGGGGCAGAGCAGTTTGATGTTCTGAGCCTGTGCCTTGGTACCTGCCTGTCAGTCAAAGTGTGGTTGCTTTGACAATGCCAAGAAAGCCAGGCAGGTGCCTGTGCTCTCAGCAGGCGGTGCCAGCCCTGTACACAGGCAGCCAAGCGAGGGGCTGGGTTTTCAGCCAGGGCCAGACTGAGCCACTCCCTATGACTTGTGTGGCTGTCCCAGGAATAAATAATCAGCCTGACCCCAGGGCCAGGAGCTCAGGCCGTGGCCAGGGGAGGGGAGGAAGTAAAGGCCAACCTGGAGCTTTAAGTGTCTCTCTGAGAGGTTAGAGAGCTGAGAAGGTCCTGGGTGGAGGTGACAAACGTTAAAACTATCCAAGAGAGTGTAAGCCTGGGGCTGTGAGGTGGGTCCCCGGAGGGCTCACTGGGCTTGAAAAATGTTCAAGTGTGAATTGAAAGTTCCTAAGACAGTGTGCACCCGTGCCAGGAATCGTCACCCTGACTGTGCTAAGTCTTTGGTGAAGTTCAGGCTTCTACCTGTGGCCATACATGGTTGGTGTGTTGTAGTCATCCTGAGCCCACTGAGCTCTGGATATGTAATCAATAGCGATACGTTACAATAGCAACACATTACATTACAACACATTAGTTTACTAACATCCACTCTCTCAGCTCTGGGAAGGAGTTGTAGTGGCTCCCATGGCTTCCTATCTATGTCAGTTAGGCCACAGGCACAGACCAGGCAATCCATGCACACATTACGTCAACAGAAAAGCCAGGACTCAACCCTGAAGCCTGGGCTCTTAGCTTTGGTTCATCTCCCATCCTAACAGGTGCCAACGAGCTGTTGGGCCATTTTCTACCCAGCTGATGTGAGGCTGAGGGGCAGCGGGACAGATGGAGCTGTGTCCAGGCTATGAGCCAAGAGGGGCTTATCTCTCCCACATCGTCCTGGGGTTCCTAAGAGCCAGCCAGTTCTGGGGATGGAGTGAGCCCTGCAGGTTGGGGACCAGTGCTACTGTGGTGAAGAAACTGTGAAGAGCAACAGGTCAGGAGCATGGGTTGCTTGCCTGATCCAACTCTTCTGGCAAAACAAAACAAGACAAACAAACAAACAACAAAAAAAAGCCTTGTGCCTCTGCAGAACAATTTATACTCTTTTTGGTGGGGAAGGGCTATCTTGGAATTCACTGTGTAGATCAGGCTGGCCTCGAACTCAAAGATACACACCTGCCTCTGATTCCTGAGTGCTGGAATTAAAGGTGCGTGTCACCATGCCCCTAGCCAGTTCCAAACACTCGAAACAGGGCAGCTGCCATTTCAGTGGGTGTGACTCAGTGGCCTTTTAAGGTGGCTACGTTTTGCATCCTGCTGGGGAGTCCTTAGCTCAGCGCTCGCTCTGTTTGGCGTCTTGTTTTGTGGCTGTCTCCTCAGCTCCTGTAACCATCTCTCCTCCTCATCTCCGAAATCATATTTCTCTCACCTTGTTTTAATCTTGCCTAGCAAAGAGTGTTTTATTTATATCTCACATTTCATGCAATTCTGCTTTTAATCTTTTACCACCTTTTTATTATTTTATTTTTACCCTTTTATATTTTAGCATTGTCACACTTTCATCCTTTTGCTTTTTGACATTTTTTTGCTTGAACACTTTTTTACCTTGTCTAGCCAGCACTGTAAATTATTTAATTTTTCGTCTTTCTTAATACCTTCCCTTTTTATCGCTCTTCTTACCTAATTTTCTCCTCGTTATTTCCCTCCTAACCTTTCTATTTCACTCTCCTCTTGCTGTCCTCTATCTTTCCTATTTTTATCCACGTACATATTTCTTTAATTGCTCATCAGTCTCCCTTAAATCCCTGGGTGCTTTTTGTTTATTGTTATCATTTATATTTTATGTTGGTTTTTCTCCTGTTCCTGTTGAAATCTTTTTTTTTAAAATTTATGTCTGTAGTATTTGTCTCCTTAATAAAAAGTGAATCCCTGAAGACTGGAAGGTCATGTGGGGATTCCTGGGGTTCTTGCCCCCCCCAAAGACGGGGCGATACCTTCCTGGCTCTCTTCCTCCGGCTACATCAGCGGCTTGTCCACAATACCTATTCAACTTCTACGGTCTTCAATGAGATTTCTCAGTGACCATGACACTGGGGGCTGGAGCTGAGACCCAAGGGCTAAAATTCCCCTCAACATGTATAAGTACTCCAGTGTCCTTGCCAGTCCTGGAAGAATGGGGGTATTTTATAATTTCATCCCTGTTTCATGGTGCCCAGCATCCAGCCACTGAATGCATGCATGGTGAGTCACACTAGAGGGAAGGATGGTCTAGTATGGCCTGGCTGAACTGTCTCAGGTGGGGAGGTAGATGAAGCCACCCCCACATTCAAACACCATGGCACGCTCCTGGTACTTGGGTCCAGGCCTCACCCTTGGAAGGCTTCCTAAATCCCAAAGGGCCAAGTTGTTTTGGTGCAGAGGAACAAGTCCAGGTCCCCACACATGGGCCTTACAGACTTAGTGGCCATATTCTGAAAGGTCTCCTTGGGCCAGAATTGTCCCCAAAGGGGTCAGTCTGGCTGTGGCGAGGCTCCTTTCTCCTGGGATGACTCTGGGGAAAGTGGGGGAACAGTCCCCAAGCGCTGTGCTGTGACAGCATGAGTGTCTGCTTTGAGCTTTTCTGTTTGTCTTTGTGCCTTGCCCAGGAGGCTGTCACACGTGAAGAACTGCAAGGTGCGTGGGCCCTAGGAGAAGCCCACGAGCCACTTCCTGGTTGAAGTGGGTCAGGAGAACAAGGACAGGAGGAGAACAGAAGGCATGGAGGAGTCTCAGCTGGGGAAGCTCTAAGCATCATGGGAAAATGAGACCCACTGACTCATCAGAGAAAGGAGATGGGGTGTGGCTCTCTTCAAGGGGAGAGTTCGTAACTTCCCGATCTGGGGTTTTATAAGCCCTGTGCCCGGTGCCATGTGTACAAGTTCCTGGGGCTCTCTGGGGTGGCCATAGCACCTGCAACAGCTGGCGGGGCTCAGGGGAAGAGGCTTGGCCCTGGGACTTGAGGTGGGAAAGCACACTCCTTGTTGTGATGAGCAGTCAGGTCTCTCTTGTGATCCAAAGAAAACAGGGATTCTGCCGAGCAGGTGGGCAAAATGGCAAACACAGGTTTCTCTTGGGGGATGGGGAGAGGTCCTGGGTTCTGGCCTTCCTCTAAGAGCTCTCTGAACCTTCGTAGAACTCTCTACTTTCTTGTGATCCACTTTGCTATGGTCCTGGTCTCCTGAAAGCCTCCTAAGGAGTAATCAAGACGTGACAGGTGGGGGATGGAGGGGTCTCTCAAGTCAGATGGCCAGTCCACTTCTAGGTCGGACAGCCTGTCCAGCAGGGCCTGAGGCTCTTACCAGCACAGTGGTGACGATGAGTGACCTGTTGGTCAGAGAGTCAGTGACATTAGGACCTCGGCCTTTGGCAACCTCAGTGATGTTGAGACCATCAGCTGGACTCCACACCCCAACCTGGATGGACAGACAGACAAAAAAAACAAACAGATGCTGAGTCAATCCTTCCATCTGCTTCCAATTGTCATAAGCACTGCCTTTGTCATTGCAATTGTCTGTGTGTTTTGAGCGAACAACTCTGATGACAACTCTGCTGCCCTCCCCGCTCTGAGGAGACTCCAAGGTGTGAAGTTTTCCTTTTCCTCTCACTGACAAAGACTCTGGCTGAAGGAGAAATGCAGAGGAGCTGCAGGGAGCTGGGAAAACAGAGCAGATGCTCTGCAGGAACACAAGGGCCAGGGCCACACCCACTCCCCCCTGCCCCCCCCCCACAAGACACTGGGCTCCCAGCTGCTTACTCAGTTGGTCTCTTTCAGGCCAGACACCCGCAGAGCCCAGGCTCACTCTGGAATGGAGGTGATGCTTCCCCGTTGGGGTGAGGGAAAAGTGCCCCACACATGTGCACTAAGTGGAGGAGGAGCTATGGGTGAACAGGGAGCCTTGGAAGCTGTTTTGGGTGGCAACATTGAGTCTTAGTGAACTGTGTGCACTAGGAGGGAGGGCAGTTTGCTTTGTGGTTTTACCTCTGACGTGGGCACATACCCTGGTCGCCATGGGAAACTCTTCACAGCATCCTTATGAATATAGAGTCAGAGGCTAAAAGTCAAGGATGGAGCGGTAGGTTTAACAGTCATCCCAGGGTGATGATGAGATGGCTCAGCAGCTAAAGACACCTGCGGCCAAGCCTGATGACCCGAGTTTGATCCCTGGGACCTACTTGGTAGAAGGACAGAACTGACTCCTGTCCTCTGGTGTCCACAGGTGCACAGTGGCTTGAGTCCATATGTGCACACACAATGAATAAATAAATGTGATAAAATTTTTTATAAGCCATTCTAAAGCCCTAGGCCTCTTGCAGGTGCGTGCTGAGCAAACTTCCCAGCTGGGCCTCATCTTGGCTCCTCCTTGGCATCAACACACCCACTCTGTCCTTGGCCCAGTTGGGGGTACTCAGAAAACCTAATCAATTAAACAAAGAGGCCAAGAGCAAACATCCCACTCAGGGAGCTGTGCAGGACAGATAGCAGGGAGATGCGTAATTATGCTTGGGTAATTCTGCCTTAATCCTCCCAAAGCCACCGGCTGGAGCTAGCTGGATCAGCTCTGACCCAGCTTAGCAAACAGAGTGAGGCAATGAGAGGCCATGGCTGTGCTGAGAGCTCAGCATGGCTCTCTGCCTGTGTGGACCACTGAGGCCACAAGGAGAGGAAGCAGGAAATGGCAGGGAAGGAGTGGGCCAAGTTCAGTGAGGGGATACTGAGCAGAGGGCTGGGGGCTGAGCAAGAGGGCTAGGCGCAGGAGGCACTCAGCGAACATCTGTCTAGAGGTGGGTGAAAAGCGGGGAGCCCCAGCCCAGCAAGCTCTTCTAAGCCCTCACTGGGTATCTTGGTAGATCCCAGGCAGGATGCGGATGAAAGAACAGGCCCAGGTGGCTATGACCGGGAGCCTCTCTGGTGGGTACCCTGCAGGCCAACCTCCATCCAGGGATAATAGAGTTTTCCTTGAGTATTAGCTACGGTCAATTTGTACCAGCTGCCTGGAGGGCTGTTGGGAGATGGATGCTGCAGGGTGGGCTCAGATGGAAAGAGTGCTCCAGTGATCAATTGCTGATGCCTGCCACGGGCACAGGAGCGGAAAGCGGTGGCACGTGTGCCATCCATCTACTATCCCTAGAAGTTGATGCTGTCCCTCGAGATGAGTGGCTGAGAGAGCAAAGCTAGGCGGCTACCTGTGAGCATGCCAGCCGCGCTACTGCCGAGGAGGAAGGCCGCTCTACAGCACTGGGGGAGCTTAAAAAAACGACTGAGGAACTCAACGGAGTCTGCCTAGGCCTGGAGCAGTGAGTAGGCCGCGGTGGTCCTAGGAAGGAAGGCCTCAGCCTTAGCCTTGGGAATTAATGTCACACAAGAGGTGAAGTAGTCGTGGACGAAGCGTGAGGATTCCTGGCCACCCGGGCCACCCATCCACTGTACTGTGGATGAGAAGACCCAGGAGAAAATTGGAAAGCCGGGACCATAGGGATATGGGGGCTAGCACTTGAGGCCAAGCAGAGCCAGGTCCATGCATGCGGGACAGATGTCACTTCCACAGCCAGGGCATCGGGGTGGGATGACACCCAGAAGTTTAGGAGGGGCAGGGACATGAGTCAACTGTGGGGAGCAGAGGACACAGGGCTGGGTGCGGAGGCCAGCTGAAGACTTTCTCAGAGTCTACAGGGCCTTAATGAAGGGCTGCAGCATACTGACTCGGAATGAGGGAGCCACGGGCAAGGCAGCGCTGGGCTTGGTGAAGCTCCATTATGTGGACATTCAGGGTGGATGAAGGGACTCAGTGAGGTGGAAGGCAGGGAACTGGGGTGACAGTGACCCCCTGTAGAGGCTGAGCCATGCATACAGGCGGGAAGAGAGGAGAGGTGTCTACCCTAAAGGCCCAGTGACAGCAGAGGGACCCTTCTAGCCCCCTGGCCATGGCTCTTTATATCTTATAAATGCCGTATCTCGGGGTTGGTGGGGAGCTCAGGTGGCTCTCAGGGACCAGCTGCAATGGGATGGATGGGGCTGAGCCGCTGGCTCCTCTGGATGCTGAAAACTAGGGCCTCAGCTCAAGTCCCCCTCTCTTGGCCCAGCAGTCTGGCTTTTACAGCACATGCTGAAGGTCCCTGGGGACTGTCACAGATCACATTGGGACGAACAGCTCTCTGTTGGTCAGATGAGAGGCTCCAGGTCCAGATAGGCTTGCTTTCTTTGACTAAATGCTGGAATCAGCAGTCTGAGAAGCTGGAATTGAGGGGAGCCCAGGCCCCAAGAATTTCAACATCTCTCTAAGGTAAGGATTTTCTCAGACTCCCAGACAATCTTTTGTTTTGTTTTGTTTTTCGAGACAGGGTCTCACTGTCCTGGACTCACTTTGGAGACCAGGCTGGCCTCGAACTCACAGAGATCCACCTGCCTCTGCCTCCCGAGTGCTGGGATTACAGGCATGCACCACCACTCCCAGCTCCCAGATAATCTTAATGCCTAAATGCCTCGAGGGTCCGTGAGTTTACTATCCCATGTAGGCAATCTTTGAAGGTTAGAAAAAGTTTAATATGCATGCTGTCATCCCTGGCCAAGCCCCGCAGGGTCTTAGAGACAGCCAGTTTGTGCCACAAATCTCAGATTGTGCTTCCCCGCCCGGCTTTAGCTCCCAGAGCGATGGCATGGGTATCTGTTGTAGCTGAGCCACTGAGGTTGGCGCCCTCGAGTGTAATAGGACTCTAGGGTTTCCTCTGGTCCACAGCTCTGCAGAGACCGTGGAAGGTCGGTCGGCTGACTCTCAAGGGGGTGCCCGCAGTGGATCTTGCCCTTCAGCCCGTGGGCCTCAGCCTGGGCCTTTGTAGAAGGCACTTCCAACATCCCGGGGCCCTTGGCGGAGCCTCCTCCGCAGCCCACGCACCTTCTCCAGGCCATCCTCCTTCAGGCTGATGATGTCCAGATCAAAATCAGTCCGCAAGCCACTGGTTTTGTTGAAAACAATCCGTCCAGTTAATCCTTCCCATTGAGCCTGCGGAGGGAGAGGGCAGAGCGGCAATTCCTCGGGCTCA
Source organism: Acomys minous (assembly GCF_964271855.1). Taxonomy (NCBI): domain Eukaryota; kingdom Metazoa; phylum Chordata; class Mammalia; order Rodentia; family Muridae; genus Acomys; species Acomys minous. The sequence continues at coordinate 101,439,663 of NC_140487.1, read as the reverse complement.
TAAATCATCATTCGGTACAACTGTACAATGCTTCATTTTAATTACTCCTTGCACTGATACTGTTCCCCCAAGACCATGATTAATTAATAATCACCTCCATCATTGCTCGGGCTGTGGTGCGAGCCAGCGATTTCCATAAATTCTATTACGCTCTTTAGCCAGCTCTACATCTGCACCTTCTTGTGTACAACATCGATCTCGGATGCGCTCAAATGAACCCCCCCCCCCAACCTCGAAGCCCTGGGAAGGGGGAGCCTGTGTCAGAGCCCTAGAGAGGGCCTGGGAGGCAGGTGAGCAGAGCTGGAGACTCACCGAGGAGAAGAGGCCCGGCAGGCTCTGGTTACAAAGCCACAGCCTTGGAGAGTTAGCCCTAGATTCAAAGGCTCTCAACCTGCTGTCTGCCAGCTCCATGCCACAGCTGAGAAATCTGCCAGTCCAAGTGCTGGGGTCAATGCCACTAGCTCTGTGACCTAGTACTCTCTACCTCAGTTTCCTCGGCTAGAAAATGAACCAATCGTGGTATCCATCTTTCCAAAGTGCTGTGAGAGTGAAATAAGGTGGGGGAGGGGGGAACCACAAACAAACAAACAACAACAACAACAGAGAAATAAGCCTGGATATATGGCAGCTTCTGTCATTTTGTTAGCATTAGCAAAAGAGGCAGGTGTAACTTCATGCGGACTGTCTTCTAGGCCAGGGCGGGACATTCCGGCCACAGTCCGTGCTTGTGCATAGGCGATTAGCTCACGGCCATTCCTACTTGTATATGAGAAGTCCAATAGCATTGGCTATTCTAGACTGTCTCTTTCCTGGGGGTCCCCAGTAACCATTCTTACTTATAGTAATAATAGCAATGATAAGATAAACGTGTGTGTTGCCTATACATGTGTGTGGGCTCATGGCCATATGGAGGCTGGAAGTGTCCTCCACTATGTCTCCCCATCTTATTCTCTCGAGACAGGGTCTCTCTGAGCCTGAAGCTTGCCCTTTTGTCTTGGGGAGCTGATCAACAAGCTCCTGGCATCCTCCTGCCTCTGCTCCCCAATGTCTAGGCTGCAGGTGGGCGCAGTCATGCCTTGCTCTTATGGGGATTTGAACTCAGGTCCTCAGGATTGCACAGCATGAGTTTTTGCCTGCAGAGCCATCTCCCTAGCTCTTTCATCTTGTATTTTGAGACAGTGTCTCTCCTCACCTAATCCAGAGCTACCTGATTCAGCTAGGCTGGTAGGCCGGGGAATCCTATGGATTCATCTGTCTGCCTTCCTGGCCCTTGCCTTACAGAATGATGCTGTGCCCAGCTCTGTATGTGGGTCCTGGGGATTCGAACTTTGATTCTCATGCTTGCACAGCAGGCACTTCACTGGTGGAGTCATTTCCCGAGGCACAATCTCACTGTTTGTGTCACTCCACCTCCCCAGCAGCCATGTTACAGATGGGGAAACAGGCCTGGAGGGAGCCCCAAAGCTTGCACTGTACAATAGGCAGCTAATAGGCAGCTAGACCTCTGGTCCCAGGCCCTCACCCCTTGATTTGGACCCCTTCCCTCTTCTTTCTCCCTGGGGCTAATGCTGGTGGGTATTTTGCAGTTAGATTTCTGTGTCTGGGAAAAGAAGACCCATCACCCATTGTGCGGTCATGGGGTGCAGAGAGGGGCTTGGGAAATAGGAGGGAGACAGCCAGTGGGGGAGAGGCTCCTGAGCCAGCCTAGTGTGTAGAGGGGGAGGAATGGGGGGGGGGAGTTGTGCACAGCAAGAAGGTCTGGAACCCTGGCCGAGCACTGGGTTGGTCAGAAGCCTGTATTTTGAACATGGCTCCTGGCCTCTCTCTCTGGAATGAGTATCTGTATCCATCGTATGTTCACCACTTCTCCAGTTTCTGGGCCCTGGAAACTTCTCTTTGAATCCAAACTAAAGGCCTAGAGGGTCTCCCTGTTCTCAGGCAGCTTGGAGTCCCTGTAGACCTTTACAAATAATGGTAGATGGTAGCTGGGTTAGAGGCAAGAGGATTGTGAATTCCAGATCAGCCTGGGCTCCTTACTGAGGCTCTGTCTCAAGCCCTCCTCTGAACAAAAAAAGTAGACAGACAAAATGTGTCCTAACTCATAGGCCGCACCATGGAGCCCCAGGAGGCTACGGAACAAAGAGGCTTGCTCTATTTAACAACCTACAGGTCAGCAGGTCCTTAAAGACATGGATGAAGTGCCCAGTACCATCTCTGCGTGTGTGCTCATGACTGAGTGTTATGGATTATCACATTTCCTTTGTGGGTTCTGGAGCCCAAGAGGCTCCTGGAAATGGAGCTGCCCCTCAGCTGGGGAAGAAGAGCAGGCCTCTGGGCAAGTCCAGGCTCCGGGAGAGAGTTTATAGCAGAGTTACAATCTTGGCCTTAGGGGAGCCACTGAAAATGTGACACTGTGAAGTGTGTGTGTGTGTGTGTAATATCATCATCTCCATTTCCCAGATGTGAATACTGAGCTTCAAAGGTGGCCTGAGGCACTGGGGAGAGAGTTCAGTTAGTAAAACAACTGACACAGAAGCATGAGGTACTGACTCAGATTCCCTAGAGCTCACATAGTAATGCCAGGTATGGCTGTAGGCACCAGTAACCCCAGCGCTGGGTAGGGTGGAAACGGTGGATCTCCAGCTAGCCCACCTAATTGGTTCAGTGAGAGACCCAGGCTCAACTCCAAAAAGCAGAGCAGAGAGTGACAGAGGAGGATGCTATCTACCTCTGGTCTCCACATGAATGTACACCTGCAGACACACATACACACAGACACAGACACACACACACACTCACAGAGACATGTAACAAACAGAGATACCACCCAGAGACAGACAGACACACACATGGAGCCTGCAAAACTGAAACACACACACACACACACACACACACACACACACACACACACGGAACCTGGGAATCTGGGACACACACACACACATATAGACAGAAGGACAAAGCCACACACAGACACACAGATACATTCATAAGTGTACATGGAGTGTGGGAAACTGGGACGGACACACACACACACACACACACACACACACACACACACACACACACACAGAGCCAGGGAAGCTGGGAGCCAAGGGGACAGAGATTAAAAGCCACATCAGAGAAGGTGAACAGCTCTGCTTATGACTTCACAGGGAGGCCCGGCTTCCCTCGGGCTGGCTCCCCCATCCCTCTGGCTTCCCACACCCTCAGGCTAGCTGCTAGCCCCTAGGGAAATCTCAGCAGGTGTCTTCAGCTGCCTTGCTCCTGCCGAGGAGGCCTTCCTCCTTGTCAGCTCCAGAGGAATTAAATGCCAGCAGGTGCGGCCTGTCTGTGGGCGGGTGGGCAGGGGCAGGGCAGGGAGCCACGGGCAGCTCCTCCCTGTGACATTTCTCAGCCCACCCGCCCCCTCTTAGCAGAGACTCGGGACTCGCTAAATGAAAGATGCTTCACACGCTCTGAACTCCGGCCTGGTATTTTGCAGCTCCTCACGGAAATGCCAAGTCTTTAAAATGATTTACTGTCACGCCGTCAGACAGGGAGATGGGCAGCTTGGAAATGGACAAAGGGAAGACTGGACTCTGCAGGGAACCTGGGTCCTGAAAGTGGCCAGCTATAGACCGTGAGCATTTCATGGCTACTCTTGATTGACCTCCATGGCCCTAAGGAGGACAGAAGGAGGTTTGTAAAGGATGGGCGCGCCCACCACAGCTGGCAGAGGAGAACTCTAGGACTTCTCTTTCCAGGCCGGGCAATGGAGGATCTGCTGCCCGTGGGCATTCACGGCAGAGCCTCGATGCTTTCTAAGGGGTCAGGCGTGAAGAGCTGGGGTCCCTGAAGCAGTGTGAGCTGCAGGCCCTCTGGCTGGGACCCCGCTACCCCAAAGGAAGTTAGGATGACTACATATGATGCTAACTGAAAAAGCAGGGCAGGCAGACCTGCTGTGCCAGGCGGGGCCCAGCTCTTAGACCCAACCCCCAGCCAACGGTTATCAGTAAATAAATGGACTCCAAAGCAACTTGCTTATGTTTTAGTTTCTGAACACACACACACACACACACACACGAGGGGGGGGGAAGGAGCAGAAATATTTGGACCTTCCAGGGGGCTTCACCTGAGCCCCTTTGTGTTGGTCATGGTCACCCACTCACTCTCGTACAGGATAGCCCTGGCTAGCCTTTTCTTCTTTCTAGTTACTGAGACTAGACACTGGTCAGGCCTTCTGTCTTCCGAACAGTTCTGACTGGAGGAATTGAGCTGGTCATCTCACCCCAAGCTGCTATCCAGCGGCAAGGCACTGGCACATGAATCCCTGGCTGAGTGTATTTGGCTGTCGATGGGTATCCAGAGTGACAGCAGAGAGGACAGTGACAGAGGAGAGGATCCTTGGATTACTTGGGCTTCTCAATCCTCTTTGAGACTGGGGAAAGTGAGCCTCAGAGATGTGAGGTGACTGCCCAAGTCTGTATGCAGTAGAGACCCCCTTCAGTCTGACCCTCCGTCCCCCCCCCCCCCTCCGCAAACCTGAGCATCCCAGCTCTCTGCTGCTTTTGAGAGTTGCTAGCTACGGGAGCATCCATGGGACTCACCTCCTTGATGAAGTTCATGAAACGGCCACCAAAACGCCAGGCCTTGTGCCGGTGGCACTGCAGGGAGTTCACGGTCATCTGCGGCGCTCGCTGGTAGCACACAGACACGATGTGGACTGCGTCGTAGAGCAGGGCTGCATCGGTCTGCAGAGGACACAGGCCTGTCTGAGCGTTGCTGCTGCGGCATCCCTGCTCCTGTCCCATCTGCCCCTCTCCCACTACAAGCTCAAGGTGTCCTGGGGAGGAAACAGGCCCTCAGGCCCAGAGGGGGAGCCCTGCCTTATTCCCGGAAGAGAGGCCAGCCAGCCTCAGTGGCCTTATTAGTCTGTGGATACCCCAGTACCACCCTCTTCTCTGAAGCTAAGGCTCTCTCTTCAGACCCTCTGCCTGACCCATTACCTAATCCCACCCTCTTCTTTCTCCTTTCTTGCCTTCCCAGCCTCACACCTGCCAGCCGCACCCCGAGTCCATGGTGTTTAGTTCGCTTCTCTGTAAGCCGTATTTAACCAGCCTGTGTCTCCATCAGAGGCTGCCCTTGGCATGGGACTGTTTGTTCATGGGGCTCTGGCTGATATAAGGCGAGTTACTGAGCTAGTTACCGAAGGGCCTCAGTAACTGGCAAGAAGAAAAGGCTAGATAGGATGAGGTCCAGGCTGGACTTGGAGTGTTATATGGGAGGAAGGAAGGACGGAAGGAGAAAAGGGACAAAGAAATGAAAGACAAGAAGGAAAGAGGGAGGGAGAGAGAGAGAGGGGAGGGTCCCTGGAGCCCATCTGTCCACCTGCCCACTGTACCATCATCACTCCATCCAACAGGCCCGACTCTGCCCGGGGAGCTGCCTGTAGCCTCTCCATGGACCACTTCTCCACAATGGCTGAGACATGGGGGTTGTCCACGTTGAGTATACGGAACCCAGTCAGGTTCACGCCTGAGTAGCGGTACGGCTCCAGGTCTAGTGCATAGAGATCCTGAAGAGAGAGGCTTGACATGGTTAAGGGGTGGCCCAGATCCCTCCCCTCTCACCCTTTGGCCCTGGGCATCCCTGGGCCTGAACTGCGGCTCCCTGAAGAGCCCTTTGCATGAAAGGTGACTGAAGTACCCATAGAGGACCGGACAGAGTCCACTCGGATCTCCTGGTACTGACCTCACATGCTGACTACGGAAGCCACCAGCCTGTTTCTTCGTCTACAAAATGGGGGATCGCTCCCCTTTACAGAAACCAGAGGAACCCTATAACTTTGTTTGGGAGGACCTTTGGGAGGTGCTGGGCCTAGGCATCTCCAAATGACACTGAAGAAAGCAGAATGGCCGGAGGATTTTTTTTTTCCCATCATAGACAGGTGAATGGGGTCAAAAAAAAAATCCTACTGCCTTTCCCCCTCATTCTTCTCCATGGCACAGGGCCTTTCACCCTGCCTCCTAGGAACAGCTGTTCAGAGGACTGTCCATGGTTAGGCCCCACGCAGCCTGGTAGATGGGAAGCCCTTGGCAGATAGCCCTGGAGAACAGGATAGAAAGCCTAGCCAACTCTGGCCCCTCTTGCAACCCCAGCTCTGGCCAATGGGCTTGAGAGGCAAGGTGCCAAGAGGCAGGGCAGTGGAAAAAGCCAGCTGCCCCTTAGCAGAGAATAGAGCATGTGGAAGGGTAGTTAGTCCTCACAGGAGCCACACAGAGCACCGGAGGTTCAAAACCACTCCAAACTTAAAGAGACACAAGAGAAACATCATGTGCTTTCAACTGGTGGAGCAGTTGCTTGCAGGTCACGGGGCGGGGGTGGGGGGGATGGGGGGGACAGGGGGGGGGCTTCTTAACTCTGCCGAGTTAGGAGCTGCTATTGATGCTAGTTAGAGCCCAAACTTTTGATTAACATGAGATTTGTGTCTAGCATGAAGGTCACCCCTAAGGCTGTGGTTTTATTGCTTTGGAGGAGATTAATCTATTTTGTATGTGACCTGGCTGCTCTACTCTATGGCCATTAAAACCTCGATTCTCCCCCTCAATTCCTCGAATGCTCTGTTTCACCACCCGGCTGTTCCCTCCTGACTTAGAATGTATCCAATCTACACTTACTTCAGACTAACGTCTTCATTTTCAAAGACAAATACTTGGACAATGTAGACTGGCTGCAGGCCAGGACTGGGGAAATCGCATCTCTTGTCTGTACTTTCCCGCTTCCCTTCACTGAGGTACCTTCCATCTTGAACCTGAAGCCCGCCCCTACCTCTACGCTTACCCCAGTGCGGCCTCAGATAATCAAAAGGGACACAGGCTGGAGACCACAGAGCAGACCTCACATAGTGCACGGGCGTCCTGTGGTCTCTGAGATGCTCCTTCGTGGTGTAAGACTCCTGCTTCCCCCATGTTTTCAGGAGGACCCTTTTTTTGGAAGGCACTGTGTGCATTCATCTCTCCTTTGCAGAGAAGAGGAGAGCTTGGAGTCCAGGCAAGAAAGTCTCATCCTGAGTTGCCCAAACAAATAGGGCCAAGTCCATGTCCATGGGCGTCTGCAGATTCGACCAACAGTCGAATACATATATATATAAATATATATATATATTTGCTCATCTTTAATTGAACATGTAGACTTTCTTCCTCACCACAGTCCCCTAACAATACAGCAAACTACACAGCCTTTACATTTCACCGGGTATTGTACATTACCTAGAGTTGGTTTAAGGGAGATAAGAGCATACATTAGTAATATGTAAATGTGATGCAATTTGATCCAAGAGACTTGAGCATTGTGCAGTCTAGTTTTATGTCAACTTGACACAAAACTAGAATTATCTGAGAAGAGGGCACCACAGTTGAAAAAAAAATGCCTCCATAAGATTGGTCTGCAGGCAAGTCTGTGGGGGTACTGTCATGAGTAATGATTGATGTGGGAGGGCCCAGCCCACAGTGGATGGCGCCACCCCTTGGGCGGGTGGTCCTAGGTTTTGTAAGAAAGCAGGCTGAGCAAGCCTTGAGGGAGCAAGCCAGTAGGCAGCACCCCTCCATGGCCCCTGCATCAGCTCCTGCCTCCGGGTTCCTGTCCGGCTTGAGTTCCTGCCCTGACTTCCTTCTACAATGGACCGTGATACAGAAGTGTGAGTGCAACAAACCCTTTCCTTCCCAAGTTCCTTTTGGTCATGGTTTTCATCACAGCAACAGAAACCCTAACTATGACAAGCATCTATAGAAGTTACTACCCAAGGGGGTCCTGGAGCCAACCCCTTGTGACTACTATGATTACCAAGACCACTGTATGGCCTTGTGCCTCTAGGCCAGTGTTTAGGATGGGGAGGAGGGTGGGTAAGAGCAGGAGGAAGTAGGGAAGGGAGTCAACAATAGGATGGCCAGAGTGTATCTAAATGGTACCAATCTCGGTGAGAGTGAGCGTGGGGACTATCACACATTTTAACTTTCTTTCTTTTCTTTGTTTTGTTTGTTAGTTTAGTTTAGTTTAGTTTTTCAAGACAGGGTTTCTTTGTGTAACAGCTCTGGCTATCTTGGACTCGCTTTGTAGACCAGCCTGGCCTTGAACTCACAGCTCCACTTGCCTCTGCCTCCCGAGTGCTGGGATTAAAGGTGTGCGCCACCACTCTCGGCCACATTTTAACTTTCTTAGCAACTTTCTTTCTCACTTCATAAGTGAGGAAAGAGCACTGGGGTGGGGGCAGCTTACAGGAGAGGTAAGCGAGCCCCAAGGACTCTGCTTCAAGAGGCGGTGAGTTGGTCAGACAAAGAAGGCTTCTGAAGGACGTGGGCTGACTTTCTGGCCTGCAGTCCACTGGCTCACCCTCCATACTATGAAGCCTAAAGGTCCTCACTGAGGCCCAGCACCATGCTCCTAGACTTCCCAGCCCACAGAACTGGGAGCTAAAGAAACTCTTGTTGTCTGTGGCATACCCGGGATGTGGCATTTTTTCACATTGCCTGCTCAGAAAACAAAACAAAACAAAAAAAACCCAAAAAACAAAAAACAAAACAAAACAAACAAACAAACAAACAAAAACAGGCAAACTCCTTAACCTAGATCAGAAACTCTATGCCTGCATCTTGCCTTCTTGTACCTATCCCTAGGTTACACGTCATAAAGGCTGCACTATCTCAGTCTTGTTCTCCTTTCCCTAGTTTCTCATCCTAAGCTAGATGCTACTGTACATATCCCAACCGCTGGACCAGTTTAGCTCAGAGTGTCTGTGGGCTGCTCTCTTAGACTGAGACAAGCATCTTCTTCCTGGAAGCTTCCCTTGGTTGTTCCTTTTCATACACAAGTCCTATCAAAGACCTGGCTCTGATCTTGAGACCGCCCACTCCCCCCGCAGGTTTTCATCCTAACAGGTAGCGACTGTTAAGGTCTGGGGGACTGACATCTCTACGAGCTCCTAAGCATCCTTGACCCCTATGTGGAAAGAAGGGTCAGCCTGGCTAGTCACTTCTGAGTGTTTAAATATTTACCTCCCCCTTGGAGGAGGGTCTCTGTGAGGATGTAAGCTGGGTGTAGCTTGGTGAACTGCCTGGGAAGGAGGGTGAGCCCCTCATGGGAGTTTGCTTTCAAGATCCAGACCCAGGAGACCCTTTCCAGGAGGGGGTAGAGAGCTAAGAAAGATTTTTTTTTTTGCTTCGCAGTGGTGTATGCAAGTTTGGGGCTGGAGTTGAGCTTCTGGGACCATGGCCTTCTGGGACAGTTACCACCTTCACCCTTGTCAGCATGGGGCTCTGCCTCTTCCCAGTGTCAATGCTGAGACTTGACAGATGATAAAACAGTAGCCTTCCCAGGGCCTCTGACTCAGTATGAAGTCAGATATTTCTACTTGGGTGGGGTGCAGTGGTTTCTCAACCTGTGGGTCTTTACCCTTATAGGGATCATATCTCAGATATCCTGCATATCAAGTATTTAGGTTATGATTCAAAACAGTAGCAAATTTACAGTTAAGAAGTAGCAATGGAATAAATTTTATGGTGTTGTATGTGTGTGTGTGGGGTGTCTGTACTAAAGGATCACAGAGTTAGAAAAGTGGACAAGCACTAGTGGGGAGGCTTGTGTGCTGGTGAAGCCGCCTTCCCTGGTCACCAGCTGCAGCATTTGATCTGCCAAGACAGCCACAGCCTGCAGGTGCTTGCTGGGTGCTTTTTCCATGGCCACGACCAAAATCCCTGACAGAAGAGTTCGAAGGAAGAAAGGCTTACGGTATTTCAGCTCACAGTTTCAGACAGTTTCAGCCCATCATAGGAGAGCCGATGGAAAAGCAGTTGACACCACCACAGAGGTGGGGGTGTGTTGAAACACTGTTCCTACCATGGTGGACCAGGAAGCAGAAGGAGCGACAGGAACCAGGAGCTATGTATGACCTTGACGTCTCTATTCATAGCAGCTGGCCCTACCTCCTTTGGTCCTAGAGCCCCACAAAATACTGCCACCAGCTATGGAGCAAGCACCCAACCATGAGCTGAGGCAGTCGGAGGACATTCTAGATTTAAGTCATAATAAGTTCTTGTGTTACTTCCCTTCATGCCATTCTCTGGTCTGGGCTTCTCTCAAAGCTCCCTATGGCTACTGACACAGAGTAGCCCCCGTCCCTGTGGCATGAGGGCAGTGACATTGAGGAGCTGGTGAAAGAAGCCTCTTTGTCCAGCTCCTGCTATTGTGTTTTTTGTTCAAACTGCCCCGGGCCAAGACCCTAAGTGCTCAACACGGTGAACTGTGGGTAACTTTGCAGCTTGGCAAAAAGTTGCATTTCCGATGCCAAATGTTGACACACTGAATTCAGTGTCGACTGGGGACCTTTTAGAAACATTCAGCATAACATAATAGACTAATTCATTAGCACCCCATGGGTCTGAATGGGAAGAAGCCGATGCTCGGAAAACATGGCCTAAAGGAACGACAGATGAAAATATCTTTCCCATGATGTAACTGTTATTGCCGGGAAGTGGCATTAATTGTGATTGCTTATCTATTAATTTATTATAATTCTTTCTTTCTTTTTTTTTTTTTCCACCTCCAGGCTCTTACCTACACATGACATGCACCAGGGGCTCAGCTGGGGCTGATTAGCACAGGGTTATCTGGGAATGGCTCAAAGCTGGCTGACATCGATAATGGCAGCTGGGGTAATTAAAATGTCTTCTGTGTGGGGGAAGCAGACTTTGGAGAAATTTTTCGAGGGGAAGGGTTGATGGTGTGCATGTCCTAAGATAAATGCCAAATACCATTGCCCTTCCCAATATTGCTGCCACTGACCAATGGACATGAAAGGGATGAGGCATGAGAAGCCCTGAGCTAACAAGGCTGGAAGATGCTGAAGCTGGCAACAGGCTGTGATCAGGGAGGAGGACCGACGGGGACACACAGTGGATGCTCTCATACATGGAGGCTCCTGGGGTTGCCATGAAAGACACTCAGTACACACTCCACCATAAAGCTGTCTGCTATATTGTGGAGGCCACATCTCCCTGTAAGGGCCTGGTCACCTATGCCTCAGAAATGGGCAGGAGGAAGAACAATGTCCTGGAATGGCCACAGGGCAAGACCCAGAGTGAGAACTAAGCCACTATCCCTGGTTTGTTTGTTTTTTGGGGGGGGGTGTTGTTGTTGATGTTTTGTTTTTTGTTTTTGTGAGACTCTGGGCAAGTCATTGGATCTCTCAGATGCCATTTTCCCCCCCACCAGTTGGTATGGAGCAGAAAGCACACCCTCTCCTGGTGGCCTGGAAGGGAAAGTCAGAGGATGCAGGCAAAAGGCTCAAGTGTGGATGCTGCTGGGATTCATGAAGGCTCTGTTTACCCTATTAGTGTCAATCATCATGCTGGACCATTATGGACAAACATCAGGAAGAGTCGAACTTGCCGGAGGGGGCTGGGGACACTGCAGTGACAACTGTTGTTGGCAGAGGGCTTGGCAGCCGGAAAGCGTGAGCTGGGAAAATCCCTGCTGTCTGCTTGTTGCTGGGTCATCTCTCTCTGAGCCTTAGTTTCCACTTTTATGGGGAAATGGGAGAGTTGCAGCTCCCTTGAGATTTGTTTTGAGGGATGGAGGACACACAGGAAGAAAAAGCAGGAGGTGCTCAGTGAGTTTGACACTTAGATGGCAGTAAATACCAAGTGTTGTACTAAGCACCTCGCCACTGTCAACGCTTTGTGCACTCATCCTATCGAGTGACACTGCTATTGTCTTGTTTTACGAATACAGGCATGAGGAAAAGAGAGGGGAGGTACCTTGCCTAAGGAAGTGAAGCATCTTTTTTGGTGGTGGTGGGTGTGTGCATGTATGTGACTGGTGTGTGTATGGTGTGTATACACACATCTGTACAGAGACCAGAGGAAGATGTTGGGTGTTCTGATCTGTCACTGGGGTCTCTTGGAGCCGGGAAGCCCTCAGGAATCTCCTGTCTCCATGCACTTACAGCCACAGCTGAGGGGCTAAGTGTGCGCAGCCACACCCAGCTTTTTAATGAGGGTTCCGGGGATTTGAACTCAGTTTTCTCCCAAGCTTGAGCAGCAAGTGCTCTTAACCACTGCGCCAGCCCTCACCCTCCAAAGTGAAGTATCTTAATCCCAACCAGAGACACCAGAGTCCGTGGTCTTAACTGCCTGCTGCAAGTGATGAGGGTGAGTACTGATCTTGCTGATTACAGACTAATTTGCATGGCTGCCCTTCATCCCACTCAGGCATCACAGAGCACCTGCTGTGAGCTAGGCGCTCCGCAGCCTTGCTCACAGAAGGAAGTTGCAGAGCTTGTGTGTGAGCTGTGCGTCGGGTCCATCTCTGTTGGTCCTCCCAGCTCAGAGGCGGGGATCTCAGCATTTGTTGATGGCCATTGGGTAAACAAACAGATGCATTAAGGAAGCAAAGCCTAGGACGAGAGTGGGCACAGCGTGGGGATAGACGAGAAGTCTGGGATGCTAGTATGCTTTTTCTGAGACCTTTGATCTTGACCTCCATGGAAAACGACATCACTTTAGAAGGCACATGGACCATGAGAGGTGCTGCCAGCTCTAGTCTTGGTCTGGAACGCTGACAGGGATTCAGTCCCTTGCTCTAAGCCCTGAGTGTCTTTCTAGGACACAAAGTAGCAGAAAGTGACTAGGGTGATGTGGGCCCTTTGGGAGAAAGTGCCTGGTCTCAGTCCTCAGTTTTCAGGGTCCCTGTCTCCCCTTGGTACTTTTTATCAGGTCTGATTTGTAGCCACGAGGATGGGCAAGGTGGCCCTGAGCTCTGCATGGGCACAGGGTGCCGTGGGCGGAGGGTGTGTGACAATCAGAGTATGCTGGTGACTATTCTGTACTGGAGAGCACAGCAGTGCTGGCAGCAGTGGCCCGTTACTGTGGTATAAGTCTCACACTGGCCAACTGCAAGTTAAGAGTACAACGTGGAGCTGTGAGAACATGGCTGATTCTCTGACTCCAGTGGGAACCAGCTCCAACCCATCGCTGAAGAGCTAACCTGCCTTCCGGCCTTTGTGTACATGGTTCCTTCTGTGTGGAATACCCTCCCTTCTCCCCCAACCATTGGTGAGCTCTTATTGGTCCTTCAAGGCCTAGCTCAAGCGCAGGCTTTTCTAGAAAGCCTGCCTCAAACTTCCCACCTCCTATCAGCCTTACAACTCTGAACATCTCCTTATGCTGTGCCCCATGGCTGGCTGGCTGCCTGAGGTCACAGGCCAGCTGTATCGGAGCCAGATGTATAGAGGAAGACAGAATTGCCTGCTAGGTCCTGATGCTGGGTAAAGAATGGTGACCGGTGAGCTATAAATGAACAAAAATCATCCAGAGGATTCTAGGGCTGCAGGGGGGTACGGCTGCCAGTCCCTGAATGGGGGTGGCAGGGAGGGAGGGTGAGGCTGGCTCCAAGGCCTGGTGCCCTCTTTGGCACAGGACGCCATGATTCTGCTGATCTCAGACCACAGCTAATTATTCTAATGGGTTTAAATGGCCCTAAATGTGTTCAGAGTTTGGACAGGATCCATCTGGAGGCAGCAGGTGGGCTGGCCCCAGTGAGCGCAAGGGGCTGACTTTCAGCATGCACAGTGCAGGATCTAAGGTGGTCATTCCAGGTATGATGAGAGGCCTTTGACAGGGGTGGGAGGGAGGGCAGTCTCTGCACCACCAAGCTCTCCATCAACCAAGCTCTGCTCTCACCCCTGAGCCTGATCAACTTACTAGACCCCCCCAAGGAGGTAGAAGCCCATTTTGCAGAGGAAGAAACCAAGGCGCAGATGGCTGGTGACTTACCCAGGCGGCCCCACACTAGTCCACAGAGAAGCTGTTCTTTACTCTGGCTCCAGAGCCTGTGCCCATGGCTTTTCCAAAGTAAGCAGGTCACAGAGATATCGCCGTGATCTCACCTGGAGCCACACCTACAGCCTTAAGAAGGCTTGGGTCTCCTCCAACTAGAACACTTGCCCCCAGCAGGCTGGTCCCGAGCCCAGCTCAAGTAACCTTCATTGGAGGAGATCCCACCCTTGCCCCCAGGACCCAGAGGTACGTTACCAGAGTGGTGAAGATGAAGTGGTAGTATTCCGTCATCATGCCCATGGCCATGGCCTGTGGGGAAGCAGAGTGTCAGCTCGCAGCATGGAACGGGATCCCTGGCAGCCCCCTGCTCACCAGGGGCAGGAGCGGGGGAGGCAGGGGACAGGACAGGCTGAGGGCTGTGTGGGACTATCTGCTCAGAGCTTGGGTAGGACACAGACCCACTGGCATACAGCAACAGGATCTCACTGCACTGTGTAGCAAACTCACCTGGGGGAAGTTTCCAGTGTTTTGGAGTCATAAGTCTCCAAAAGACCCCGGGGTCTGCAGGGCAGCGGGGAGATGCCCAGCGGTCTGGATTTTCTGTCAGTGTCTCTGGGCCTGTCACTCTGACATGCTGACAGAAACCTGGGCTGCCTCAAGAGCCTCGCTCTATGTAGTTGAGCTCCCTGAGCCAGCGAGGCCTGAGGGGGATGTCCTTAGCATGAGTGTCCCCCAGGAGCAATGAAACCTCCATGCTTCCCTGATACCGTCAGGCCACACAGCATACCCCGCGCTCCTCTGGGGTTACTGCACAGCAGCACGAGGTCTCTGGGTGATATATCTGTGTGTTTTATGAGAAGCCTGTAATCTGTAACACTAATGACTGTAATGCATTTTCTACAGAGTTCCTCAGAAACCAGGGCCCACCAAGGGCTCTGGAGGAAAATGCCACAGGGTTAAACACACCTTGAATTTACGCATCATCTCTGTCACCCTCATCCGAGCCATGAGGGCTGGGAGGAGCTGGGAAAGGCCGCAACCTCCTTTAAACTGTTTTGAGCTCAGCCTAGGGTCCTCATCTCAACTCTAGATGCTTGCTAGCCTGCCGGACATGGCTCTAATCTGAACTCCCAGCTGGATGACCCCAGGCCTACTGCTCTCCCTTGAGCCACGGTTTCTTCACCTGTCACCTGTAATAATAATCCCTGCCTTTGCAGGGCCAACGGGGAGGAACAAATACCTGCCGAGTGACTCTTCAGTAAGCCAGTGTTATGACTGGCATCCCGCTACACATGCAGGGAAGAGAGGGGAAGCCCCCGGACAGTGGAGGTTACAGGATTTCCGCATCGGGGTTCTCCACAGGGACCGGAGGGTCTCCCCAGGCCCAATGCCAGCTCTGTGCCAGGAACACCATCTCTGCTGTCCTGTCTCACTGATGTCCCAGAGCTGTCTGAGGTGGGATTATGAATGAACTCTGTCCACAGAGGAGATGGTGGTGACACCCTTCTGTAACATGGAAGGCAGGACAATAGGGGAGAAAAATCTCTTCCTACCCCTTAGGCAGGGCCTCATGTATCCCCAGCTGGCCTTGAACTTGTAGTATAGGTAAAGATGGTATTGAATTTTTGAATCTCCTGCTTCTATGTCCAACTACTGAGATTACAGGCATGAGCCACCCTATGTGGATTACGTGGTGCAGGGGATTGAACTGGGGGCTTGGGGCCTCCTGTGTTCTATGTAAGCGCTCTACCAATTGAGTGATATCCCCAGGACACAGATGCTCTTTGTGTCTCTCTTAACACCTCACATCATTATGTAGCCTAGACTGGCTTTGAACTCATCATCCTCTTGCTTTCGTTGTCAGCATGAACCGTGTTTGGGAATGGAGGAGACCTTCCAGTCTGGAGAACCATTCTTCCCTTCGACCATCATGGCAAAGCATCTGCACATTGTTGAAAGAGCAGTATCCCAGTCTTAGGGAGTAACAACAGTGCCTGCCCTGGCTATAGGAATTAGTTACTGGGAGAGGCAGTGAGGCATCTGGGCACTGTACTAGGAAGCCAAGGCCCTCCGTGGGGTGTGCCTTCCTCCCATGACCACCAGCGCTCTGTTCTCACGCCTCTTGGCAGCCTGGTGGAGGTGAGCTAGAAAGCAGTGTTAATACTGGGACAGTCTGAATACTAGGACATGGCCCGGGCCAGATCATACATCAACACAACTGGGGTAAATGCACCATTATACTGCGGGTGCATCTGAGGCACAGAGAGCCATGGTGGCCCCCAAGGCCGTACAGCCAGCTGGAGAGACAGGGAGGATGCTTTGAGGTCCCCTGAGAAAGGGGAGGTAGAGCCATGGCAGGTTCCCCAGCCAAACCCCTGCACACGCAGCTTGGCTAGCGCTCACCCACCTACCTGCTTGAGGATCTGGGCTGCCATGGTGTGGCTGCAGTCGAAGATGATGCGGAACTCCCGGCCTCGCTTCATCTCCTTGAGCAAGGGGCGTGAGTCATCCGAATCGATGGGGAGCTGGCGAATCTTCAGGCGGATGTTGTACCTGGATGGGGCCATGATGAGTTCCTGCAGCCGGATGAGACCTGAGGGGCCCGGGGGACACAGAAGACACACATGTACATACGTGCACAGACCATCTCAGGCACATGCCTCCGTGAAGCCTTCCTTGTTTGCTCCATTCAGGAATGTTTCCCTACCCTCAAGCACGCCCCTAATATCTACACCAGCTTGCGGGGGTGGGGGGGCCCTCTTCCCTTAGCCTCCTCTGCCTGGCCCCCACTCCCCACCTACTCAGCCATGACTAGAGCCCCAAAGCACCCTGCCCAGAGCCTTGACACTTAGGGAGTTCTCAAGCAACTTACCTGTAATTGGATAGACTTACTGTTTTCCTCCCCGCCCCACACACTGAAAAAAAAAAAAAATAACATCTCTCCTCCACCTTGGTATTTTGTAAAGCCACTTAATCTGGGGACTTCCAGGGGAAAACGGAATGTCACTTCCTGGAGACAAATGGCTTGCTTAGGTCTAATTAAGTTCATTTCCTTGCCTGTTTCAAGCTCCACTCTTGCCGACTCCTCTGTGGATTCTGGGAGGGAAGCTGCTGCTTGCTGCTCTCCAGTGCCCCTACCCAGGCTCACCGTGGAGGGAGGGGCTGAGCCAGCAGGTGCACGCTCCCTCCCTGCATTGTGCCCTCAGCTTAGACACTGCGGCTACACATGGCTCACACACCCTTATTCCACACCCAGCCATGCCCCCTCCCCCCTCCCCCAGCCACGCACTTATTTTCCTGTGAAATCCATGCCAGCTCTGGGAACAAAGAGCATGACCCCCACCTGGCCAACCAGTGAGCACATCCTCTGGGAAGAGGACCACAGAGTGGTGGGAGGGGGTGGGGTGGGGGGGGTAGGGGGGGCGCACCTGGGGCTCGGTGATTAACTAGTGCCAGGCAAGAAACAACTCTTTTTGTGCAAGTAAGGCCGGTTAAGTCTAGGGTCACCACATATGACCAGAGATAGGATCTATGAGGGCAGATGTCAGAGAAGATGAAGAGAGGAGAAAGAATGCCCCGAGGACACTTGTTTGAACCTCTGGGTCAAAGGGTACCGTAAAGTGATGTGGTCTTCTAAGGTCTTAGTAAAATAAGAATTACACACACATCTCTGTGTTTCTTACACTAATGTGCATTGAATTAACGGGGGTTTTTTGTTTGTTTGTTTTTCGAGACAGGGTTTCTCTGTGTAGCCTTGGCTATCCTGAACTCACTTTGTAGACACCAGGCTGGCCTCGAACTCACAGTGATCCGCCTGCCTCTGCCTCCCGAGCCTGTTACAGTGTTTCCTATCTGGGAAGCGTCTCCTCACTTTGACATTCAACTCTAGAATCCTTCCAATGGGATCCCAGCTTCCCAAGTAGTCCCTAGTGCCCAGCTAAGTCTGCCCATCCTCCCTTTCCTGGGGGATGGCTTCTGCTAGCCTCCTGTGCCACAGAAACTAACCAAACCTCCCAAAGAGCTCTCTGGACGCGCAGGTAGAACTCTGACTCAACACAGGCCTCTGAGCTCCTACATCATCCTAGATGAGGGAGGGGACCTGAAGACCTCAGCAAAGGAGGGGCCATAAATGATCCCTGTCACACCCAGAAGCCTAACTTCTCCAGTAGTTCTGGGTTCTTCCAGTGTTTCCGCTGGCCTCTCACATCCGTTACCTGGACGCCTGGACGCCCTCCATGCACACTTAACTCCTGCCCAGCCGTTCTTCTGACCCGCTTCAGCATTAGCAGGCCCGTGGGCTCTGGAGACCCAGATCATGAGGACAGGGACAGGTTGGATGCTGGAGCAGAAGCCACTTGGGCCGGCTTGTCAGCCAAGCACATCGCCCCGTGCAAAGCACAATGACCCACATTCTCCAGGAGCAAATGTCAGACTTCTTTCCCATCAGTGTAGTCCCCAAGGAGACTGAGGCTCCTTCCGGCCCACCTCCAGCGGACCGGGCTGTCTGTGTTTGCCTGAGACAGAGCTTCCCTTTGCCTGCCTCCTTAATCAATCCCTCCAAGAATATCCACACTGAATCACGGTTATTGGAATAGCTTTTTTTTTTTCACTTACGAAGCACTTTTGTGCTCATACCCCGCATTTAACCATCTCTTTCCAGATCCTGGGAGGCACACAGAACAGGAACCTTAGAGCTGGTGGGACAGATAAGGCATCTGGGGTGGGGGGGGGGCGGGCGCACGCACGGAGGTTAAGGGAGCACCCTTAATTTTGAACCAGGCCACAGATGGGATCAGGTTTTGAGCCGCAGTGTTTTGCATTCTAGGCAGAAGAGACCGTTTTCTTCACCCCAAGGCTCTTTTCCTCTCTAAACCTTTCCCTTTCAGCCATGGCAGGAGTTTTGTGCACAGATTGGATTAGGAAGACGGAAACATGGCACAGCTCAAAGGTCACCTCCTCCACAGGCACTCTCCTTGAGGCTACTACCGTGAAAAGGATACGCCACACTCCTCGCCCCATACCCTTTGCAGGGAGCTGGCCAGTGCCCGCCCGCCCACCAGGCTCAACATTGTTGTTCGGTTTGGTCAGTGCTGTATTAGCAGGCATGGTGGATCTCCATCCTGGCTGATTCTCTTGCTCCTTGGCCATAGTTAGAACAACAATGCCTGGATGAGCCTGCTGCTGGAGGACAGAAACACATGGAAGAGAGCCAAGGCCAGCCTAGAGCTACCAGCAGGCGGGCAAGGAAGCCAGCTGAAACCAAAGAAGCAGCTGGCCAGGCCCAGTAAGCCGCTGACCTTGTGGACTCAGGAGCTAAAGAAATGTTTGCTGTTTTAGGCCACTGGATTCTGGGGGTGGTGGCTTGTCACATAGCTTATTGCAGAGAAGGCTACCAGAACGCATCCTCAGCTGGCATGCCGAAAGGAGTGTGGCAATGTGCCAGTCCCCATGACTGGTGAGAGCCAGTCAGTGGCCATCTTACTCCCATTTGACAGTGCCTAGGAGTAGTAGGTACAGGCTTCATGAGCTGTACAAGACTGTCTTCTAGAAGGTTCAGAGACAGACCTTTCTTGTTGATAAGGGGTATGAGTCACTTTAAGACAAATTCCTCTGTCTCCTTCCAGCTTGGGGTGTCGGCATCCGAAATAATGTCTGGAGCTGCAGCCACACTACCATGTCAAGGAGGAGAAGGACAAGAGGAGTCTAACAAAACACTAGAAAAGAGCCGGGCGTGGTGGCGCACGCCTTTAATCCCAGCGCTCAGGAGGCAAAGGCAGGCAGATCGCTGTGAGTTCGAGGCCAGCCTGGTCTACAGAAGGGAGTCCACGACAGCTGAGGCTACACAGAGAAACCCTGTCTTGAGAAACCAAAAACCAAAACAAAATAAAACAAGAGCAAAAACAAAATCCTAGAAAGGTCCAGCCCACTCCCCCTATCCACAAGAAAACAAAGTGGCAATTACTTGAATTGATTTGAGTTGGATTTTGCCCCGTTAGTTAAAATGTGGACACAACCTTGGCACACACATAGCCAGAGCTTACTGAGCACACTTTGCTTCCCACCCGGGGGTGGTCTAGCCTGGTGAAATGTCTTCATCGGAGGAGTCCAGCTTCTGCTTCCTGCTATCTATTTTCAATGTTGTATTATTATTCAGTGCTGCTCTGACTCATAGAACCCATTGTCTTCTTGACCAAAGCCCATCTCTCATTGCCTCTGCCATAAGTACTTTTTAAACTGAACTAAATTGAGACAAATTGAAAATCAAACTAAATTAAATGCTAATGAAATATTGCAAGAAAAAGTACATTAGGCACCGGGAAGCTGAAGAAATGAAGGCATGGTCATCCCGTGGTTTTATGAATGGTTAATCAGATTACAGAAGAGTGGGGGTGCTGGGAGTGCATCCCCGTGGTAAAGCGATGGCCTAGTATGTACAAGGTTTGATTTCTAGCATCTTGTACAGAAACAGAGTGAAGGAAATGGTACCATCTAGAGGTCACTGGCAATTTCCGGCCATCAGAGCCGAGGACCAAGCGACATGGGTTTGTGAGTAGAGCAAAGGGATCAAAGTCAGTAAGTTCCAAGCTTAAGCATCAGCTTCGAGCAGCACCACTAGCATGCTGCCTGTCATCCTGGCACATCTCCTTGTAAAGCCTTGCCTTCCCACCTCACGCAGCCTGCAGGCCCTGCACCCCTGGACAATGGTTCAAGCCAGCATCTGCTCTGCCCACTCTACCTGCGACACTACAGCTGTCCTGTCCACATCTGTTTCTTCCCTTCCATTTGGCTCCCAAGTTCTCTTCTGAGCAACCCCTTGAAGTAAAGCCGTAACCTCCTTTGCTCCTGTGGGGACCATCCGTCCTCCCCTGCACCCCCCCCCCATCCCTCACACCATCCCCCAGCCTGTTGCTGTTCTTCCAGCCCTCCTGGCACGATGCACTCTGGGGTGTCTGCTGAAACTCGGCTTTCATTATTCCAAGGCTACGCTTTAGAGCGCTCAGTGGTGCTCGCTTACACCCAACATAGTCTGAGGCCTGAGGCCGGGTGCCAGACCTGCACAGCCAGGCGAATCCAGTCTGTCTCACTTTCCCTGCTCACACTCCATACTCAATCCTCTTCCCAGGCGGGCTGGCATCTCCACAACATTGTCCCACCTCCTCTGCTCTCCTCACACGGTTCCTTCCACCTGCTCTGCCCAAACATGCCCTATCTTGTCTTTCTGCCCTTCTATCTTCAAGAAGCCAGGACAGAGCTCCGTCTTCTTTTGGTGAATCAGCACCCGCTAGCCAAGGCCACAAAGCTCTGTCCCCACCTAGGTATATGACGCTCTTACTATTTGTCCTTGTCACTTGATCCTCCACTCCAATGGCCACGAGTTACCAGTGCCCTATAGCTGGACACCCATGTTGCCTGTGGAGCATCCCATGGTGACAGAGACTCGAGCTGGGATCTCAGGGGTGGTTTTTGAGAACTGCTGGGAACTCTATAGCTGTTTATAGAACTCTAAGATGGACAAACAGCATCCGGATTCATCCTGCCCATGGGCTTCCAACCTCCTATCCCACCCCCCACCCCCCATTAGGAAGGAGGTAATCAAGAGCTAACATGGAGTTGCAGGTAGCTGAGAGCCGGAGGGCTTTTCAATACTAGATGCTCTACCTGCTGACACACATGGAAAGAGCCAAACCAGACGGGTTAAGTGACTTGCCAAGGTCGCTGTCTCTGAAGAGGCTCGGCTAAAAATTGTGTTGAGATTCAAGTCTTTGGAAAGAAGTGGCAGGGGTGGGGGTGGGGGCACTATCTCTGTGCTGGATGACAGTGCTGGCCTTGGGCTCCGACAGACCTGTGGGATGGTGCAGGCTGTGGTACTAGCTGGGCTGCTGATAGTGGGCGGGGTCTGTTACCTTGCTTAATCTGTTGGCCTTGTTTCTGATTTACCACTCCACAGAGTCACTGAGAGACTTGTGGAATTAAATGAGGCTCTCTTGGCACTGCTTGACTCGCACTACACACAGCAGTCTCTCCCACGCACTCCTCCGGAGGTCTGCCTGCTCTGTCTCCAGAGAGCGAAACTCCCGAAGGCCGCTGAAGATGAAGGCAAGTCTCCTCTCTTCTCCTGATACACATAATGCACCCACAATACACATTTTTGCCAAGACAGCAGCTGAGGATTTGTCACAGACTACAAGGTCCAAAGGAAAGATCCAGGGTGTCTGTTGGATCCCTTAGTGGCTCTCCACTGCAGGCCCACACCAAGAGGCAGTAAAGGGTAACACACTATACTAAGAGGGTTCTGGAAGGTGAGTACCATGATAGATTTGGATGGCGAGGCAGGGCTAAGCGGACCCTGTGTGAAGGAATGAATGCTGATGTGACTCCAAGTCAGCAGGGCACGAGTGGCAGGACAGGTGTCTCTGCAGCGGGGGCAGTGGAGGGGACAGGGGAGGGGATGGGGAGGGTCCAGCCTCAGCTAAAACTCAGAGGCCAGGATTTTCCTTCTTCTTCACTGGAGGAGGGCTCAAGCCTGCAGCCCATTTCTATGAACCTGGCCTTAGCTGGAGTCAGCAGTCACGTGAGTAGGAAGGAAGTGGGTATATGAGCAAAACCAGACACGAACAGGAGTGCCTGACAGGCGAAGAATTGGGAGGAAGGTGCTGCGTGCAGGTGTCAGCAGGTTCAGTGGCTAACCTTCCCCTGGGCTCCGAGCCAGGTCTCTTAAGTCCAGAGACTCCCCGTGAGGAGATAAAGGCTCAGCGTGGCAACCCAGGCAGCAGGCGGGAGAGCTGGGATTCACACAGAGCACAGACAGACCTCACACCAGGCTGCACTGCGAGTAAAACTGTGAGTGGGTGTGGAGAATATGGACACGCCTCTTGCGGGTGGGGGGCGGGGACAGATGTAGAGTGCAGGCGGGTGTTAGGTGTGGCCATGGAGGTGTGAGCACAGGTCAGTGCTCAGCAAGTGCCAGTTGCAGGTCTGCAGAGGAAGACGGTGCCGGCGCGTTGGGGAGGGGAGGGTCAGGGGAGGGGAGGGTCAGGTGTGAGCCAGGCTGAGGTTGAATAAGGTAGGGGTGTGTGTGTGTGTGTGTGTGTGTGTGTGTGTGTGTGTGTGTGTGTGTCGGGTGTACATGGGTGTGAGACACCCCAGGTGCAAGGGTCAGTGTAACTGGCTGCTGTTGGTGCCTGGTATAAGGTGGGACCTTCTCCTCAAAGGCAACTAACTGTGCTACGCAAGCAGACAATCCTAATCTTGGGGTTCTGCTCCCTCACTCTTGCCTCCCTCCCACGGAGCCTTGGCAGGTCTAGACACCCACCTGTACTGTCATCATAGACCACGGTGGCTGATCGCCACTTGAGGGACTGGACCAAGTCGAGGATGGCGTGGCTGAGAGAGGCGTAGTCAGGATAGAGGTTCACGTAGAAAGTATCCTTGTTGTCCAGGGGGTGGTGTTTCCAGCGCAGTTGGATGTGGGGCACCTCCAAGGCGTTGCAGATGGACTGGACAGCATTGGTGCAGGAGCCCTGTGATGGCCCGAAGATGGCTACCACACCCAGAGCCAACTGGTCACAGGCTGCAACAGAGGGGAGGGTGACACAGGCAGGGGTTAGTGAGGTGTTGTGTCCATGCACTGGGAGTGGTCAGTGATTTTTGACGATTGCATAAACACATGGGGGCAAAGATCCAGAGGAACGCTGTGCGGCGAGGACAACTCATGAAGTCTCAGTCTCCTCGTGAGCAACAGGGCTGTCACAGTGTCTCCTTCCTGTGATACCAGGGAGCTAAGAAGAGACCATTAGAAGGCAGCTGTGGAGCGCACTGATCCCGTAAGCACGCTAGTCAACTGTGATGTCTTCCTAAGAGGCATCCCAGCTTTCAGGCAAACAGGAAGTAACATCTGCAGACTGGGGACTCCAGCTTCTACCTTTGGGCCTGGCCTGCTCCCCAAGACCTGATCTGCGCATCTCCCTTCTCTTTCAGCAATACTACCTGGATGTTTAAGGTGCCTCTTAGACCCGTGTTCCAGTTTTCATTTCTGTTGCTGTGAAAAAATATCCCAAAAGCAACTTAGGAGAGAGTGGGTTTATTTTTGCTCACAGTTCCAAGTTACAGTGCATCACAGCAGTGGGGAAATAATCACAGCAGTGGCTTCAAACACCTAGTCACCTCACATCCACAGTCAAGAGCAGAGGGAAACACACGCACGCACACACGCACGCACGCACGCACGCACGCACGCTCACTTTCTTGCTTGTGCTCAGTTCAATTTCTCTATTCTTACACAGTTTAGAATCTTCTGCCTAGGGAATGCTGCCACCCGCGGTGGCCTGGGCCGCCCCACATCTATTGATTAAAACAACAGGCATACCTATAGACCAAGGCAGCAGAGATGTCACCCTACATGTCTACTTAAGCCAAGCCACCGTCATCCTTCATTAGACACCAGCCACCCTCCCTGTCATCTCCACACCTGGCAGCCAGAAAGAACCTTTCTGTGTCAGGAAGGCTGCGCCACTCCTTTGCTTTCCATCAGTGTAAAGGCCAAAAGTTCTTAGAGTGGCCCTAGAAGGCCCATTTACTGCAGCTTTTCTTCACCCCTGCTCCTATGACCACTGCTGCTTCCCTACTTCATCTCCTCCCTGCTCTGTCCATCTCACAGCCCTACAGCTGACTTCCAGGACATTCCCCGAGCACCGTGAGAACCCTCATCCCCTCAGCTAGCCACTCGACTCTCTCCTTTCCCGCAGGTCTCTGCATCTGCAGGTCTTATAAGGGAAGCCATCGCCCAGCTTCCAAGAGCAGTTTCGATTCCCCCAACACTCTGTAAGTTCTATACTCCATGGAGACTTGCTTAAAAGATCCATTAAACAGGGCCTCCAAGACTAAATACTGACCCATTGGGAAGGCTGGCACATTGTTAAACAAAATCTGTTTTTTCCTTCTAGCATGATGAATACACCAGTCCCCAGGCCATCCCTTCTCTTTTACATACATACATGCACAAGTATGCGTGCGTGTATACACACACACACACACACACACACACACACACACACACACACGTGCTAATTTTTTTTAAAGGATGTACATCCTTGCTAGGATATTCAGATTGAAGACTTGACTGAATGAATTGTGTCATTCCCCTGCACCACTCAAAAAAAAAAATCTGCCTCATAGGTCCCCACTTTGCTCTGACCGTGAAACAAGCAACCAAGGATACAACTTATTCCATCTTTACAATTTCCACTCTTTTATGTGATGCTCCTACCCTAGACCAAGGGCCGAGCATCATGTTTGACTAAGTCAGGGGACAGTAGGACCAGGCACAGGGTATGTGATGCAGAAGACAGTATTGAGATGCTGGTGTTGGCGTGGAGGACACAGCTGGTGATAAAGATGTTTATGGCATTACAGTCATAGAGATGAGGCCAGCCAGGATGGCAAGAGACATGAGTGGAGAGAGAGAGAAAGAGATAAAAACGGGGCTGCTGTGGACCACAGTACCTGTGGGATGGTGCTGCTTATAAAGAGGTTCTTGTCAGGGAAGTGATGGTGGTGAAGGCAGTAGGGGGATTGATGTTGGTGTTGGCAAGACCAGTGATGATGAAGATGCTGCAGTCATGGGGATGATGGCAGCAGAGGCAGGGATGGAGGTGATGGCATGGATAGGGATGACAAGAACTGTGGTACTGATATCTGTGGTGGTTACAGATGACGTCCACACTGGACTCTGTTCTCCCAAAGGTACAGGGTCTAGAACTATTTGGCTCATTCCTAATTTCTACTTCTTTTTTTTTCTCCTTTCCCCTCGCTATATCTGTTTCCTAGTCCCTCCATGTTTCTTCTACCTTCTGAGGATCTTCCAGGATGGAAGAACTCTGCTATCAGCAAGGCCCAGGACAGGGGTTATCACAGCATCAGCATCAACAACAACAGCAGCCTTGCTTCCAGATGTTTGCAGGGCAGCAGCCAACCTTGTCCTGGCAGTTCTGTGCATACGCTGCAGTAATTACATTATTTGTGGCTTCAATTTTGAATCCATTTTCTGGTCATTTTACAGTAACTCGATGGTTCACAGTCATTGTGGGAGTCCCCAACCTGAATACATCCCCCCCCCCTTTCCATGGCAATTGTAGTTATAGCTGAAATTATCCCAATCAATTTATGTCTTAAAAGGAATTGAGCCACCCAGAGAATAAGTGCAGGCAGAGGAGCCTGGGGAGTGCTGGGTCGATTCCAGCCTGCGCTGGCCAGGCTTAGAAGAAAACACAGTGCTTTCTGGGCTGCTGGCTCAGATCCTGACTGGCAGACATTCTTCTTTTAATTTTCCACAAAACATTTCAAAATAAAGGCAATAGTGAAAGTTCCTTTTAATGGGGAAAGGCCTCCCGGGCCTCAAGCAGGAGGAAGGACTAATTCAGTCAGAGCCGGTGGAGTAAGTGGTGCCAAGTTTTGTGTTGCTGTGTCCCCTTGCTCCACATGACCTAAGGTAGCTGAAGCCAGCTCACAGCAGGAGAACGGTGCTGGTAACTTCCATCTAGAAACAATTAATTATCACTGGATTCCTCAGAATTGGGCCTTAGTGCATCTCCTTAGAAGGGTCCTAACGAAGCTCCTGAGGAATGCAACCTGAAAAAAACCCCAAAGAGCGAAAGAAATACAGACCAGGGGAGTGCAGCGCTCCTGGGAAGAGGGCAGTGTTCTGTGGGAGCTGACCCCACAGAAGAAATGCCTGGAGGATCAGACAGGGTTGCTTCTGTCTGTGGAAGAGGCAAGCTACCTCTGAAACACAGACATAATGCTGTATACTAACCTCCCCAACCTACATCTGTGTGTCTGTCTATCTGTCTGTCTGTCTGTCTGTCTGTCTGTGTATATCTCTTTCTCTGTCTCTGTGTCTCTCTCTGCCTCTGTGTGTGTGTGTGTGTGTGTAGAGAGAGAGAGAGAGAAGAAGAAGAGGAGGAGGAGGAGGAGGAAGAGGAAGAGGAGAGGAAAGAGGGGGGGAGGGGGAGAGAGATATGGAACCCAGAGTACATGCCAGACAAACTCTCTTCCACTGGGCCACACTCATCCGACCTGAGTCTGTTCCTTTCTGGCTGATTAAAATTCCATTGTTTAATTATGTGTTGATCTGTCTGTTCTCTTGTAGACGGTGCCTTCATCCATCTCTAGCATTTGATTGTTAACAGAAAATTGACTAGATAGAAACATCCTTCTAGGCAAAAGGTTTGGTGAAGTCGAATCCATCCTACCAGCCTTCTGTACAAGAAACAAATCTCAACAGTCATGTCTCACGAGAAAATTACTCAATAGATCAAATAGCCAACCATGAAAGACACAGTCACAGACCTCCTAGAAGAAAAGAGAAGGCATGGTCTTTAGGATAGGCAGAGAGTTCTCACCCAGAACATGATGAGGATTATTAATAAATCAAACTTTTTACAATTAAGGATTTTGCTTCCCATGAGATACAACCACTAAGAGAGTATCAAAGACAATCCCACATGTAATGAATATAATACACATATAAATGTATATATTCACACATACTCCCAAAATGATTCTTATTAGAATATATAAAGAACTCCTTTAAATCAACAAGGAAATGACAACTCAATTTTTAAAAGGTTATTGAAAAGTTCTAAAAAGAAGAAAAGGAATATTCAAATGACCTATTCAATATTCAAATTAGCCAGGTGGGGCATATTAGGTCTTATGAGGCAATGGGACACAGAAGCGCAAAACCTGGTACCAACTACCACACCTGCTCTGGCTGAATTAGCCCTTCCTCCTGCACTGAGCCCCACAGGTCTTTCCCCATTAAAAGAAACTTCCATTGTCTAATCATCAGATTAATACAAAAGAAAGCCACAGTAAGCCAACCACTGCACCGATCAGCAGAACGGCCGAACACTTCAAAAGTCTGCATGTCGGCCCAGATGCAGAGTACCTGCCAGCCTCGAGCTGCCGTGGGAGTGCAGATCTGTGCAACCACCTATGAAACTGTTTGGCTGGACACGGTGACCCCATGCTTCAACTCCTAAAAATTAACTCAACAAAACGGGGTACCTCTGCCCCAGAAGACAAGCACATGGCCGTTCACAGAAATACTGCGTTAGTAACTCCTGAGCGGGAGCAACTCAGGGGCTTGTAGAGAGTGAGATTCATTTTCAAAGGGTCATCAGAGGCTGAGCACAGTGGCGTACACCTTTAATCCCAGCACTCGGGAGGCAGAGGCAGGGAGGAGCATTGTGAGTTCGAGGCCAGCCTGGTCTACGCTACAAGTCCAGTTTTTGTTTTGAAAAACAAAAAACAAACAAATGAACAAAAAACCAAAACCAAAACAAATCAAAGGGTCATCAGTCATCTAGTGGAATGCTGCACTCAGTGGAGGCCAGAGAGTGCCGCTGGATTCAACAGGCCTCTCAGGAGAGGGGCCTGGGGTCCAATAATAAACAATGCTCAAAATGGAGATGCCGAGTGAGTCTAACCTCATGACTCTGAGACCAAGCTAAATCAGTGCATGGTAACAGCATGGCCTGTTGGCAGCCACAAGTAGCCATCAGTGCATGGCCACAGGGGCTCCCAGAGGCCTAGAAGGGCTTGCCTGGTCTCTGGCTTGATCTGAGTGCTAAGGATAGTGTCTTGATCTGCCTTTTAGACAGGTTTGTTTCTTCTCAGTACTCCCTGGCCAAGCCAAGGTTGTACTCTTCTCTCGTACATCACGCCATGCAGTTCCCAGGCCTGGCCTCATCTTCCCAGCCATGATAAAGACAGATAGAAGTCCGGCAGTAGCGGGGACCGTCCACCTCTGCCTTTCTCACCTTGTGACACCTAACTTCTGTCACACAGCAAATGCTCACCCAGGATCTCTCAAGTACACAGAAAGCCCTCCTGCAAATCCACCCTGGTTTCCATGTTGCTCTTGTCCGTCCTGTTTTCCACCATCCTCAGAGCACATCTTGGACATCTCTTATTCCAGGAAGCCCTCCTGCTTGTCCCAGCTCTTGTGTTATTCGTTACCTTTCTCTGGCTATGGTAGCTGTTGGATGTGACCTGTAGAGGGCGTAGCTTCGTCTCCCTCCTTCATGTGGGATTATCAGGAGAAATCTAAAGTGAGTTCGGGACACCAGGAATTCATTCACACTTTCTCTCACTTGTATATCAGATCAAACCATCAGCAATGGCTTTGTGCACCCCTGGGTGCAGGTTCATGATAGGTGTGCTGGTCGGTTTGTGCGGACTTGACACAAACTAGAGACACCTGGTGGGAGGGAACTGCAATGAAGGAATTCCTCATCAGGCTGGCCTGTTGTCTGGCCTGATGATGTAAGAGACCCCAGCCCAGCGTGGGTGGTGCCACCCTGGCAGGTGGTCCTGTGGTGTGTAAGAGCAGTGTGAGCACAGGGAGGGAAAGAGGGGCAGCGAGCATGGTCTCTGCTTCAGCTCCTGCCTCCCGGCCCTGCCTTGGCTTTCCTCCAAATTGGATTTGGTCAGTGTTTTATCATAGCAACATAAAGCAAACTAGGACACCGGGTTATATAGTACAGTAAGTAATGCAATGCTAATAGAGCCTGTAGTCTAGTAAAGAAACAAAAACACACACACCCTCACATACACATGCCCTTTTTATAAACACACACACACACACACACATGCTCTTATACATACACACATATGCCCTTATACACACATGTGTCCTTTGACACATACACATGCCCTTATACATACACACATGTACCCTTAGACACACAGACATGCCCTTATACACACACACACACACACACACACACACACACATGCCCTTATACATACACATGCCCTTAGATACACACACACACACACACACACACATACACACACACACACACACACACACACACACACACACACACACGAAGTTGAGATTGTGAAAGAAAAGCCTAGGGTTATAAGACAGAGGCAGGATGCCTGACTTTATCTTAAGAAGACTATAAAGAGAATTCATCAGCTCCACCAGCCAGGGTGCATGGGGGTAGTGTGTGTGTGTGTGTGTGTGTGTGTGTGTGTGTGTGTGTGTGTGTGTGTGTATTTGGAGGAATTATAAACAGGGGAAACAGGATATACAAAATCCCCAAGGAGGCAGGTAGAGCTAGAACTGGTTGTAAGGAACTGGGTGCACAGATATGGCAGGAAAGTTAGGCTGGGGCTAGATTGGCCATCTGATGACCCGGGGTTGGGCTACACTAAGGTTTTAGGGGAGTAAGCTGTGTGGTCTGATATGGAAGGAGAGACTATGGCTGACTCTGGGAGGTGTCAAATGGTTTTGTCTCTGTGGACAACCTGACAGTATTGCATAGGGAGTGTAAGTCCTGGGAGGAAGTGCCCTGGAAGGCTTCCCCTAACTGTGCTGTGCTGTCACCAGGAGAGGGGGATCACCAATGCAGAATAACAAAGCATCACTAGTCATTGGGCTGGTTGAACCCATGAGGGCCTCTGATCTGACTCCAGGCAATTGCTGAGTCCTATAATTTCTGTGAATAGATCTGATCCAATGTAATCATTTGCTAGTGCTGGCCACAGGGTATGCTGGGAAGAATATCAGTGCAGGGAGGCAGGGCTTAGTGCATGGAGGCGGGGCTTAGTGCAGGGAGGCAGGGCTTAGTACAGGGAGGCAGGGCTCAGGACTAAGGGTGGATTGAGGCTCAAGCATATCAAACAAAACAGCTCTGGGTCATGGAGCCTCTGACCTTGGGCACACAGTCGGGGAGGGGCAGCAGGGAAAACTGTGGAAGTTAGGGCTCCCCACCTCGCAACCCCCAGCCTTGTCAACCTAGTGCTTGGAAGGCAGGAGCCAGTGTACCCAGAGCCAAGTCCTATTTTTCAGTGTCAGACACAGTCCTTGGCACTTAATAGAGGCATTATTTCACAGTGTGGGGAACCGAGACACTTAGTTCAACACAGCAGCTGAGGTCAGAGTTGTTGGAATGCCAGCTTGGGCAGCCTGGCTCCACAGTCACACTCGGCCGACTTTCTGGGCTCAAAAGCTAAGCACAGAGGGGCTTTGGAAAACAGAGCCAGGAGTAGGTGACATCCTGGCTTCTCTGCCCTTGGCAGCCCAGGAGATCAAATGGCTTGGAAAGCAGGAACTCCTTAGAGAGACAGGCGAGAGTCTCAGCCCTCGGAATAGACATGGACGACGCTAACCCCTAAACTCAGCGTCCAGGCGTCGGGGACAATGGTTCTTAGGTTGTGATCAGTCAATGACTTCACTCAACAATCACTTCACTGAGCAGCTACTATAGTCCCTGACCTCTCAGGTGCCCCAGGGATAGATCAAATATCAAAAAAGAGTCTTCCCTTCAGTAATGTGAGAGAGACGAGAAAGTACATTAAAAACACAGCGATTTAACTAAAAACTGTGATATGAGCTTTGATGGGCTATGATATCATATTTCGGAAAGGATGACCTAGTCATTTTCGAAATGAGATTCCTTAGGCTTGAGATCTTTAAAATGGTTACACGGAAATCTAAAGTTCTATGGGAGCTATTTCCAGTTATCTAAGCCTTTAAGTTGAGTTTGAATTAAATATATATGTAAAAATATAGTTCAGATATGCAGCCTCCCTCGGGATCTGCGGGGAATTGGTTCCAGGGCCCCCTGCTGATCGCAGACAGGCAGATGCTGGGTCCCTGGCTCGGTATTTGCATATGTCGTCCACACACTCTGCCTTATGCTCTATAGTCTCAAGACGCCTCATCCCACAATGCAATGCAAATGCTATGTAAATAGGCGCTGTGCTTATTGTTTAGGGAAAATGACACAGAAAAGTCTATATATGTTTAGAACAGAAGCAACTGCTTTTTTTTTCCTTCCCTGAGTGTCTTTTGTCCATGGTTTGTTAAAAGCAGAGCTGCAGAGCCCATGAGCCTGCAGGGCTCACACGCGTTGGTATATGTATATTAGCTACCTTTGAAAAGGGACTAACGTGGGGCTAGAAGGCTGCCTCAGCAGTTCAGAGCCCTGGTTACTCCTGCGGAGGAGCCAGGTTCAGTTCCCAGCACCCACACAGCAGCTCGCAATCAAACTCCATTTCCAGGGGGGAATCCGACGCCCTCTTCTGGCATCTGCAGGCACTGCATGTGTGTAGTGCCCATACATGCATGCAGGCAAACACTCACACACATGAAACAACAAAAACAACAACAACAAAAAAATCAATAAATCTTTTAAAAAAGATAGCAACAAGCTAGGCAGTGATGGCGTGTGCCTTTAATCCCAGCACTCAGGAGGCAGAGGCACGTGGATCTCTGAGTTCAAGGACAGACTGGTCTATAATTGTAGGTTCTGGGACATTCAGGGCTGTATGGGAAACCCTGTCTTGAAAAAACAAACAAACAAACAAACAAACAAACAAAAGAAAGCAAAAAGTAACAACAACCCATGGTGACTCAGGTGTACTGTGTAGCACACTGGAAACTGGTTGCTCACCCTGGTACTGAAAAGTCAGTTACCGGTGTGTGTGTGTGAGTGTGTGTGTGTGAGTGTGTGTGTGTGTGTGTGTGTGTGTGTGTGTGTGTGTGTGTGTGTGTGCATGAAGACCATGGGCAGTAGAACTTCACTCTTTTAAATGTGTCTGCTAATTAGCAAAGATCCGGGTGATATCTGTTTTTATCTTATTTTTTTAAGAATTCAGGTGTGCGACAACTTTAACTGGACTCCTCACAACTCATTGTCGTTGTGATCCAGAACGTCCTAGAAAAGAAAGTACAGACCCATATGACTGCAGGGCCGGTGTCCATTTGGGGCTCATCTGCAGGATCCAGGATCAAGCTGCTGCAGGCACTGAGCAGCGCGCTGTGTTCATAATGCCTTTTTATGACAGGCAGATGGTGTGCTTTTGGGCTAATACCGGATCTGCTTTATATGTACGCTACCTATTGCTGCTGGAGCAGGATACCAGCGAAAGGTAAAATAAGTGCTGTAGCAAGGTGACTGTGGTGGTTAATAATGTATCGCATATTTTGAAATAGCTGAAAGAGAGGATTTTCAATGTTCTTACCAACGAGGGATGATAAATGCTCCATGTGGTAGGTGTGTGATGTCCTCTGATTTGAGTACTCCACAAAGCACACATGTAGCCAAACAGCACCTGCTATACCACTGTTATAACATTTGTCCATTAAAAAGAAAATTAATAGGAAAAAAAATCAGGTTTGAGAATGTTCACTTTGGTTCAAAGGTCCTGGAGACCTTGGCTGGCCTCTTCTCAGGCAATCTCAGGCCCTGTGTCCTTTCTTCAGATTCCCAGGCACCCTTCATAGCCTCTCACAGCCTTGCTGTGTAGTACAGGCTGACCTTGTACTCGTTATATAGTCCAGGTTGGCCCAAAGCTCATGATCTTCTCTTGGCTTCCAGACTGCTGGCACTGCAGCCTACAGTACCACGCCTGGCTAGCCTGGATCTTCCTCATAGGCTCCACTCTACTCCTGGGGGACTGGTACATCCTGATCTAGACTGGGACAAAATCAGGTCCCCAGACCAAGTGGGAAAGGCTCCACTCCCGATACACACACACACACACACACACACACACACACACACACACACACACACACGTTGGAAGTGCACAGTGAAGATCTGTACACTCACCCTTCTTGGTGGCTTCAAAGCTGTCATGGAAGTGAATCCTCTGAATATCGTAAGTCAAGGTTGTGTTGGGCAGCAGGGTCCTGTTCCTGTTGATGATGTTGGCAGAAAATCGAAAGGCATGCTCCTCGGCGTTCATGACCTGGGCGTTGGGGCCGTCCGCATACTCGAAGATTCCTCCTGTGAGAAATGACAGAGCTGTGTGTGGGAGGAGGGATGGGCTGGAGCAAGGACGCTCCACGCAGGCTTTCTAGGCAAGGCCCTCCCACCCCAGTGTTCAGTACTAGCTTAGATAATCTCCACGTTCAAAAATTATACATTTTACCCAACCTGCAAATTCCTGCTAACAAAATCTGACAGGCCAGAATGAGATTACCAACTTAATACCGCTATGAAAATTCTTAATAGAGTTCTGGCGAGCAGAATCTACCAGAATATTACAAGGCTAACATACCATGACCACATAGTTTTATTTCGGGAATGCAAGACCAGCTCGATACAAAGGAATCCATGAATACTATTCCACGATAGCAATAGTTCAAAGGAGATGAAAATACAGTCGGCTCACAAAATTCAGGCAAGCGTCTGAGGAAAACCAGTGTCTACTGCCATAAAGAAGGTCTAATGAGACAGTGGTAGGAAAGGCACTTCCTTCAAGCAGCTTAGCTCACACCGGCCTAACCACCACACTAACATCTAATGAAACACTAGAGGCATTCTTGCCAAATGAAAAATTAAAACAACAACAAAAAAAGTGTTGGTGAAGATTCACACCGTGCCGCTGCCCAGCAAAACGAGACCAGAACGTGAACTGCGGCGAGTCGTGGCTCCGGCAAAGGTGCAAGCTCTTGTTTGTACATCGTATAAATGTTAACATATTGTGATTGTATTCACCCCCATTATCACCTTTTATCTCCCCCTTCCACTCTTTCCCAACTAGCCCCCCTCTATTTGCATGGTTTTTTTTTCTTTGTGCGTATACATGGGTCTTGTGCAGATGGCCGAGGTCGCTGTGTGTTCATTTCTGCAATGGCCACATCACAGCCGTGTGTTAGCATGTCACAGCACCCTCCCTATCCTCTGGTTCTTACCATCTTTTCACCTCCTGCAATGCTCCCTGGGCCTCAGAGGAGGTAATGTGGACATTTTCTAAGGGCTGCATGCTTAACAGACATGTATTTCAGCAATGCTAACCCAATTATGAATCTCTGTGTTGACCACAGAGCCCACGGAGGCTTTTTTCTTTTGACCAAGGTTGCACTAATATATAGGTATAAATGGGAAAAATTTAGAAGGCAGCTTAACTACATGAACATATATCAAATCATCAGCGGGAGATTTCCTCTGTGAGACCTGCGATATCCCTAGCTATAGGTTTTTGAGCAGGTTTATAGCACCAGGCGTATATTCCCTCCCATGGAGCAGGCCTCAGATCCAATCAGGAATTGGTTGGTTGCCCAATGCTACTATTGCACCAGTGAGTGCAATGGAGGAAGGAAAAAAAAAAAAAAAAGCAATCCCCAACCACTAAAAACAGGTAAGAGCAGCTGTTAGAGAAAGTTAAATAACTAGTTAGTTAGCACTTTTTTTTTTTTGGAGACAGTTTTTTCTCTGTAGCCCCGGCTGTGTTAGAATTCACTCAATTCACTCTGTAGACCAGGCTGGCCTCAAACTTGGAGATCTGCCTGCCTCTGCCTCCAGAATGCTGGGACTAAGGGTGCATACCACCACCACCCAGCTACTTAGCAAATATTAATAGTGCCTCTTTATACCAGAGAGAACTCATAGGGACACATAACAACAAAAGATTCCCTTTAACCACATCAGCACAAATATTAAACAACACATAATAGCCCAAATACAAACATGTGATTCCAATACTTTACAAATAATGAAAACAAATGAAACTCCTTAAGCAAGAGCGATAATTAGGCCAAGGGTGGCATCTCAGCACTCAGGAGGCAGAGGCTGGGGGGCCTCTGTGAGTTTCAGACATGCCAGGGCTACCCAGGGAGACCGAGAGAAACAGAGATACACGCACATAGCTCCAATGCCCCTGTTCCTTGGGAAGTAAAATTTCGGGTCTCAGTTTTCTCCGCAGTCATTTTTCAGTTTAATTCAACCCTAATCACAACCGCACAAAGACTTCTCTTTTACTTGGAAAAATGACTCTAAAACGTGAAATCTAAACACGAGATAGTGACTGAAAAAATGTCTTTACAGGGATGATGAAAGGTGACTTGTATTATCAGATTTTAAAATATATCATTAAGCCAAAATAATTAAAACCGTGTTGTAACAGCGTCTCCAAACACGGAAGATCAAGAGGATGAGATAAAAAGCCTCAGAAAGAAGCTCGGGCAGAGACAAGTGTCTAAAACATGAATGAGGAAAATGTTTCGCAGCAGTAAAAGAATGAATTATTCATTAATTGTGTCCTGACAATTATTCTGTTATTTGGGATTTCAGGGTTTTTAAAATTCTTTTTGGCACAAGGATTGAACACAGAGTTTCATACACACAGGGTTTCACACACGCAGAGTTTCACACACGCAGGGTTTCACACAGGCAGGGTTTCACACACGCAGGGTTTCACACACACAGGGTTTTATACACCCAGGGTTTCACACATGCAGGGTTTCTTACACGCAGGGTTTCGTATGTGCTAGGCAGGTGCTCTCCCACCGAGCGAGATGCCTGGCTCTCTAGATTCCAATCTTAAAACATTGCAGATGAATCAGAGATTAACAAGGAAACAAAAGAAAGAGACAAGAGAACACTAGAAAGTTGCCAGAATAGGAGATATGGGTGAACGGTAGGTAATGCCGGAGTGGAAGACGGCTGTCTAAACATTTCAATAAAATCCAAAACTGTGGAAGAAAGACCACTAGCTCTGAGGAAGTAACATTGGACGTCCATGCACCAAAATCACCACCACCAACCTTGAATGGTAAGAAGCCAACTAGAAAAAGAAATCTGTACCATGGACACCAGGGTTCAGACTCAGCAAAAAAGGCCGATACCCCAGTGTAAGCAGGTGCAAAGGAAAAGTACAGGTTCTCTGTTAACAAAAAAAAAAAAAAAAAAGCAAACAAGCTATCGATGGATGCGGATAGGTGTCACCTTCCCTTGTAATTAAATGAACTCCTCAG
Source organism: Acomys minous (assembly GCF_964271855.1). Lineage (NCBI taxonomy): Eukaryota > Metazoa > Chordata > Mammalia > Rodentia > Muridae > Acomys > Acomys minous. Next base: position 101,403,072 of record NC_140487.1, on the reverse strand, counting down.
AAAGACGCCAGTTTACCTCATCAGATGGGCAAAGGGAGAAGGCGGACAAAACCACGCGGGCACCTGCTTCATTGTTGGCAGATGGGGGAAGTGGCACATATTGCTCCTCCCAATGGCCGTGTACGGAGAGGATCTAGAAAGACCCTCTCGGGGGACGGTAAGCTGTGCGCATATATATCTGTGGAACTATAACATTTTAACGAGACGACTCCTCATCTGGGAAGCTTCTCCTTGTAACAGATGGAAGATCATTACAGAAAAACTACAACCAATCAAAATGCAGAGTTGTGGAGGAGCTGAAGTGCAGTGGACGCAACCTCACACAGCACCTGCACCTAAGGCTCAGGGATCATTGCAGGGAGGGCACAGAGAGAGCCAGAGGACCAGGACGTTGCGCCTCCGAGAGACGTCAGAGAAGCGACACCCGAGAAGTCTCCTCAACATGGCTGCCCAAACAGGACCCGAGCAAGCTTGCTGCCTTGTCAGGCATGCTAACTTGGAAGAAGAGAAGCTCACTAGGCCTCAACCCTAGACAAGAAAGAACCACAGGCAACTACGCAATTCTGAGCGCAGGAGAAGTAGTCTTCCCCAGGGAAGGGTTCGCAGGATGGTTATCCAATACCACCATCAGCCCTGAGAACATATACATGTATTACATGGGCTGAGCAGGCTGTATTTCTATATTTAGGAATACATAGGTGTGTGTACGTGTGTGTGTGTGTGTGTGTATGTCCTGCTGTGTGTGCAAATATACATAAATATAAGAATATGAGACCAAGATTTCGAGGACGAGCAAAGGAAGTACATGAGAAAGGTAGGAAGAAAGAAAAAGGGGGAAATGATCTGATTATATTATAATTCCCCAAAATTGTTTGTTTGTTTGTTTTTGTTTTCTTTTTTTCCGGGACAGGGTTTCTCAGTGTAGTCCTAGCTGTCCTGGACTCACTTTGTAAACCAGGCTGGCTTCAAACTCACAGCAGTCTGCCTACCTCTGCCTCCCTGACTGCTGGGATTACAGGCGTGCGCCACTGCACCAAGCTCCCCAAATTACTTTTTTAAGTTTGTTTTTTCTAGATATGTTTTCTCTGTATAGCCCTGGTTGTCCTAGAACTTGCTTTGTAAACCAGGCTGGCCTTGAACTCAGAGATCTGTCTCCTGAGTGTGGGAACTGAAGGTGTGCACCACCATGTGCGGCTATTTTCAAAAAGTGCAAGGATGTGGGAAATGTACATGATGCCATTGCTGTTGCAGTTTTGAGGAAATTCAGGGGAAAGAGAAGAATGAAACAGGATGAAGGAAGGCTCGAGCCACTGGGGAAGGGGAGCTGTTGTTTCTTTAATACTGCCATGTATTTAGAGATGTGCCTTTATTCTTTCAGTAATGAGCTTTCTTGAGATATTCTTTGTGTTCCACGAAATTAACCTGTTTTTGTGTGTATGGTGACGCTAAGTTAAGGAGTCATGGGAGCATACCCCAACCCAAATTTGGAACATCTCCATCACCCAATAATACCCCCTGCCGCCGTTTCCCTGTTTGCACTAGTAATCCCAAGGAAACCACTAATTTGCTTTTTGTCTCCAGAGATTTCTTTCCCCCTTCTGAACAGTTCACACAAATAGAGACACACAGTGGGTGTTCTTCTGGGTCTGGCTTCTTGTGCTCAATGTGTGTGTGGTTTATCGGGACATAGCATGTATCAGTACCTCGTTTTGTTTAACTAGCATTACTGTGCATAGATGTGCTGCCTCTCATTTAGCCATGTGGCAGCTGATCGGTGTTTGGACTGTTTTCATTTGGGAAAGCTAAAAGAAAAAAAAATGTGGCTTCCAGCTTCTGGCCTGTCATATGAAAAGCTTGGAAGCAAGTCCAAGTCGTCATTCCGCGTAACAACAAATCAACAACCTACGAATCATAGTGTATTGGAATCCTTAACGGGATTCCAAGCTTATGTGCTTGAATACCTGGTTGCCAGTTGGGGGCGCTGTTTTGGGAGGCTGTGGAATCTTTTAGATAGAGGGCCTAGCTAG
>NC_140487.1:101213545-101396045 GCF_964271855.1 Acomys minous | reverse complement strand
ATTAGAAAGCAAAAAATAAGATTCTCTTTATTTGCTGATATGATTTTTGTATGTAGGAAATTCTGAATCCTTCATAAAAACCTATAGAACTAGTAAGTTTTGTAGACTATGAAGTCAAAATGATGAAGTTGCATTTCTGTACATTAATAATGAGTGATCTACGTGTAAATTATAAAAAACAACACCACTTACATCATCAATGGTATATAAATTTATCAATAAGATTTAAAGATTTGTTTTAATGATGTCCACACATGTCGACTAGAGTCCAGAATAGTTTGTTAGATTCCCTGGGGCTGGCGTTACAGGAGGCTGTGAGACCATATGGGTGTAGGAACCAAACTCCAGTCCTCTGCAAGAGTTGTGTGTGCTCTTAAACACCAAGCTATCTCTCCAGCCCCCATACTAATTAAAACAAAACAAAACAAAACAAAACAAAAAACCAGTGAAGTGTGATTTAACTTAGCCAAAGAGATCCATGATGAAAACTACAAATTATTGCAGAATAAACTTAAAGAGAATGTAAATAAATAGAAACACATCCTATGGGTACGGGTAGAACAACATGATATCAAGGGATCAGTGTTGCCCCAAACAATACACAGAGTCAGTACAGTCTAGTCAAAGCCCTGGCTTTGTAAAAACAGAAAACTGCACCATAAAAATCAACACAGACACTCACTGAACTTTGAATAACCGAAACAATCTTGAGAAAGCACAAATTTAGAAGACGCTCAGTTCCTAATTTCAAACTTTCTACATGCTAAATATAAGGTCTAAAACCACAGCCTCATCGAAGGAAGTAGGGCAAAAGCCAAAGCATTACGACATGCGATTTGGCAGTGGTTTTTCCTGGATGCAAATGTCAAAAAGCATTGGCAACAGAAGAAAATGAGACAAGCTGAGCTTCATGTTAAAAAAAAAAAAATTAAGTGTGCATCTAAGCGCACAGCTAAGAGAGAGGAAAGGTAACCTGAAGCTCAGGGAGCATTTACCAGCCATAGCCGACAAAAGATTCATATACAGGGAACTTCTAAAATCCAAAAACAAAAACAAAAAAACGAATTTAAAACTGAGTGTTATGGGGCTGGAGGATGGCTCAGAGGTTAAGAGCACTGGCTCCTTCTCAAGAGTACCCCGGTTCAATTCCCAGCACCCACAAGGCAACTCAGCCATTTGTAACTCTAGGTCCAGGGGATCAAATACTCCCTTCCAGTCTCCATGAGCACCAGGCACACAAACGCTGTGCTTACACATTTGCAGGCAAAGCCCTCATATACAAAATAAAATGAATAAATCCGTTTTTTAAAACCCAGATGTCGGGGCTGGAGAGATAACTCAGTGGTTAAGAGCACTGACTGCTCTTCCAGAGGCCCTGAGTTCAATTCCCAGCAGCCACATGGTGGCTTGCAACCATTTATAATGTGATCTAATGCATAATGTATACATAATAAATAAATCTTTTAAAAATTCCTGGATGTTAAGGTTTTAGTATTACATGCTCCTCCCACTGTCTTCCACGTCGTTGTCATTGGGTCATCTGTTGAAGTCTTATCTCCAGCTGGTGATGCCAATTTGGCTGAAAACTTTAGGGGATGTGACCTCACTGGAGGATGTGGGTCACTAAGGTGACACCTTGGGCTCTTTGTTGCCTTTGTCACTGCCTGGACCCTCTCTGCTACCTGTTGGCCATAAATCAGCTGCTTTACTCCACCACCACAGGATGTTCAGCCTCACCTCAAGTCCACAGCAATGGGAACAACCAACCATAGACTGAAAGCTCCAACGCCCTGAGCCAAGATGACCCCATCTTCTCTGAGGTGTTTTCCTCAGGTATTTAAATAAAGACAGGAGGCTGGAGAGCTGGTCCAGTGGTTAAGAGCACTGGTGCCTTTCCAGAGAATTTGGGTTGGGTTCCCAGCACCCACATGGTAGCTCCCAACCATCTGTAACTCCAGTCCCAGGAGAGCCATGCCTGCTTTTGGCATCCGTACTGCATGCACACCATGTGCAGACATACATGCAGGCAGAACACCCATACACACTGTCCTGGTTAGACTTCTATCAACTTGACACAAGCTAAAGTCAACTGCGAGAAGGGAACCTCAAGTGAAAAAATGCTTCCATAAGACCAGTCTGTAGGCAGACCCGGAGGGCATTTTTTTAATGAGTGATTGATGGGGGAGGGCCCTGTCCACTGTCAGCCATGCCTGCGGTGGGCTGATGGTCCTGGGTTCTATAGGACAGCAGGCTGAGCAAGCCATGAGGAGCAAGCCAGTAAGCAGCACCCCTCCATGGCCTCTGCACCAGCTCCCGCCTCCAGGTTCCTGCACGGACTTGGTTTCTCTCAAAGAGCTGTGATTTAGGATGTGTAAGTCAAATAAACCCTTTCCCCTGCAAGTTGCTTTTGGTCCTGGTGTTTTATCATAGCAATAGAAACTCCAATTAAGACACACATAATGCTGGGTGTAGTGGCACACGCCTGTAATGCCAGCACTTAGGGAGGCAGAGGCAGGTGGGATCTCTGTGAGTTCGAGGCTAGCCTGGTCTACAAAGCAAGTCAAGGACAGCCAAGGCTACACAGAGAAACCCTGTCTCAAACAAACAAACAAACAAAAGGAAATGCATAAAAGAAAAATAAAGGTTTAAAAAGATTTTTTAAAAAATCCTAGGAATAACTAAGGTCTGAGTAACAGAGCCGATAGAAGGTTTGAACAGGTGCTTTGTTTTCCAAAGAAGATACAGAAATGGCCAACAAGTACCTGGAAGATCTTCAACATCATTAATCACTAGGGAAATGCACATTAAAATCACAGTGACATAATTGTCTCACACTCCTTAAGACAGACGCTATTAAAAACATTGCTGAATGGTTTGGTGAGATGACTCAGCTGTGAAGCACACTTGCCACCACGCCTGATGACTTGAGTTCGAGCCTCAGGGTCCACATGGTGGGAGGAAGAACTGACACCCACAAGTTGTCTTCTGACACCTACACATGTGCATCATGTCACGCACACCCCCTCTCACACCTAAACGATGTATGTCTGAATGCAATCTTAATAATAAGATAAAATAAATACAAAAGTGTAGAAGAGGGCTTGAAAAAACTGAGAACCGTGTTTCCTGTTGCTGGAGAGCAGTATTTCAGAAATAGAACTATTCTATTGGGACAGAACCTAGCTATTCCATTCGTGGGAATGCCTCCAAGGAACAGGAGAGACATGAGCAGGTGTCTACACACCCACGTGAATAGCTGTTTTACTCACGATAGTAAAAAAAAAACCAGGGACAGGCCGAGGAGTACATCAGAAGATGAGATGTTAATCAAACATTGGTACCTATATGCAAGAGAATATTATTCAGTTATAAAAAGAGAATAAATTCTGACACATGCCAAGACATGGATAGACAACAAAGGCATCACGCTAAGTGCTATTAGCCCAAGAAATCAAACACTGTCAGTTGCTTTCCGATACACCAGTGAAGAACAATTGCGATTTGAAAAGTTAAAAAAAAAAAAAAAACATGGAAGGGGAATGGGAAGATACAAGTGAGGGGATAACAATTGGGATGTCATCTAAATAAATTATTTAAATTTAAAAGAGAGAGAGAGAGAGAAAAGGAAAGAAAAAAAATCACCATGATACTGCCCGCATTAGCAATCGAAGAAAATGAATATTTTACTAAATCTAGAAAAGTTTGTATAGGGTCTATTTGAAGAAGATGACGAAACACTGATAAAAAAAAATATCAAAGGAGTAATTTTAAAAAACAAAACAAAACAGAGAACTACCCCATGATCCTCGATAGAGTCAATATTGTCACAGAGCTTCTGACTTAATCTATAGGTTCAACGCATTCTCAATCAAAAGCCCGCAGCAAGTTATTTTGGGGCTATTAGCAGAATGATTCCACACTGAGCACGGAGAGACAGGAGATATCTTTCTAACAGTGCACAGCTGAGTGCTACAGTACCCTGCCGCAGATGTCATGAGGCTAGCCCAAATTGAAAGAGGGCGGAGCTGTAGGGCTGACACTGCTTTGCCTCACGACTGAAAACTGGGAGCAGAGGAGATGGCGCAGTGGATAAAGGTGCTTACTGAGCAAGCATGAGGATCTGAGTTCAAATCTCAGAGCCCACATAAAAGCCAGCGGCATAGTATGAACTTCTGTTATCCCAGCACCACTATGGGGACACGGGAGTCTGAGACCGAGCACCCACAGGCGCTTCGGGATCAGCTAATCTGGCATATACAGCGAGAACCCAGCAAAGACGCCCTGTCTCCAGCAAGGTGGGATGGTGTGGACTGGCACCCACAGTTCTTCTCTGACCACCACCACGTGTCCACTGTGACACATGCACACCATAGTCACACACGTTGATATGCACACACACGCACAGAGGTTACAAGAAGGCCACAGTCACCAAGACAGCTCAGTACTGGCATGAGGAGAGACAGATCAAACAGAGCGAAGAAGCTCTCAGTGGGTGAGCGTTAAGTACGGTCAGCTGATCTTTGCCGCAGGAGCAACGGCAATGGGGAGGACACGGGCTTTCCAAACAGACGGGGACAGAACAGCTGGACAGTCAGTGTGCTGAGGGAGAAGATCTGGACACAGACCCTACATCTTTCACAGTGTAAGATGTGTCGTGTGAACTATGACACCAAAGAAGGTCACAAGAACGAAGTTTAGGCCTAATATAACATCAAAGGCACACTCCATAAAACAAAGACTTGATAGGCTGGACTCAGTCAGAATTAAAATTGTCTGTGCCAAGCTATGGGCTGGGATGCTTTTGGTAAAGGAGTGTTATCCGAAATACTCCTGACAATAAGGAAATAAAAAGCATGAAAATGGGCCAAAGGCAGTAACAAGCACCTCATCACAGAAGATATACAGAAGATGAGGAAACAAACGAAAAGACAGTCCCTGCCCTATAGTGTCCTTGTAATGCTTCTTGGAGCAATGGCGTGTCTCTGAGACTAGCTAAATCCGGAACGCTGACTGGGATGGCTCATCTTCACTGTCAGCTTGGCTGAATTTAGAATCTCCTAGGAGACACACACATACATACACACACACACACACACACACACACACACACACACACACACCTCTGGATGTGGCTTTGTGGGTGTTTCCAGAGGACGTTAAGAAGAAAAAACCTGCGGGATGGTGGCAGTGCACACCTCTAATCTCAGCACTCGGGAGGCAGAGACAGGTGGATCTCTGTGAGTTCGAGGCCAGCCTGGACTACAGAATGAGTTCTAGGACAGCCAGGGCCACACAGAGAAACCTTGTCTTGAAAGAACGAGAAGACGGTAGAGGAGGAGAAAGAAAAAGGAAGAGGAGGAGGAGGAGAAAGGGGAGAAGGAGAAGGAGAAGGAAAAGACCTGCTCTGAGCATGGTTGACACCATCTTTAGACTGCAGCCCCTGACAGAATAAAGAGGGGGAAAGGAAAGAATTCAGCTGAACCCTAACGGTCACCTCTCCCTGCTTCCTGACTGAGTCTGGTGTAACTAGTCATCTCATGCCATTGCTGTGATGGGCGACATCTCAAATCACCAGCCAAGGTAAATGCTTCCTCCCTTACGGTCACGGCAATGAGAAAGGGAACCAACACACCGACAACAGCAAACGCTGGGACGCAGAACTGGGATTCCAGCTTCTTATAACACTCAATATCCAGCGGGTGTGGTGGCGCACACCGTTAATCCCAGCACCCGGGGGGGAAGAGGCAGATGGATCCTTGTGAGTTCAAGGCCAGCCTGGTCTACAAAGCGAGTCCAGGACAGCCAAGATTACACAGAGAAACCCTGTCTGGAAAAACAAACAAAGAAAAACAAAAAACTCAATATCTTTTTTTTTTTTTTTGAGTGAAGGTCTCACTCCATGGCCCAGACTGGCCTGGCCCTCACTATGTAGCACAGGTTGGCCTCGAACACATAACAACCCATTGTTTCTGCTTTAGCGTTCCAAGAAAGCCAAACCAAAAACCAAACTGTTACTCAATCCAGCGGCTGTGCTCTCTGGAATTTACTCAGAGGCGCTGCCAACTTAAGTCCACTTAGAAGCCTGTACAAAGGTGTGTACAGCAGCCTATTTTAAGATTGTTCAAACTGAGAGGCAACCATGATGCTCTTCACTAGGTGAATGGGCCAACACATCTGGACATTCACACAATGAGATAGTAAGTAGCCCACGCTTACATCAAGCTATGAAAAGATTGAAAAGATGTGGAGGAAACTTAGATACATCGTACACAGAAGCCAGGCAGAAAAGGGCTGCACACTGGGTGTTCCAGCAGTAGTCTGTGAAGGGATCATGTGGCCATAGTTAAATGATCAATGGTCACGAGGGTTTGGGGGAAGAGAGAGCCTCGTAGGAGGACGCACAGAGGTATTTTAGGGCAGTGAGGCCACTGGGTGACACTGCAATGGTGAACTCATGTCCCTATGGATTTGTCAGAACCACAGAATGTTCAATACTGAGGGTGAACCTTACCCCAAATCACACACTGAGAGACAGTGTGCCAATGCAAGTTCAGCACCCGTAAGGAACACACAACTCCAGCGCCTGGCCTGACAGTGGAGGAGGCTATGAACATGTGGGAGCGGGGCACGTGGGGGAAATCTCCATGCCTTCTGCTCCATCTTACTGTGAGCCTAAAACTTCCTCCCTCAAATGAAGTCTACTGAATAGAGAAACGAAGAGGCAGAGGGATAGTCCAGCCAGTAAAATGCTTGCCCTGCAGTCATGAGTTCGATCCCCGGATGTCATGTAGCAAATAACAAAAATTACATGGCAAACCTAGAGGCATGATGGTGTGTGTTTATAATCCTAGTCTTGGGTAGGCTGAGGTAGGCGGATCCAAGGGGCTCCCTGGCCGGTCAGCCCAGACTGCTAGGTAAGTTCCAGGCCCGTGAGAAACCTTGTCTAAAAAGGGTGGGTAGGCCCTGAGGAACAACACCTGAGTTTGTCCTCTGACCTCCATATACACACACAAGCATGTGTGTGTATATGACCCTGCACGCACGTGCGCATGCGCGCGCTCACAGACACACGTACCCCAACACAAGTTAAAATAAAAATAATAAAAGAAAAAAGGAAAACCGGGTAAAATAGTGAATATGTTAAAGAGTTAAAAGCAAACCCATCCCTTCTCAGAGGACTTTAGCCCAACACTCAGCTTTAACGCCTGAGGACACATGTCTGTGAACCTTGTTGGTGGGCATAAACCTTTTCACGAAAGCGTAAAACGAGGTGAAAAGCATGCCCCAGATCATGAGGGGACATTTTCTCTGGGCGGTCATCTATAAATGACTCATTTCCCTCTTTGTGTTCTGCATCTCCTGAAAGTTCTGCACTGAGCATGTGCACCGTTTCTTTTTTTCTTTTTCTTTTCTTTTAAAAAGATTTATTTTTTTTTTCATTTTACAGTATTTAACCTGTATGTGTGCCACCAGGCCAGATCTCATTGTACTTGGTTGTGAGCCACCACGTGGTTGCTGGGAATTGAATTCAGGACCTTTGGAAGAACAGTCAGTGCGCTTAACCTCTGAGCCATCTCTCCAGCCGCCATGTGCACTGTTTCTAACAAGGGGAGTCGCCACACCGCTGTATTGATGTGTTTAATTGGAAATAAATGATCCAACTACCACATGACATGGTAATTCCATGACTAAAAAAAAAAAAATCATTTGTGTGTAAGGATATCTTTAAGTGATATTAAAAAAAAAAAGGAATCTCCTCAACGCCCTAAAGCCAGACGCTTCTCGGTATGTTAAAACCCACCTGCACAGGGAAACAGGTCCTGTGCGTAACAATGAGGATAAAGAATGATGAGCTCCAGTGAAATTGCTTTAAAACAGAGGAGGAGTGGAAGTGAGGGGGAGTGTGTAGGGTGGGAGAGGCCCTGGGTGCTAAAGACAGGCCACACGAGGGGCACACGGCAACGCGGTTGATTGATCTCTTCACAAGCATGACACAGTCTTCATGATCAACCTCTTTGAAGCTGACGGGGTCTGAACAAGATGCAAGAGACTCATGGTTTTACCTTCAGAAAAGACACAAACAAAAACAAAAGAAAAAACCTGAGTTCCAGGTTTAGTGAGAGACACCTGAGGACCTACTTTGACCTCTGTGCATTGAAACACACACATGTGCACATGCATGTATATCTCTAAGACACACACACACACTCACACACATTACTTGCTGGTGGTACTTATTAACTGTCCCCTTAAAAACTCAAGGGAACCAGATGAAAACAGAAGCAGCTAAGGCCAGAGCTCACTCAAGGGCCAGCGTACGAATAACCCAAAACATACAGCCTTCCTACGCCTCGGCCATAAACAGCAAGGGATTGCAAGGAATAAAAGAGATCCTACTCACAAAAGCAACAGGGAAAAAAAAATAGTAAAACGCTTTACAATAAATGTGCGATTCCTCCATCACGCCAAGTACAAAACTTTACTGGGGGACATAAAAGAAGACTTGAATAAATGGGGAGACATAACTTACTCCCGGAAGGGCTGGCTCAATATTGTAAAGATGTCAGTTCTCTTCAAATTAATTTATAAATTTAACGCGATTCCAATTAAAATAAAAAAGGACACACCAGAAGGACACACACCAAAATGTTAACAGTGCTACTTTCTAGAAAGTAAAAACACAATGGAGCGTGCACTTTGGCTGTTGTTTGGCAAGCTTTCCATGCCGAGGGGAGGCTCAGATGGTAGGAGAAGTCTTAAATGCTCTTAAAGAATATTTAATGGCATAGAAAGCAGCCATCCTCTTCCTTCAAAGAACTGCAAATAATATCATACGATACTTATTTATCAAATGAAAGTGAGGTTTAAAATGTTATTTATAGCTACAGGGAGAAAAAAAGCTGGAAAGATTTGTATCCAAATGTTACTATGGACTAAGTCTGGGTACAAGGGGTTAATGAAATATATTGATCTTCGTGTTTCCAATTATTTATAGCAATATGTACTGTTGCTTCAAAATAATTTTTAAAAAGTGTGTGTGTGTGTGTGTGTGTGTGGTGTGTGTGTGTGTGTGTGGTGTGTGTGTGTGTGTGTGGTGTGTGTGTGTGTGGTGTGTGTGTGTGTGGTGTGTGTGTGTGTGGTGTGTGTGTGTGTGTGTGGTGTGTGTGTGTGTGTGTGTGGTGTGTGTGTGTGTGTGTGTGGTGTGTGTGTGTGTGTGTGTGGTGTGTGTGTATGTGTGTGTGTGTGTGGTGTGTGTGTGTTGTGTGTGTGTGTGTGTATGTGTGTGTGTGTGTGTGTGTGTGTGTGTGTGTATGTGTGTGTGTGTGTGTGTGTGTGTGTGTGTGTGTGTGTGTGCATGCTGAGGAGATGGCCCAGGGGTAAGAGCACTTGTATAGTGAAATTTGAGTCGCAGCATCTATGTGAAAAACTGGCAGTAGTGGGAGACCCTGTGTGGAGGGAATGAGCCAGAGACTGACAGCAGGACACAGAAAGTCTTCTTCTGGCCTCTGCACACACATGCGCATATATGCTAAATACAAAAACAAATAAATGGATAAATACCAGATAAGAGCTTTGTAAAGCAAATTGAAAAAAACAAAAAACGGTCCTAACCAGCACTCCAGAGGCAGAGGCAGGCAGATCTCCCTAGTTGAGGCCAGCCTGTTCTATAGAGTGAGTTCCAGGACAGCCAAAGCTACACTGAGAAACCCTCTCTGAAAACAAAAAAACAAAACGAAAAGAAAAAGAAACAAATAAAACACTAAACAAACTAAAACCAAGATTCTGGTTGCTTCATATAAGAAGAAATCCCCGCCACCCCCTGCACATCCTAAGGCTGTTGAACACAGCCCTTTTATTTTATTTTATAAAGATTTATTTATTTATTATGTATATAATGATCTGCCTGCATGTGTGCCTGCCCAACAGAAGAGGACACCAGATCTCATTATAGATGGTTGTAAGCCACCATGTGGTTGCTGGGAATTGAACTCAGGACCTCTGGAAGAGCTGTCAGTGTTCTTAACCTCTGAGCCATCTCTCCAGTCCAGAACACAACCCTTTTCACAGGGCTCCACAAACTCTGAGACTTCAGCTCCGAGAAAACTCGCTGACGTCTGCCCTGTGCCAACTGCCACCGTACCCTCATCAGCATGGGTCACGTTTTCCAACAATGCTGGCTGACCATGACCAGCGGGCAGACCACATGTATGTTGCTCCATTCTTATATACGACAGTAGAAAGATTGCCCATTTAGGCTTCAGAGACAGCATGCCTTGTTCAGACTCAGCCATCTCTACCAGAGGATGCTCCTCCATGTCCCCAAGACTTGTCTTTGGTGTGTAGAATAGGGTACACATTCAAAGCTGAGGCCTCAGCTTGACATGTTGAGGCTTCAAAAGGCAGCCATTACCGGAGGAAACAGTGTGATGTAAAAAAAAAAAAATTTAATTTGAGCCTCCATATCCCAGGGCAGGTGCCGAAAGCCTTTCCTTGTAAAGATTCAGAGAGCAAACATTCCTGCCCTACTGGGCCAGTTGATCTTTATTGCAGTGACTTAATTCTGCCATTGTACCATGATGGCACCCCAGATGACATATAAGCCAGTGAGTGTTTAATAAAATGCTAAACCTTAGCTGAGGCTACCTCCCCGCCCCTCCAGCCCTGCCCCTTCCTCTAACCTACTCTAACCTTCCTCATCCCTCTACTCTATAAACACCACAGAACTGCATCCCTGACTCAGGTCCTGCAACCATGGGATTTGACCTATGACACAGATGACACTTTGAAGGTGGGTACCAACCGCACTTCTCTTTAGTTGGTGGGCGTGGAAAGGTGCCACTCTACCCTCTCTTTTCTTGGTCTAGCCATCCTCTGCACACCTCTGTTTCAGAAGCCAAGATGTCTGGTGGGCAGATTGCTGATCCAAGCCCCGCCCCTGTGAAGCACAAGCTCCGCCCCTAGGGCAAAGCCCCACCCCTGTGGTGCACAAGCCCCGCCCCTGCGAGGCACAAGCTCCTTTGGGCTCAGGCTTCGGGAAAGCTCTCCTGCACCACTTGGAGGCAGCTCCCTGATTCCCCTGGCTCATCTCCATTCTCTCCCTTCCCATACATTCCTCACAAGCAGTATTTAAAGAGGCTAATAAGTAGGTTGGCACCGTTGATTAATGCACAATCTTAATCATGATTGCATAGTGTAATTGGCATTAATTTGAAGAGCCAGTTCATTATGAAAATAATTGTCAGTGCTTTCTGCTTTAATAAAATGAAGGAATGACACCAGGGTTGCTGAGGAAATGGGATTGTGTGTGTGTGTGTGTGTGTGTGTGTGTGTGTGTGTGTGTGTGTATGTGTGTTGTCCCAGAAGATGTGAGCACGGATGGCTTGGGGCACAGCTGGGACACAGTAGTCTTCAAACAAACCCTTTCCTGGAAGCCTAATGTGTAAAATAAATGAATGTCCTGACAGAAACTGACTGTGCACGAGGAACACACTTAGCCCAATCCCCCTTTGTCACACACTCCTGAAGACCTCTACATCCCTGACAGACAGAAACTAGTGCCCCATTTTATACACAAGAAATGAGAGGCCTGGGAGCACTAAGTGTATTGTTATTATGACTAAGTGGCGAATTCTTTTCTGCCACCAAAGGCAGAGGTATTGCAGGGCTGGCTCCTGTGAGTTTTTGAGAGGCAGGAGTTAAACCTTCAGGGGTTTTCAAAGCCAGAGCTTATGCTTGCTGGCAGCTTGAAGGCAGCCATAGCCAGAGAAGTGACACCACAGAAATCAGCAGAGGCTACCAAAAGGGCTTGCTCTGTGGACAGAGCTTTGTCAGCAGGATGGTGTTCATCATCACCTGGGCTCTGAGATGGCAGGGTGTCACAGCCGCTGAGGAGCTCTACAGCTTTGGAGGCTTCACCTCACACAACACGCAAAGCACCGTGCTTACCTTTCACCCCTGACCCAAGGCAAGAGGGGCAGAACTCACTGAATCCCTGGAAAGCCTTCTATATTGCTACTTCCTCCTTCAGTATGTAAGAGGATGTTTTCAGAAACATCATAGATTAGATTTCTGTGTGGTGCATGTTTGTGGGTATGTGTGCATATGTGTGTGCATGCATGTGGAGATCAGAGGACAACCTTGGAAGTCTTTCTCAGGATCACTGTTCATCTTATTTTGAGAGAGGGTCTCCTATTGGCCCAGAGCTCACCGAATAGGCTCAGCTGATTGACCAATCAGCTTCAGGGATCTTCTGGTCTGTCTATTCATCCCTGGGTTTGGTGGTTTGAATAGGAACGGTCCCTCATAGACTCAAGTGTTTCAATGCTTGGCCCATAGGAAGTGGCACTATTAAGAGGTGCGGCCTTGTGGAGTAGGTGTGGCCTCGCTAGAGGAAGTGTGTCACTGTGGAGGTGGGCTTTGAGGTCTCACATGCTCAAGCTAAGCCTAGTCTCACAGTCTACTTCCACTGCCTGCGGATCAAGACATAGAACTCTCAGCTCCCTCTCCAGCACCATGTCTGCCTGTGTGCCGCCATGTTTCCTGCCATGATGATAATGGACTAAGCCTCTGAACTGTAAGCCAGACCCAATTCAATGTTTTCCTTTATAAGAGTTGCCGTGGCCATGGTGTCTCTTCACAGCAATATAAACCCTAACCAAGACACTGGAGTTATAAGTACATGCCTCTGGGCCTGGCTTTTTCACACGGGTTCTGTTGGGCTATACTCAGTTCTTCATGTTTGCATGACAAGCCCTTCGCTGACTGAGCTCTCTCCCCGGCCAAGTGCCTAGATTTTTCAAGACTGCTTTTTAAACCCCTAGGAAGGTGCCTATGTGGTAGAATCTTTGCCTTCTACACAAAGACACTGTGGAAGTCTAGCCAAGTTGCCTACGACTGTAGATACCATTATGGAAGACAGTTGTTGGCTCTACATGCCTAATCGTCAAGGCTACAGGCTGAGAGGGGGTCCACTACCCCGTATCTCCAACTCTTTGTAATCAAGATAGCCCCAGACAGTTCCCGAACAGGTGGAACGGAAAGCTGACACTCTTGCAGAGGTTTCCCTTTAATTTGGCCCTTGCAAAGGCAGCTGAGCCAACAGCCCCCCGACAACAGAGAGCCTGAGAGATGCCGGCCAGCCCTGCAGCGACTGCCTAGCAGCTGGGCCCGGGAGAGGCCCGGGAGAGACACATGTGTTACTAGCATCTTCCCTGGGATTAGCCTGTCCTCAGGTGACAGCCCTGCTCTTTCTATTCAGGCTACTTTCTTCTCTTTCTAAAGTTTCTCGGGTGTCCTAGAGATGAACTGACATGCGGTGTGACTTTTGCTAACTCTTTTCCAGGCTCTTTCTCTCCCCATCCGGACAGCCTTCTCCCTGCCAGAGTCCCTGCAGCTCCTTGCACTGCCATGGCCTGGGAGAATCAGGTTCTGACCCCAGGCAGGCAGCCTTTTGTGAGCACACTGAGCGAGGGTGAGGGGATGTGTGCCTCCGACCTTGCTTCTCGGCCTTCTCTGGGCCCTCGTCTCTGTAGGAGGAAGGGTAGCGAACAGAAGAATATGGCGTCCAGTTTTCCCTGTTGGACACAACATAGATGATCCTGACTTACAGTAGTTTGCCAAGTCTATGATGGTATGAGAGCCAGATATATCGATCAGTGACTGTGTTGGAATTTTGACCTTTGACCTGGCCCTGGCATAGCAGTACTCGGCACCACACCATACCGTTGTGATGCCGGAAGCAATGAGTGGCATTTCTCAGTCAGCTGCACTCACCGGAAAGAGGAAAACAGTTGATACACCAGTGTCCTTCATGTCCAGCTCCAAGTCAGTACAGAAGGGGGCGCATGTACATGATGCCTATTCAGTTTGTACTGACGATGGGTTTATCAGGACATGCCCCATCAGAAGTCAAGGGGCATCTGTTTGTGGTTTAGAAAAGGCTGAAAGAGCCCAGCAGAGAGGCCCAAGGATGGGCTTTCTGCTGTTCTGGGAAAAGAGACACGAGATGTGTCTTTCTTCTCGTTCACTCACTCACCCATTCATCTGCATACTCACTCAGTGCTCAGCTAATTACTAGCCACGACTGGGAGCAAGAGGGCACAGTGTGGCTACCAGGTGAGCATGAGCAACAAAAGCATCCTGGGACTGCAGGAGCTCAGGGCTATGACAGGAAACGACTGTGGGCCGAGTATATAAGCCCTACAAGGGCTCCAACTCTCTTGTGATGAAATTGCTTGAAACAGCTGGGGACTCAGGAGAGACAGGGCTATGGACATTACAGGGGAAGCCACCTGTGACCCTTCCCTGAGCCCAGATGTGGGAGAAGCATGGCAGCCAGGTGCAGGGACACTGACCTTGGTCCATCGTGGATAGAAGGACTTGTGCTTGGACAGCGCCAGGAAGGAGAGAAGGGAGGAGTGTGGAGGTGTGGGCTATAGGCACTGCTGTTCTGGAGTGGGCCAGTGGCGGGCAGAGGTTGGGTGTGGGCTCTGGGAAGGAAAAAAAAAAGGGACGTATAGAAGATGACTCCCAGGCCCAATCTAGGATAGTGTAGAGTTAAGTCACCACTTCTCCACTCGCATGACCTTGATCAAAATTCGGTGGCCCTACGCTTATGTTGCTTTGTCAGAAATGGGGACGCTGGTGGTGCTTACCACACAGGGTGTGCCGAAGCTTTTAGTAGCATAAGCCAGCAAACTGGCTTGGTCAGGTCTCAGTAAGAGTAGGAAGTTACACTTATGGGGTGCTACGGCAGCTGAGGACTTGCTTTCGCCTGAGATTCGGATATCAAGAATAGCGGCAATTCAGTTCTGAGGAGGGTCTGTACTCACCCTTAAGGTCCCAATGGGGGATTCCTGATTGAGTCCCGGGGCCTGGTGTCAGGTTGTTTTAATTGATCCGGTGATATGCGGAGCTTTGTCTGTACGACTCAGGGACACGTAAGTCAAATACTGGGACATCGACCATGTCAAGAGGATGGCTGCAGGCGCCTGAGCTGCCTAGAGACCCTGATGAGGGATGGCCTGTCATCAGGCGGAGGAGCCAGAGGCTGGCTGCTGGGGAGAGGGCCGCACCAGGTGCTGCGGAGGGGTCTGGGGAGCAGCAATATGCCCTTGCCGGAAGGCAGCAGGATCAGAGATCTAGAAATACCACACGGGGGTTTTCTGGAGCCAAGCAGGGTGTGCCCCCCCATCCTCCACTGACTACAGAGCAGCCCCATAGCCCACCCTCCTGCAGGCCTGCAAAGAGCTGAAAGGCTACGCACATCC
Source organism: Acomys minous (assembly GCF_964271855.1). Taxonomy (NCBI): domain Eukaryota; kingdom Metazoa; phylum Chordata; class Mammalia; order Rodentia; family Muridae; genus Acomys; species Acomys minous. Next base: position 101,380,776 of record NC_140487.1, on the reverse strand, counting down.
TGAATGGCTTGCACCCCCCCCTCCAGCTCCAGCCCTTCAGTGCAGACCATCCTTCTCTGTCAGGGCCCCATCACTACCCCCACCCTCAGCTGCCCTTTACTCATGACTTTCCTCAGCCAGAATGGCCCTTCCAGCCTCCCAGTTCACCCTCCCTAACCAGCTCCCGCTTCTGTTCTGAGCCTGGATGGCATTCAACGCTTTTTTTTTTTTTTGTCCCACCCGGAGGCCATCTACAGACATCAAATCCGTGTCCCTTAGCATTCTCTATCTCTGACACTCTCCAAGAAGCACACGGCTTGGCCAGTGAGGGGACAGGCTACAAGTGTCAGCCAGTGACCAGGCCAGAAGCAGCTTCAACCGGGAGGTGGAGGATGTGAACAGACATATAGCTTCTAGTCCTCAGGGAGCTCTGTGCTGAGCATACACAGCCCATCCAGTTTCTCAGCCGGTCCTGCAAAATGGTGGCCAGAGCCGCAGGAGACCTTAAGAGCCCCACAACTTCTGAGCCCTGCTGGCTCTCTTCCTTTCCTATCTGGCCTCCCAGCATCTCAGGATGCTGCTTCCGTGTGTGTGTGTGTGTGTGTGTGTGTGTGTGTGTGTGTGTGTGTGTGTGTGTGTGTGATTTTCCTGACAAACTTTCACACCTTCACCCTTGTCTGAATTAAGGCGTCTCACAACCACCAGAACTCTTCCCCATGTGGGGACACTCTGTAGAGACAGGGTGTGCGTCCCTCTCCACTTCCTCCTCTCTACTTACTCTGTGGTTGTCTGTCATCTGCAGGGTAGATTCAGCTACCACCCCATCTTACCCAGAGTCTAACACACTAGCAGGGAGGCCATCGAGGCACATTGTTAAGTAAATGCACACAAAACACACACACACACACACACACACACACACACACACACACACACACAGAGAGAGAGAGAGAGAGAGAGAGAGAGAGAGAGAGAGAGAGAGAGACTTTGTTTTATGAAGCTAATTCCAATTCAGACTTTGATATTTACATGACAAATCAGACAACATACAAATACCCTTAGGGCCAACAGCAATGAAGATACCTAGCCAGGAGGACCATGTTCCTGAAGATCTTCATCCCTACCCAGTACACATGAGGAAGTTGAGGAGGATAAGATGCCCTGGCCCACCTCTGCTTGGACAGGGTTCAGGGACCACTGACTGACACGTGGGTAAGTGGCTGCAGAGAGACCCTGCCAGTCGCTGGTGGTCGTCGAGGGAGTTGATCTCTAACCCAAGTAACATATGTCTGTACTCTAAACAGGCGCCTGCTGGAGAGAAAGGCCAGGACCAGGAAAAGAACGCTGCCCCAGTGGCCACTGGGAAACTCCAGTGGGCAGAGGTGAGGTGGGCTGTTCAGTATTAGATGTGATCGCTCTCATCCTCGTCTGTTTTAAATATCAATTGCTATGCAGGTTAAACACTTATTCAGATGCCTTTTAGCTTAAAAGCAAGCTAATTGATCTCCCGAGATCGAGAATGAACAGTGAAGAAACTGCACTAATTATAGAATCAACTTCTACTGTTTTGTTTTGTTCTTCTCTGACAATGCTGCTGGAGTGACAGAAATGGGCCTGGGGGGAGCAGAAAAACACATGTTGTTTTTACTGCTTGCTGATATCCAAACAGGTTCCTCCAACAGGGTTCCTAGACTGGGAGGAGCCCCACGCCCAGGCAGGGCTCTCCTGCAAACTGCTCCCAGCCAGGAGCCCTCAAAGGCAGAACTGTAAGATGCTACAAACGTGTGTGAGGGTGTCCCAAACCAGGATCCACCAACATTCCCTGCCCTCAGCCCTGCACTACTGGACTCCATCTTCTCAAGTAGGAGTGGCTTGCTAGGGAGGCCAATGGAGCTCAGTGCTGCCTGGGAAAGGGCGGGGGGGGGGGGGGAACAGCTATGAAAACTTTTTGAGTTGTACAATGATGGTCAAAGACTCTCAGAAGTTGAAGCGTCCAGATCTCGCACTTAGGAGTGCACTATGACAGCTTAGGCAAAGGTTTCAGAATCAGAGCGTTGGGCTTCTTCCAGCGTCTCTCCATCTCTACCTGCTCTAGGGCGTGGCTGGCATAACCCCGCCCCCCCCCCACCTTGACCTCTCCAGCCTAGGGTCAGGAACTTCCCCTCTCCCTTCCTATATAATCCAGACATTTTGGCTCCCCTCCTCTCTCTCCTCTCACTTTCTTTTTCCCCTCTCCCTCCTCCTCCCTTTCTCTGTATCTTTCTTCCTTTTCTTCTCTCTCTCTCCTCTCTCTGCAGGCCTCTCTTTTCTCTCTCTCTCCCCCTCCCCCTGCATGCACCCAGTAAACTTGCATTTATACACATGAACTTGTCTTGCGTTAGCTCATTTCGGCACCTTCAATAAGGTTTATCACAGAGGAGCTCTGAAAACGGAAACACTGTCCATCCCAAGCATCTTGGATAATGGCCACTCAACCTTTGCCTCACAAGGACGCATCCCATCTTCTGTCCTGCCTGGGAGACCTCCGAGTCCTTTGGCTTTCTCTTCTCAGGCCAGGCCAGGCTCCGACTCCACCTATGGACCCCTGAGGTGGAGCGGAGGTGGAGCGGAGACTGAGCGTCTCTGGCTTGTTGAAGGAACTGCAACCTCAGCAGCCACAGAAAACCACGGTAGAAAGGGGAGGAGGGCTCTTCCCGGCCTTTGCTCTGCTCACGGTGCAGTGAGCCTCCTACCCCGCCACACCGATCTGACAAGCGCGGAAAACCTTTTCTGGCAGATCATCTCACCAGAAACGCGCTTTGGGAATCGCTGTGTTCCAGTGATTCAGGCCAAGGTTTTCCTTTCCCTTTGCTTCTGAGCCAGGAGACATGAGGTCTCGGGCTGATTTCTCCATGTCTCAGTCTACTCCACACACACAGAGCCCAGCCCTGGGCCCTAGCAAGAAACATGAAAGGATGCAGAAAAGAAGAAGAGGTCTACTTATCCCCAGGAGGTACTGTGAGACTGGTCCCTCTTTTTCTCGGGCTGATTCCCAGAGCCAGGAGAGGCTGGCTGCTTTCAGTACAGCCTTGGAGGTATGATTACTCACTGGGCTCTCATTAGTGTGCCGATGTGTGCGCACACCTGGGCAGGTGTGGGCACACATCTTGCCTAGGTGGAAGCCCAGCGGGGTGGAAAGCATGGGGAGCCACTTCATCAGCCTCACGCTTTGTGTCTTCCTCCCCAGGGCCCTCGGCTGAAATAAAGAGATTCTGACTTAATTATGATCATTAGCAAATGAGGCTGCTTGAGTCTTCACACGCTTGCGGCTGTTCAAAGGAATCCCCAGTGACCTTGCCGACCACTCACACCAGTGATAGAGACGTCTAACCATTCGGCTCTCCCCTCACTGAACACTCAGGGAAGCCAGCACCGGGTATCGGGCACATGGCCCACAGCTGATAAAACAGTGGGGAGACTTCTACTCCAACATCTTGCTTACTCTCCAAATCTGCCATGTATTTCACAGTACTGTCTTTTTTTTTTTTTAATTCTGTTACATTACTTATTGGACTCTGTGTGTGAATGCACGCACCATATCACACGTGTGGAGGTCAGAGGACAACCTGTGGGAGTTGGTCCTGTTCTTCCACCATATGTGTTCCAGGGATCAAACTTAGGTCCCCAAGCTTTGTGACAAGGCCCCCGCTCATGATAGTATTAAGATGTTCTGCCTGTCTGCCCCCCACTTTGCATGGTAGGTTATAAACTCTATCAGAGTGTGTGTTTTTCTGGTCTATCTACAACACAGAAGGGAGAAGGGTCATTCCATAAACATTTTTTAATATAAATGAATACGCATGAAATCTATGGATTTGTATAGTTAGGCGTTCCGTGGCTAGCCTCCAGGAAGGTAAGAAGTGGAATAGCAGTTTTGAACCAGAGCTTCTGCCTCAGGGGCGGGGCAGAAAGTGACACTGCACAAGGTTAAGACTACAACCCAGACCTTTAACCAAGGGGAAGTGTGTTTATGAAGGGAGGACTCTGCACAGAAGTATCCAGATCAGAAAGCTGAACTCCTTTAGCCCAAAGCCAGAAAGACGGGTGCCTCATCACAGCCACTCAGAGAGCCTAAGGCAGTTTCTGACAGGGAGGGCAGCAGGTGCATGCGCAGGGCTGCAGCTAAGTTGCAACCTCCAAATATGCATCAGCAGCAACAGAGAAAATAAGTAGTTTGGAGTTTTAAAAATTGACATTTAAAGGTGTAGCTCCCTAAAACTTGCATGTTGAATGAAACACAAAGCCTGGATTCCCTGCATCTGGTAGAGGCCGAGCAGAGCAATGCAGGACAATCCTAGGTCCAGAAAAAAACAAAACAAAACAAAACAACAACAACAAAAATATCACCAGCATGCATAGAGCCTGCCTTCTGACTCTTTGCCCTTGCGACTTAGTCCTCATGGGCAACCCCGGTGTGGTGGGTCCTACCGTGCCTCTCCGCTTGGAGGAGAAGGAAAGAAAGCTCAGCAAGGCCAGCAATCCATGCAAAATCTCACGGCCTCTGCGGATCCACGGCAGGTGAGGAAAGACTATCCCAGAGCCCCTGTGAGAGTTTCCCAAGCTCCACCCGAGGAAGGCTGTCCCCTGGAAGTTGGTCCCGCAGCAGCAGCACACAATCCCTTAAAACTTCAGGTTCCTTGCCAGAGGCTGGTCCGAGTTCCTTCTTTCGATTGCACATGACATATGGCTCTGGTTCCAGTCATTTGCGATGAATTCTTTTTATTACCTCACAAGGTTATAATTAACAGTAGATAAACCTATTTCCAAGTCGAGGCAATTGAGCCATGAGACTAAAACAGACACACACTTTCCCCCACCAAAGGGCAGGCAGGATGGGGGCCCTCCTGTTGAATGGGGCTTTCCCATGGTCGGGAAGGTGCCTTGTCCAGCTAGCTCCTCCTCTCCCACACAGGTGTGGCCTTTGGTGGGCAGCTGTGGAGTCTGGGCTGTGTGGCTGAGGAGCAGGCTCTAACAGGGTCCGGGGCCTCCAGACAGACTACCATGGACAGCCAGGTCCTCCACCGCGTCACCAACACATTTCTACAATCAAATGCAGCACCAGCTTCCCAAATCCAACCTTGGGCCTCCCATCCAAGGACACTGATAACCGCCCATGTTCCAGCTGGAAAGCAGGCTGTCATCCTCACCCTGCCTACCCCTTCCTTTGTCACCTGTCCTGCCACCTGCATGACTCCCACTCTACCCTGCCTGCCCCAGCTTTCCTCTTGTTTCTTCCCACTCTTTCCAGAGGACTGGGGCTTCATGAATCTAGCTGTGTTCCCCCCCCCCCACCCGGCCACACATACACTCTGCCTTATTCCCTTCCTCAACATCCTCGTGCGATGTGTCAGTTAGGCACACCAGACTTATTGCTCAGCCAGGCTAAGAGCTGTCACTTCCTCACGACCTTCCTTTTGTTTATTCGTCATGACAACATATTGGGGCACTTTTCACATATCGGAACATCATTGCCAGATGTCTCATGCGCATCGTCTTGCTTAATCTGGGCCATGTCCCTAAGTATTAGGCACTTGCTGACATGGCTGAGAAAGCTGAGGTTCTAAGAGAGATGCAGCTCCCTCACAGCTCACGCCTAGAAGGCAGGTGTGCCAAGTGTCTCCTTCCCCTAGATGCCACTGGTTGGTAATGAATGACCTTGTGTATCTGCCCCATGGCTCTACCCATATCAGTCCTCAAACTAGACAGTAAAGCCTTCGAGGAACGAGCTGTTCATCCAGGCACAGGAACAAGTAAACGGAGCCCCGTATGAACAAAGCTCCCATCTTGGGCACTGTGTGACTCAACTCTTCTGAAACTCACCTTATTGAGAACAGAAAATTCACCAAATGCCCGCTGTATCACGCTGTTCTAAGCACTGAAAATGTAGCACACGGAGCTGAGTGAGCCAGCCCCTGCTTTCAAGATGGCAATCTTCTTGTGCCAAGAACTGGGAGGAGGGAGTATGCGGAGTGAGGCTCTGGAGAGAGGCGAGAGAGATTTGATGAGCAGACTAGCAGGCCCCCAGCACTGCCCACAGTATGCAAATGGCTGCGTGATTGTCTTTACTCAGCTCCTAGACTAAGGGGCGTGGCGGCAGGGGGGGGTGGGTAAAATAAAGCAATCACCAACCAGAGGATGCCTCTCTGCTGTGGATGCTGCGCCCTGAGGACAGAAGATGGAGGAAAGGGTCCAAGAGGTTCCTCAAGAGGAGAAGAGGCAGGCAGGGCCTTTAAAGGTGAGAAGTTGGCAGAGTGAGAGAGAGACTGCCCACTGGGCAGCAGGAGCCAAGAGGGAATGTACCTCATGTGAAAGTCATGTCCTGCCTAGCCATCTCTCCTCAGGCAGATCCTTTTCTGCCTCTGGAACCTCCACTCCCTTCCGCAGCGTGGTGGCCGTGCAGTGTGTCTGGTAGTTAACTGACTCACTGCAACGGTTCCTCACATCTAGGCAGTGTGGGCTCAAGCACGCAAGCACAAGAGGTTGTAGAAGTATTTCAGAAAGATGTGTAGCCTCTCGGACATTCCCACAGCCAGGGCACCTGAGGGTCTTCAGAAGAGCACAGGGTGTGAGAGGAATGAAGAGACATCCCTCCAGGCTAGGCAGCAGGCTGCAGCCTCCAATGCTGAGTGGACGATACTGGGCTCCCAGTTCTCCACAGCAAGGTGTGTCCCATCCCAGGCTCTGAATGGTTCTAAGTAACTGAAACAGACCTGTCCCTGAGGCCGGTCTCCTCACTGGGTGTCCACGAGCTCACCCCGCCCCGCCTGGCACCTCTGTTTCACGCCTCATTTTCCACAGAAGGACCAGAACACAGTGCCCCCTGCCCACCACCCTTGGCTGGTTTGGTGCGGTTTGCACCTCAGCTACTAGCCAGCTGTTAACTTATCCCTTCTGCAAGTCAATTTTTTTTTTTTACATCTGTGAAATGACACATTCACCTTCTAAGACTTCTGGGCAGAGTAAAAGGAGATGTCCTTGTGCCTGGCACAGAATGGCTGCAGCTTGCCAGAGGCAGGCTCTCCTTCCTTTCCTCTCTATGCTTGAGGCTCACAAGAAGAAGGCTGGTCCCTGAATTTGCAAGATCTGGACCCAACTCTATCTTCTGTCTTTGTCGGAGGCCAGAAGGCACCACCTACCCCGGGGTGGGGGTGGGGGTTGATATCAGGTAGGTCAGGCCTTTTCTGTCCACGTGAACTTAGCAGTGCTACATCTTGGTACTGCCTCGCTGGCACACCGGCTCCCCTGCTCCAGCCCCAGTTCTTACTGGAGAACGTTGAGCTAGGCTGCAGCCCTAGGTCTTTGCGTTCCTCTGGAAAGGCTCCGCTCTACCCCATGCCCGCCCACGCCTGGCTTTTGCTCCAGCCACCGGCCTCACGCTAGCTGCCTGGTAATGGTTGGGGAAGTGAGCTGATGGGCAAAAAAAGAGGCTCCATTGCTCTCTGGGACCAATTTGTGAGTTTTCAGCGGCAGCTCTTCGTTCTCAGTTTCTGCCTTGTCCTTGCCTGCCTGCTGCTCTGCTCACAGATCCTGGCTGTTAGGAATCGGAAGGAGGTAGGAGTCAGCCTCTACCATGCAGGTGGCAGGGAAAGTGACTGCTTTGTTCAGAGGTGGGCTGGGCTAGGCTGGGGGCAGCCTGTGAAGGACTGGAGGAGAGCCCCCACCCCCACCTCCACGAGAGGACCAGTCACATGGCGGCGGGGGCGGGGCGGGGGCAGCAGATACTGCCACGCAACCCACTTCGTCTGCTACCTTTGCATTTATTGGAGCACAAGCTACAGATAAATGGAGCTGGTTGGGGAGTGCAGCTCTGTCCCTCCTAGCTGATCGCAGGACAGTGGAATGGCTTAACCAAACAGCCCTCTGCCACTTGCAGGTTACGAGAGCCTCATGGACCGAGGAGGAATCAATCTTGGGCCTTGGAGGACGGTCTGTGTGACTCTCCTCCACTGTTTAACCTCTCTGAGCAGTATCTGCAACCACAGGGTTCCACGAGGATCTAATGAGATGCCACCATCAGCAGAGTCCCTGGAGCACAGAGCCCTTGATAAACGGCAGCAGTGTTATGTTCATTTCCATATTCCACTGGTCCCGCAGCACACTGTTTTTTTTTTTTCTTTTCGTTTTTTTCATTTTAACATCCCTGAAATCGAGATGGGTCTTGCAATAGATGATAAGAAGGCACCGTGTCATAGCTTAATTGGTGGCATTTTTTTTCCCTTGGCGAAGTACATGAAAGCCTGTGTGTATAGCTGACAGGGTCTCAGGCTTTAGGAAACCCAAACCAGCTCCAGGCAGGAGGAAGCACTCCCTCGGAGGACCTGACCTGCTGTGTCCGGAGTATACTGCACCCACCCTGGACCTTGCCCCTGATAAGTCTTCCACTCACCTCAGGGACACTGGGAGCTTCAGAAGGAAGCTTGATTTACATTCACACATCTCTCCAGGACTCATCGAGCGAGAGTCTGCATGACCATAGAGCCAGGTCATAGACTATGGCAGTGTGCCACGTGGCTAAGCCCATCCCAGCACCCACAGCCCTTTAGAAGACAGGAGGTTAGTGGGAAGGTAGGTTTAGCAATGGAAGGGGCACCCCCCCCCAAAGATCCTCATAGCTTTGTTGCTCTATGGTCTCTGGGGATGGGGAGTGGGGGCGGAGGTGGGGGAGCGGACAATGAATATCCCAGGAGAGAAGAGGTGAAGGAGGCTGGGGATGTCCTTTTACTCATTAACCAAGCAGCTTTCTAAATTCCCGGAAACTTCTCTGTTGCCTCTGTCGCTTCAACCCCCTTCTTGAGGACTCCTCTCCAGGACCAACCCATGACCCAGCAACCAGATGGCCAAGTGTGTTAGGCCACAACTGGCGGTTCCATGTACCGACTATGACCCTTGGCTTACCAAGCTCACTCCTGGGATGGATCCTAAAGATGTAGGAGCAAGAGTGTTTTTATCAAGGAAGGAACCCTTCCTAGATCAAGCACCAATGGTCTCTCTCCCTGAACCTTCCCAGTTCTCCACGAGGTCCATGATGATTCAGGTGAGCTATGTGTGCAAGGACCAGCAACATAAAATGCTAGAGCTCAGATCCACCCCTGCAGCCCCTCTCATGGCCTTCTTCCCTCCTTGAGCCGTGAGGACTCTTCCGGCCTCGGCCACAGCCCTCAACAAAGCAGATATCAAAGGCACAGGTGGGAGGTGGCATTCGTCAGAGCCCGGGGTGGTGAGAAGCCATGCTTCAGAAGAGCTGCCTGGGAGCCCACGTGGCACCCCCCCCATTCTTGCTCCAAGACACCATTAACTAAGCCACATCTCATCTTGTTCCTGGGAAGCCGAGGGCTCCGAGTCACAGGAGGTGACATTGCTCTCCAACAGGTAAGTTGTTCAACAGATGGGCAGTCGAGTGGCAAAGAAATACATTATTAATGTTTCTGGTTAAATTAACTGATTAAAACCACCCCAGGTAAAAACGTACATATCAGCGCTTTGCCCACAGCAAATGAGGAATTAATGGAATATGGCTGTGTCTCTGTAATGAGACACAGACAGGGGCTGTCTGGAAAAGTTCGCTCTCCTCAGCTCAGCGGCAGGGGGTTGAGGGGGCTGGAGGCCGGATCGGATCCGTCTGTTAAAGGGACCTCTGCTAGACTGACTCTGAGCAGGGCAGGGGAAAGGGAACCAAGAGCTTCTTCAAGCCTGATGGAGATCTGCGAGATCTGTTCAAAGCTTCTTGCTTTTCTGGAGGCCTAGAAGGGGCTCAAGGCAGAAGCAGCAGGCCACCAGCAAGTCACAGGCCACTTGCAGAGTAGGGTCATAGAGTGAGGCCTGGCACTTCCCTAGTGACTTTATTTAAGTCAGTCTACTCATGGGGCCTTAGTGTCCTTAACTGCAGACAGGGAAAGTAAACGCAGTCATCTTGAATATTCTCTTCCCACCATTGCTTGTCTTGTATAGCTTCTAAGCCAGAACCCACTGTTCATCCTGTCCTCACCCTCAGTGGATAACCCAGTGGCAACTGAGCCCCATAAGAGATGTATGTGCCCAGATATCATCTGCCCTCACATGGCTTGGAGGAAGCCTCTGTTTTAACACAAGCACAAGACAACACTCATGTGAGTCTAGCCATTGGTTGAGCACACATTCCTAGACACACATGTACACATGTATGTTCTAACTGATTCTGCCAGATACACACACACACACACACACACACACACACACACACACACACACACACGCCTGCATCTCAGCCTCACACAGCTCAGTACAAAAGTGATGTTCCACTGTCCAAGGGCAAGGGGATGGCACGCCCGGTGGTGACACTTCAGAGACAGTGCTAGGGCCATGGGACACAGGGAGGATGCTGTTGGCACAAGGGACAATGGGCCAATTTTCTCCTCAGTAAAATCAGTTCTACGCCAGGGTTTCAGGAGCTTCGGGAAGCTGTGACCCAATTCCAGCAAGAGTGAGATTTTTACATTCATTAGCCAAACAGTCATATCCTAACCAGGGGTTTCCTTGATCCAGAGGCCTGCAGTGGCTAGAGTCTCATAGGCCCATAGGCCCTGCCCATATTGGGTGCTCCTGAACTAAGGCAGGGGCAGACGCTAGGCTGCTCAGGTAGCCTCGGCCCCGCCCCGAGAATACGTGGAGAGCTCTCCGAGGTGCTGATGTCTGAGGTCAGGGAGGGGATTGGCTAAGAAAAGCTGTTTTGCTCCGCCCACTACTAAGTCGGCTGGCTAGGCGAGAAGAAGGGGTGGGAATGTTGATTCCCACTGCCCTATCACAGGCCTTCCTGGCCTGGGGTTCTAAGTGCTCTCACCAGGAGGGAGGCAGCAGCTGAGAGCGGCCTAACAGCTCCCAGCCAGCAAGGAGGCCTGCTAGCGGGAGGAGGGGGTGGGGGGGGGAGGGGTCAGCGCAGGCGAGGCAGTATCATTAGCTGTTTACCCTGAGAAAGTTCACACTTTCGGAGGCCGTGCTCGAGCTGTCAAAAACGCAGCACGCAGGGCTGGCAGCTCTGCCAACTGTGCTCCCCAGGGCCTAGCAAAGCAAATATTTAGCAGGCGCCTGGCTCTCAAGCGAACACGCACACACCTATTCATGAGGGGCTGTGTGTGTGTGTGTGTGTGTGTGTGTGTGTGTGTGTCGTGCATGCCCGTGCACAGCTACAACAAGCTGTGCAGACTTACTGGCCAGATACACAGAACCTGGGGGCACACGTACCGCGGGCACACAAATGCACTCGCAGCTGACAGCACGCTGCCTTACATATGAAGCAGTCACGATGTGTGTCGGGATCCTCTCCAAGAGCACACCGGCACACATCTGCTCACTCAAAGGCACATGTGTGCTGGCATTTACATGCACGGACTTAGACTCACACACATGCGCCTTCACTGAAGTATTCGCACACGCATACATCTATGTCCCTGCACAATAAGCTCATAGCAGACTGTTCCTAAGCTCTTCCCTCCCAGCAGCTGGACCCTCTGTCCAGCCCTCAAACACGTCCTTAGAGCCTTTCTGTAAGCTGTCTAGCCTCTGGTCGGGCTACCTTAGCTGATGTCTATGACAGCTCCTGGCAACCACTGAGAGGGACAGGCCGATGGGGATCAGATCCAGATGGTAGCAAGAAGGCCCAGATGTTGTGTGGAAACAAACAAGCCTGCTAAAATCTAGAGCTTGGCTCCATCTTGGCCTGGTGGACTGTTGTCACAAATGCAGGCAGGGTGGCGTTACTGTCATGAGCCAAGCAGAGCCAACCGAGGGTTCAGCTCTGGGATCTGGATTTCTTAAGCACGTTGGTTCCACAGCAAAGGCTCTCTGGAGCCCCAAGAAAGTGAGGGTGTCCAGTGCTCAGATGGGGACCTGTTGGAAGATTCCTGGGCAACACTCCACTTTCTCGGCCTCTGCTGGCCTGGCCACTTAGGTAGCTGTGCCAGCCCAGCAGCCTTCCAGCCAACACTGAACTCCCACCCTTAGTCACCTCTGCATTGATTTTCCAGGTCACTGTCTCCTAGTTCCCAAGGCCACATAAAGTTAATGCTCTAACTAGACCAACCTGGCATTCGTTTTTCAAGGTCATCGCCCTCTGACAATGGAAGGCACAGCATGTGGATTTCAGAAGTCGCTGCTGGGGACCCTCAAGACCACTCCCTGAAGACCTTTACAGTCACAGTGCCTCTTAAGACTTTTGGAGGCCCACTTCTACTTTAAGAAGGTTCTCCCTGCCTTCTGCCCTCTGCCCCCTACTTGGTGATCTTGACAAGGAAACAAGTCTCCCCTCAGAGCCAACTCTGGGGTCCTCTGGTCAGCATCACAGAGCAGACAGAGATAAGAAAGCACAGAGGGAAGACATGATGGGCAAGATGAGGAGCCAGGCTTCAGGGCTTAGAAAACTGTCCAGCCCTCAAACACGTCCTTCCAACAGGTCCCCAGGTCACACAGTGTGCACACACCAGGTTTTTTCCTTCATCCCTCATCTCCCTTATCCATCCCTCATCTTCTTCCTTTCCTCTCTTCCTTCAGCCTCCTCTCTCTCCCCCTCCCTTCTTCTCCCTCTTTGTCTCTTCCTCATCACCATTTCTCTCATTCCCACCCCCTCTTCTTTCTCCCTGTCCCCCTCTTTTCTGTCCCCCCGCCCCCCCGCCACGGCCTACATTGCCTCTGAGGCCACAACCATAGCTCAGGTTTTTAGACTTCCAAGAGTTTTACACTCACTCCCATTTTGTGATCGCAAGAAAAGATCCAGGCCTTCCCTCTGATCAGATAAGTCAAGGTGGCTCAGCAGGCTCTCCTGGGGAGGGGCGTTGTATGAAGGGAGAACAAATGGCCCCCCGCCCCCAAGAGTCAGATTGTAGACTTTACTGAGTTACAGAAGGAAGCGACTCCTGGGAGCCCAGTAGACACATCCCTGTTCCCCAGATACTGCCTGAATTGCTAAGCAAGGAAAACATACACAAATAAAGTGTCGTGTCTTGACATTTGATAATTTAAACCCAGCATCGAAGGGCACCTGCTTAATTACACACTGAGCAGCGTATGAACACTGAACCAGGCTCCAGGGGAGGCAGAGACCCCTGCCCGTGAGCGCTAACAGCTATGCAGCCCAGGGCATGCAGACAGCCAGATTCGTCTTTCGAGGTTAAATTAAAGCCCTGAGATTCATTTTTGATGCAGCCTAATTCTTCTAGTTTCCCCCGTCTACCTCCGAAAACCGGGGCTTTAAGTGGTAAAGATGCATTGAATAGCAAATGCAATTCAACAAATATTATGACGCCCCGTTCATCACGAGCACTAAATATTTAACGGTTCAACTTTACGGGCTTTTCATTTTGTTTTATTTTCACTTTTGCAAGATGCGATGAATTCCACGCTAACAGGCCCCTTGCAGAGGCACTGCCATGCCCTACTTTGCAGAAGGAACAAAGTGAATCCCGTTTAGGTGACTGTGACCTCGGGCATCGTTTCAGCCTTATCTTGGCTCTGCCCAGCTGGCTTCCAGAGGGAAAAAATAATAATAATAAAAGTGAGATAGAAGGAGAGAAAGGGGAGGAGGGAGGCAGGAACGCAGAGGGTCGTAAAGCCTCCCCTGGCCAATTCATTTCTGTTTAATCCGCCTGCGCGCTGTGCAAAGCTCCTTTGTGGTGGCTGAGACCAAAGGTCAGTAATGGATTTCAACAGGTTTGAGAGGCTGTTGACTGCGCTGAGCTTTGGGGGGAGAGTGTGAAGACTCCGAGGGGCAGGAGGAGAGAGAGATAATTGGAGACCCCCAAGCCCCACTTTTCCCTCTGATTTCCGATTTCACAGATGCAAGAAGAAACAGGTTGTCTAGCTTTCTGCCTGGGCTCCCCTGGATCTGATGGCATGAGACCTTTTGTGATGCTCAAAGAAAAAGAGTTGGGAGGGAGTTGGGGTGCCTCTCAGCTAGTCTGCCAGAAGGGACCTACTTTGGGGAGCTGGGAAGGCCTTGGGGGGCCATCCACAGGGCTCTTTCAAAGATGTGCCCCAGTGAAGAAACCAGGATGGCTGCCTCGCAGAGCGGGTGGGTGGAGGAGTGAAGAGAGGTCAACAGAGGCGAGAGCTGTGGAGGCCGACTCACTGAAATTTCCCAGCTGGCCTCTGCCATCCTGGGTGTGCAAAGCAGCTGTACTCAAGAGGGTTCCAGCAGCAATAGGACAGCCACAGCCACCTCTGCCCGCAGGTCTAACCGTTGGATCTATGCAGAATCCATGTCGCTGTCCATACTTTTCTCCCCAGGCCATCTTGGCAGACAAGTGAGTGTGAGGTGGTGTGCGGCTTGCCAGACTTGTATGGACAGAACAGTGTGGCAGAGGAGGGTGCCCTAGAGTCCTTGGGTTTGGATTCAACCCTCGCCAACAATCTATCTATCACACAAGGCATTCTGCTCTGTGTACGAATGTGTGGCTCGGCGCAACCCAGCTATAAAGGTTGCACCAGACGTGTGCATGGCTGCATTATTCCTTGAAACCTTTCATGGTGGCCCAGGGAATTCATTCTGGTCAAAAGGACTCTCTCCAAAACCTACCTCTTCCAATGTCATCCTCTGTCAAACCCCAAGGGACCTGCAGGTCTAGCCACACAGGGCCAAGGACATGACAGGCTCCAGGTCAGGCATGGTGTAAGCAGATAATGTTGTGTGGGGAGAGCAGGGCAGAGGTGTTGTGGAACTGGGCCATGTCCTGATCCTCCCACCTTCTGGTTTATGTAGTGTAGGGTGGGGGCTGGGTAGACCTCAGGATCTCATGAATGCTAGGCGAGCACTCTACCGACTACCCTTATTTTCCTCATAAGAGTTAAAATGGATTTCTATCACTCATAACTCAGACGAGAGCGACCCTCTCGCCTGCACCGATTGTCACATTTTTGTTTATTTTGTGTGTATGAATGTATGTCTATACGCCCGCTATGTGCATGGGCACCTGCGGAAGACAGGAGAGGGTGTGCGAACTTCTGGAACTGGAATTACAGCCCATTGTGAGCCACCATGTGGGTGCTGGGAACTGAACATAGGTCCCCTGCAGGGGCAGCAAGTGCTCTTAACCACTGACCCATCTCTCCGCCACCTTTGTTACTGTTGTTGTCGGTTGTTGCTGCTGGGGTAGGACTCACCGCCTTATGTACGCTGTCGCAGACAACGTGTTGCATGGGAACGTGACCAGGAGCTCAATGATGACATAGATGTGGAATTTTCTTAATCACCCCCTTTTCAGTGACAGCAATGACTACAGTCTAATCTCTTGCTCTCTCTTTGGCCGACATTTTCCCAGCCGATGGCGAACAGAAATCTCTTGGCTGGGTGAATGACTGCACGCAATCATTGAGTTGTTCCATTTTCCTGAGTGACTCTGCCATCGCATCCCAAAGGAGCTTTAGGAGCCTCCTCGATCAGAACCAGTCCCTCAAGCCCTGCCCTTCTCTCTTTGCAAGCTCCTCAGCAGCTACATGGGTAGCAGATTCAAGAGCTCAGCTGGCCTTTGTCTCTAGGCTAGCCCGAACGACGCATTCCTAGGATCTATGTCCGTCTTTGTCCTGATCCCAGATTAAGCCCTGTCACAAGGGCCTGTTTTATCAGAGTCTCCCTTTGCCTCCCAATGGATCCTGATTTCCTGTAGCAGCATGCTCTCCCTCTGCTGAGTAAATTTGTCAAACTATCACAGCAGGTGTGAAATGACTCTTGACAAATACAGAATCAACAGGGAAACACAGCAAGGTGGGGAGCTGCATCACAGTGGAAGCACCTTCTGCCTGGGTAGCTCCATCTCAGCCTGACACCCCCTGGGGAGAAGGCTGGGTCCCTCACCTGAAGCCTCTCCCTCCTCTCTCCGCTCTTGGACTCATCTCCTCTAAGGTCTCCTCACCCTGTTCTTCCCTGTGACTCTGACATGTGTCACCTTTAACACTTGAAGTTTTTAATGCAATTAAACCTGCATTTATTTAGTGCATATTTCCCCCTCCCTTAAAAGACTGCTAGTTTCAGCAGGATGCAAACAGTGACTATTTTCTGTTGGTGGTGTTGGTGGCTTCGCAGGACAGAAATGGGAGGCAGGCGTTGAGCTACATCCCATCATCCCATCCCAACAATGACTGTTTGGTCCCCATCTCCATTCTTGTGTTCAGTGTGGTGCCAGCACCCAGTGAAAGGCTGTTCTTGCCTGGGCAGGGGCATCTGCCTTAGCTACAGTTAGTGCTGGAGAGCTGAGACCTTTTTGGGGGAGGCCATCTTCCTAACTCGGCACCACACACAGCAAGGCCCTCCCCAGCCTGCTCCATTGTGGCTGTCCCAGCGGAGCCTTCTTTCTGTCTGGCTCTCAGCTGCTGTGTCTCTGGCATCTGGCATGGAGCCCTGTCTGCTTCCCAGCTGGCTGCCTGACTCTTGCTAGCCCCACTTCTCAGGTGTAGATTGCCCATTGCATCTTTGTCCAACCTGGTCCTACTTGGAGCTTCCTGGATACTCTATTTTGCCTCAGTTTCTGTCTGCCTGTCTGTCCCTCTGTCTTCTAGCCAGTTCCTGGTTCCTGGTCCTTCTCTGATCTTGATACTTGCTATAACAACTTGGATTTGGTACTTGCCCTTTCCTGAGTTATCTTGGTCTCCCTTTGGCTTCCTAGAGAGAGCCAACACCTCTGGATCTGCTGGCCTCTTCTTTTGCTCTTATTTGTTCTCTAGGGACTGGCAGTGAATCTGCTGCTAAGGGTTTTAGCTTATGATTCCAAACTCCAACTTGGCCAGTCTTAGTTTCTTTTTATAAATTATTCCTATTACTATTAATTTATTATTATTGTTGTTGTTATTGTTATTATTATTATTATTTATTGTTGTTGTTGTCATTGTTGTTGTTATTATTGGTGTGTGTGTGTGTGTGTGTGTGTGTGTGTGTGTGTGTACACAGGTGTCTGCAGAGTCCAGAGAAGTTAGATCCCCTTGGAATTGGAGTTACAAATATTTGTGATTGCCTGGTTGTCAGCGTTCCCACTCTGCTCCCACCAGTGGCCTGAGAGGGAGAGGGAGGCAGAATGGCAGGGGTGGGGGATGGAGAGCTCAGCCAGAGTTGAGTGCAAGGAGAACTGTCCCTCAGGAGGCAGGCTTCCATGAGACAGTTCGTTCAATTGGGGGAGGGGGACGATAAAGGCTATTTAAACCTTTGGGGAGTGGGTCCAGGCTTTCAGGGTGAGTGTACATCATTGGCCAGGGCTAAGGTGCTGGGAATGCCTTATTTGCATGAAGAGATATTCCAAGTGTTTGCTGGACATGACCCTATAAGGAGAGAGGAAGTTTAACCTGTAATCTGGCTGCCAGGCCATGTGACCACCTCAAGGGTGTCAGAGGTGAGGCCTACATGTGCCAGGACACACAGGAGAAGGCCAGGGAGGGGGCAGCCCTGCTCCTGCCAGTCTCAAGATGAGATTTTTTCAAGGGAGTTGGATATGTCTAGACCTCACTCTTGCTCCAGGCTGGCTCCCTGGGTTGCAAGGCTCCTTGGCCCCACACCTGGCGTGGGTACTGAGAATCAAACTCAGGTCCTCTGGAAGAGCAGAGCGTGTTCTTAAGCGCTGAACCATCTCTCCAGCCTTGGGGGTGTGAGGCCAGGCATGGCCCGGGAGCTTGTGGGCGTGTCCCTTGACCTAGAGGGCGTGGCCTTCGGGCGCGTGGGCCTGTCCCTGGACCCAGTGGGCGTGGTCTCCGGGGTGCATGGGCGTGGCCCGGGAGCGCGTGGGCGTGTCTCTGGCATAACGTCTGGCCCACAAATCTACTGTGAATGCACTTGCTCTCAGATAATGGTGGTGGTGGGGTGGATCATGGAAAATCCCCAGATCACTGCTCACTCTAATAACCAGGCGTGCCAGAGCACAGATTGAACACGATCGGATCCCGTTACAACGGCCTCGGATATGCAGAACCGCATTTACCATTCATTCTGTAGTCTGTTACAGTCTGTTTCCATCCGAGATAGCTTCCTTTTTCTTTTTTCTCTTTTTATGAAGAGAGAACAAAGCCTACACTAACAGGGTTTGTCACCCAGCAAGCTAAGCTCTTTGTTTCCTAATATTCTGGCATCCGTGTGAGACATATGATGAGGTCCGGCAGCTTTTAGACCTGCCTTTCCCGGCCATATACCACCTCTGGGCTGGATGACTACACTTGGCTTTAAGTGCCAGCTCTCCGGTCACATGCTCCCTTCCAGCAATGTGTGGGGTGTCGAATCCACTGACTGCTGAAGGGGAGGACATAATGTGGACTTAACAGGCTCTATTTACTTCCAAACAGTGTTAACCTTCTGAGATGAAGGCGTGACCATTGATGAGAATCAGATACACACACACACACGCACGCACGCACGCACGCACGCACTCACACTCACTCAACTTCTGCCCCATTTACGAGTTCCTGCATTTTTATTTGTTTTTCATGGTTTATCCACAGACCTGTTAATCAAATTACCAAGTGTCTGCATTGAATGAAGCCAGTGATGTAGAGTACAGTATATCTAGCTGGCTTGAGGCAGCAGAAGGCACTCATGTGCCTCACAGGCTTTCTCCCAACATTCCTTGAGGCAACAGTGGGCTCTACATGAAGGTGTGTGGACCTGAATGCCAGAATTTATAGCTGGAGGAGGTGGTGGAGGTTGCCTGTGAAAACACTTGTTTCCTCCACAGGTCTGAGGCGGTGGTCTTCAGTGTTCAGGAAGTGAGTGGCACCTCCACCCTCCTTTATGATTCTGCTCCCTTTCCACAACCCGGCTTTGTGCCCCACCCCCCTCACAGAATGAGAGATCATTCATCTGTATATGCAGTGTTCAGGGGGGGGGGGCCCATACTGTGACAGGGACACAATGACACAATACCTCACCAGCCGTGACCTGAGTAGTCCCTGAGGACACCCAGAGCCCTTCCTCTACTCTCTGTCTGAGAGCCTCCGTCTGTGAGTGCATGGGCAACGGGGACAGCGGGCCTGCCTTGGGGGCCTGGTACGATCAGTACCGCGCAGGGTGGTGGGAAAATCAAAGCTCTTTCATGTTGGACTTCCTTATAGTCTGTACGGTTGCCCTTGAGTCATCTTCTCTGCACCTGCTCTGGGTCTCTGTGAACCCCCTCCCAGGGACACAGCCCATGCTGATATCTCAAGGCCTGGCTGCTCTCCCCACTTGCCTGCTGGCAGACTCCAGTGTTGTGGCTCTCTTTTCCTGAACACCTAGGCACAGTTCTGAATCACTCACCTTCACTCAGATGTCAAACGCACAGCTTCCTTCTGCCCTGGACACACTGACCTTGTAAAAGATGTTTTCCCCCTCCCCAACTCAGGAGTCCCCTAGTGTTGGACTTGCAGCTCAGACTTCCTACTCATCCTTCCTTCCGGGCTCCCCATGACCTTCAAGCCTCACCCTGAAGGTCACGTCTTCAGAGCAGCAGTCCCTGACCTCCCAGGCCCTGTTCTTCCCCTTCATCACACTTACCACACATTGTAATAATATTTGGAAGATATAAAGGTGACAGATCTCTCCAGGTGCCACACTGATCCAGCCTCGCCAGCCTCTCTGTCCCAGAGGAAGGCACAGACACTCCATAGGCAAAGCTGGCGCAGGGGGGCTGTACACATCCCCCAGCAAAATCACCCTACCTTCCTCTGCCATAGTCCTCTTTCCCCAGAGGCCACTTTCTCATCTTTTCTCTTCCGCTCTGGCACCTTCCCTTTTACACCTGTAATCCTCATCGTACGGAATAATTCAGCTCTCTTTATTTCCTCCAGTCTCTTCCTCTCTGTTGCCCATCATTCAAAGGACAGACAGAAAGACGCAAGAAGGTTACTAATGGCTTGATTTGAATTCTTTTATGGGCATTTATTTGCTAAATGTTCTCAGTTTTCTTTGTGGGTTCCATGGCGTTCAACCTCATGGATACTTCGGTCGTCGCCACTGGATATATGGCACCATGCACAGGCACGATGCCCGCTGCTCTAAGGGCACTTGGGTGTTTTGTTTTGTTTTCAGTTGGGATACCTCAAGCCCTGCAAATACAAATACCCAGTTAGAAGGCCACGAAGGCTGGCTACACAGCCCCTGCCCACCTAGCCTCATGGTGCAACCCTCAGTCCCTGGAATTCCTGGCCACATTTACATAGGTTTGTTCTACTCAGGCGGAGGAAGGGTCTTCTGAGATTGGCATATCTGGCTCCCTGGGTCAACTCTGTGTCTAGGGAAAACAAGCTCCACTCCCCATCGCCTCTCCCCTGCCCTTCCCCCCAGACCCAGGAAAGACAAGAATGACTGACACAAGCATTAGAGATCTGGAAACTTCCCTCCTGAATGATCTCACTAATGGCAAATTGATGGGATTGAATACATTCAAGTCGGAAATGATCCAAATATATGCTAATGAAGCTGAATATGCATTATTTAGACTAAAACAAACTAACTGCGAGTCAGGAAATAAAGTAGGTGAATTATTAGTTTGGCAACTCGAAGAATCGGAAAACTCAAGCACCGTTCCAAAGACAAGGCAGTGGCAGGCAGGAAAATGTGGTTAATGAATTCTAAACCAATTAACCGCAAATTGATGGTGTGCTTGAAGACTTGCCCCCCCCCCCCAACTCTCCCCACAGTTGCAGGCCGAAAACCTAAAGGGAAAAGTGCTGTTACAATGCACTTTTCGTGCTTTTTCCTTTCTAAACATGTTCTCCTAGAAACTTGAATCTCAGGGGGAGGGAGAAATTGGTGGAGAAAACTACAAACAGATTTCGGAGCCAAGGAATGGCCAGGGGTGGGGGTGGGGCGATAAATAATGCAAAGAGAAACTCCTTGACTGTTCTTTGCCAGAGAAAATTGTTCTCAGAGGGAGAGACCAAGCATGCTTTGGTGAGGGAACCTGAGCAGGTGGAAAAAAACACAAGGCCTTGGCTGGAACAAACAAACCCCTTGTCACGGGGAGCCTCTGATGAGAAGGGAAAAAAATGGTGGCGCCCAATGGAAGAGTAGACAAATTACAAGGCATTTGAGGACAACAATAACAACAAACAAACAAACAAACAAACAAAAGGCCCAAGTGGGATAATTCCCAACAGGCTATAGCTCTTTAGATCCTAAGAAAGTTGTGAGCTGTGTGTGGTATTGTGCACCTAAATCTCTACACTTAGGAGCTGAGGCGGAAGGATTGAGGGCTTGAAAACGACTTGGCCTACATACTGAGGCCTTGTCTCAAGAAGACAAAAGGAAAATTAAAGGAAGGAAGGAAGAAAGGAAGGAAGGAGGGAAGGAGTCAGGAACAAAGAATGGAAGGAAGGAAGGGAGGGAGGGCGGGCTGGTTGGAGCTGGCCTGGCTCCAACAGGAATTAGACATTTGCTAAAAGTTTCCCTTTGCTGGTCATCACTGTCCTGAGCCAATAAATCCAGAAACAGTGGAGAAGAGATGAGCCCTCCTTCCCTATGTGACTCGGGGAGGGGCTGGAGGTACAGAGCAGGTACCCTCCTCAGTCCACCACCCACCAAATTAAAGGGACAGGTTGGACACAAAGGAAGAAGAAAGCAATTCTTAAGAGTCAGCCCTTTCGATGGGGGACACTTCAGGTTTACAATGAATGATCAAGTTCCACATCAGTCCACCACAACAGAGGGACCACAACCTCTTTTAGCTCATGTGGCTGGAAGAGACGCCCTGTCACCCAGCCTGGAGGGCCTGCCCATAAGTGCTGGCTGGGTTGCACCAAGCACACCCAGCTCTGTTAGCCTCACCAGCCTGCATGCTGATACATTGCTGGAGAAGTGTTCCCTTTAGGACAACTGTGTGCCCAGCCCGGGGCATGACTTAAAGACAAATGCCGACCCACGTTCTTCAGATGCTCATGGACCAAAACAGAAAACAACACCCCATCTCAGTGTCATCCAAGGCTGCAGAAAAGGCTGTGAACAGACAAAGATCACGGGATGGGGCTGGGAGCCCGGGTCCTTAGAGGAGAAAATCATGGCATACTATTTCTAGGTCCACCATGGTGGCTCTAATCCAGACCAAGCAGAGAGACAAAGGCGGTGATGGGGGCCTCGCTGATAGGGCAATGGGGGTGAGGGTATACATTCAACTTCCTTCTTCAGAAAGAGTGTGGTGGTGCTTGGCCAAATGCAGCACCCCAGGACCCATAGCTGAATCCTGGATCAGGCATCAGCAGTCTGCAATGTCTGCCATGATCAAACAGAAAGACCTTGACCTCGGCTGCTCAGGAAGGAGCAAGGGTGTCAGCTAAGAACGCCATGGAGCGGCAGTTCTTCTCACCAGGGGAATGGGTCTTTCAGCCTCGAGTGACTCTCAGAGTTCTCTTTTTTCCTGCAGAAAGGCCAGGAGATGAAACGCACCCGCCGTGTCTGCCCGTGACCTGGAAGGACTCTTTGCAGTTCACACCATTTTTCAGCAGCAAGGCCTGTGTCACTCCCAGGCCCCACTTCTTTTTAGGGCAGCAGCCCCTCTCACTTGCCTGCTCCAGGCTGAGTTCTGAACAGGAACTCATATCGTCTCGTTGAGGCCCGTGCCCCTTGACTCAAGCAATGGGTTGGGGTCAGCAGCTGACCCCAATTCAGCCAACCAAGTCCTTTCCTGAAGTAGATGTATAACAGATGGAAACCCAGAGCTACCACAGGCCCTGACCCTCAGAGAGGCAGGACCTACCGACAGAAGATGACGGAGGAGTCAGAGTTTGGCTGTCCCCAAGCTAGACCAACCGTGTCCTTCTGTCATGTGACTGTATAAGATAATACCCACCATGACTGCCACATAAGCTCTTAATACTCAGTTTCAACCATTTGCAGCCAAAATCTAAGGTCCTTTCAACACATGGATGTGGACCATGGAAGAGCAATCCTGTTTCCATTCACCCAGGACTGGGATTACAAACATGAGAGCGTATGTCCCAAATGGAGTTGGAAGGGAAGATCTGGTCCCCAGGCATGGTAGCAGCCTGCCAAGAAGATAGCAGCTTTGTTCCTAGGAGGTTGAGACAAAGAGGGCAGAGGGGGCCTCCCACATGAAACCCTGGAGAGAGAACCAAGGACTTGGCCTCGTGGGTTGAGGAGAATCAGCCCCTTCTGCAGACAGAGAGACTGCTGATGCAGGCTACACCAAGCCTTCGGAGAAGGGGTGGGACCAGGCAGAGAGGAGAAGGAAGAAGGCAGGAAGAAAGATCAAAAACCAATGGTGCAACAGGGTGGCTCATCGAAGCATGAAGCCACAGAAGTACCACCCTCCACCTCAGTGAGCTAGCTGCTGTCCACAATGCTTTCTGGGCTTGCCAGAATAAAGTTACAAGCAGCAGTCTGTCATTGTCAATAATCCAATTGTCATCCCTCTAAGGCTTAAAGGCAGGGAACGCCAGACCCAGCTTAGTGAGATCAGTCATGGCACTGGGGAGAAGGGTAGGTGGGAAAAACACTTGCCAAACAAGCACAAGGACCTCAGTTTGATCCTCGGCCTCCGCGTTAAAGGCCAAGTAGAGCAGCACATGCTTATAATCCCAGGAGCTCACAGTCTAGGCAGCTTAGTCGAGTCTTTGAGGTCCAAGTCAACAAGAGATCCTGTCTTAAAAACTACGATTGACTAAGGGATACATGCGGTGTTTAACTTCTAGCTTCTAAACACACACATACACACGCGCACACACACACACATGCACCCACTCATAGCAAGATCATGTGAATCAGCCTGTTTACCCTTCTTACAGAACGCGGACAGAACGATCTTATAGAAACTTGACAGGCCGATAAGCACAGCAGAGGCAGGAGGACCTCCTCGGGATGGAGGTCAGGTCCACTTGCCTCCCCTGAAACCACCTGGACCCTCCCAACACAGCCATCCCTGTTGTATTAGAGAAGCATCTGCAAGATAGGTCCCAGGGCCACACCTTCCACCTGCATCCAGCATCAAGGGTCTGCTTGTTCTCGCTGCTGCTTTTGGAGCTGGGTATATATAGCTGGGAACATGACAGACAAGGCCTCTGTCCTCACAGGCTTAAATGGTAGGTGAGGGCACAAGCAATACGCGAGTAAACAAACACAGGAACAAGGCAATTATAGCCTGTAAAAACACACACACACACACAGAGAGAGAGAGAGAGAGAGAGAGAGAGAGAGAGAGAGAGAGAGAGAGGGAGAAGAGAGAGAAGACACTTTCCTGTTCAGCTTCTCACAGAGGAAATGGCCCAGAGAGGGTGGCTGAGCTGCCTAGGGTACAACAGCCCCAGGAGATGGAACCCAGTAGGCTCCCCAGCTGCTCTTTCCCAGCTGTCTCTCCACAGCCATGCCAATGCCCCTGAAAGCCCAGGCATGGTCAGTGGCTCTACCTTAAACTGTCTGGCATCCTTTTGGGTGACTCCTGAAGGATATCCACTCTGCGTTTACTTCTGCTGCCTCTGGCTGATGGTGATAGTAACAGCACAGCCTGTGTTGCTAGGGACCTTGGCTGTGTACACTCATCCCCTCTGAGGCATTGTCACTGTCGCAAAAGCATCCATGTTTAGAGGGTAGGCTAAATGGTGCCCCGTTCATGGGGTGCTCGAGTCAATGGGTTTCTGGAACATCTTGTGTCAGAATGCTGTTCTGTGGCATCTTCTCTGGTGTTTCATAATACTAGAAGGTTGCTGTGTCTTGCCCAGAGCCCTGGGGACCTCCTCTCCAGATGCCACTCCATACCAGAGAGGCTTCCCAGAGGGCAAGATGTCTCCCACTCATGCCCCCCACACCTGCCTGACGCCTGGCTTCCACACCAAACGCTGGCTGTGCTAAGGGTCTCTAAGGAAAATGAACTCCCCACCTGCCATGTTAGAAGCTCCTGTCATACTTAGGCAAGAGGGAGCATCCATTTTTCATCCCAAGGATGACAAGAAGACAGCGTTGGGTTAAGTTGTTGGAGAGAAGCTTGTGGCTTATAACTTGACCTGAATGTACATAATAGTCGCTGTCATTGTGCTGCTGTGTCACTCTGGCTGGCCTAGAACTTGCTAGGTCGACTTGGCTGGCCGTGAACTTGCAGTGGTCCTCTGGCCTCTGCCTCCTGAGTACTGGGATCACAGGTATGCACCACCATGTCTGGGCCCAGTCCCTTCCTAGAACACTCCACTAAAGGGCTACCACATGCACTGGATCTCTGATTGGATACAGGTCTGGCCAGTTGAGTTTCTGCTTCCCTGAGTGTCTGATGTCTTGAGCTTCAGCCCCTTTGGTTAGAAGGCTTATCTTGCCCCAACAAGGATAGGTATGACACAGGATTTCCCTGATGTAACGGTCAAAACAGGCCCCTTAGGTTATAGCTGGGATGGGAACCTAGGCCATCTGGGTAGAAAGCCTGCTCAAGAGAGCAGCTAGCTCCTACCTGTGCTCACCCACTGCTGAATCAGGCCCTCCCTGCAGCCCAGCCGGCACAGCTGGGTGGCAGCAGGCAGCCTCTTCATGCAAATTAAATAAAACAACCTTTTTATCTGTTGGCTGATTCCCTCTTTTGAAGAAATCAACTACAAATTCATTTTTCGGGAGAAGCAATTATGATGATGGATGGAAATGTCAGGGAAAGGAATCAAACAGGAAGTCTAGAGGCTTGGGCTGGGCCAGGCGCTCCCCAGGACAGGAGGGTGGGGGGGTGGCCAGGCACTCCCTGGGACAGGACGGTGGGGGCAGCTGCTTCATGCCTTCCTGGAGATCTCTGTCTCTGTCTCTCTGTGTGTCCTCTGTCTCTCTGTGTGTCTCTGTCTCTCTCTCTGTGTCTTTGTCTCTCTCTGTGTCTGTCTCTCTCTCTCTCTCTTTCTGTGTCTGTCTCTCTCTCTGTCTCTTTGTGTGTGTGTGTCCTCGCTCTGAAACTCCAAGATAGAGTTCTGTCCCAAGAGCCCTTCCCACCACGGCTGTTAGTATTGGCTGTGTATGAGGTGAGATGTAGCAGAGACAGAGCTTGCAAATTAGTCTCACTAGGCACTTTCGAGGGTCCTGTCACAGGATCCACGATGGCCCTGCGAAATAAAGACTGCTTTACCCATTTCACAGACAGAGAAACTGGGGTGCGGGAGGTGACTTGCCTAAGGTCACGCAGCTCAATCAGAAGAGAGGTGAAGTAGGATCCAATCTTAGTCTGCCCAAGATCATGGAAAGCCTGGTCTGGCTCAGAGCCTTAAGACTAGTTAGCCCAGCCCATCTGTTTGCATCCTTCTAGGAATCCATCAAAGCCACTCAGCTGTAAATAGCACAACGGGCCAGGCAATGTTCACAAAGGCTGGGGGTCTGAGTTCATATTCAAGTGCTTCTGCTGCCCAGCCCAGGGTTAGGTTAGGAAAACAGGAAATTCTGAGTTCTTGATCCAGGCTGGCCTGAAGGCTGGCTCCCCTAACATGCCCTCGGTCTCAGTGATATAGACTCCTCTTTATCACGTGGCAGTTGAGGACCACACTGGAGGGGCTCACTTAAACCCTTGGGTGTCAGCCCAGAGATGGGAGCCCCAGGCATTCAAGCCAGGGCTGAGCTGTGTCAGCGTCTGCCAGCCTGTCAGTTCTGGGGAAATCCTTCATGGAGATGGGTCTGGGCTCCGACTTCAAAGGCTCCCACGGTAAAGACCTGCTAATTGTTTGAAACACATTTTCACTGAAGTGTGAATTCTCTCCCCATCTCCCTCTCTCTCCCTCTCTCTCTCTCTCCAAGCCTCTTGTGAATTCCAGGAGAGCTCAAGCTGCAAGCTGCAAGGAGCTAAGAAAGAGGCTCCCTTGCCTGCAGTTGGACAGGAAGTCAAAGCGCAGACTGTCCACCTCTCAGAGGGGTTGAGATGGTGTCTTGAAATTGCTAATCTTGAGTGACAGGATTGCTCTATGGCTGGGGAGGTGGGGACTGAAAGTTGAGGGGGTTCAGAGACTGAGGGTTTGGGGCTCTCTGCACCCTCTCCCCAAGCTTCCAGGTGATAGCCAGGCTAGCTAGCACGTGTGACATTTCCATGAAGTTCACCATGGCAAGCACTGTTCTACTGGGATGTCATTTCCTGCCAACCCCCAGGGTCCTCGATGCAACTCACGGCTTAGGGAGATCATTGTGTTCCATTTTACAACAGACACCGGAGCACCGGGGAGCTTAAGTGACTCCATGAAAGGTCACGTGCTTCCTAATAGAGTTGACGGATGAGTGCAATCCAGACACCTAGCGCCAGTGATGGTGTGGAGACATACCACAAAAGACAGCAAGCCACTGCGACTCTTCCTTACTCTGCCAGGCCAGAGCTTCCTCAGGAGCTTTGCCATCCCCAAGCAGGTAAGGTAGGGAAACTGAAGACCACTCACAGGCAAAAGGCAAGACACAGACATCACCAAGACCTGGGAACCAGCGTTCACCACTTTGTTTTCCTTATCCATACAACAGACTCGCCGATCCCCCGGCCCCACAACAAGATTGACTTGGGCAGCTGAGCTGGCCAATCACTCACGTGACCCTGAGAGTGAATGGCTCCTTCAACTTTGTGCCCCAGGCACCTCGTTAGTCTTTCCCTGGCCTGGTCCTGGAGATCATTACACATTAAGAATCTGGACTAGAAAATTCCTGGCAAGAGTAGGCAACAAGTGAGCAAAGTGTAAGTGGGGGGAGGTGCGGGAGGGGGGGGAAAGAACGACTAGTCGCTGAATCAATGATAGTATCTTGCATTCATTCTTCCATTGGCATGCATCGTCCGCTCCAGCCAGACATCGAGAATGTGGTCCTCAGCGAAGACCCTTGAGTGTTAGCAGGTGAGGGAGGAACCATTGAAACTGAGGAAGCCTATCTTGCCCCCTGACCTGGCCTGGCCATGCCCTCGCCAGTCTCCCTAGGTGTCAGCTCTATCTTGCATTTTCCTAGCCCTGCAGGTAGCTGCCAGGGATCTGGTAAGGAGAAGGCTGACCTCTGCCTGGGCTCATTGGATACAGCAGTACTTGAGACATCCGTCCCTTCTCCCCTTGATTACTTGCTCTCCAGGCTGTCACCCAGCACCTCATGTGGGGGTATCAGGGCGGTGGAAACAGAAAGACAGGGCCATGTTGTGGCAGCTTCCACTTGTGGTGCTCACAGCTGGCATAGGCAGGTGGGGCGGAGCTCCGCATAAGGCTGCATTCATGGCCCTATGAATCCCCAGGGCGCAGAAGGAGAGGAGGCAGAGGTGGGGGAGGGGGAAGGGAAAACAGTTTTCCCAGGGCTTGCTCTGATAGTAAACAGCACAGCTGGAAGGCTCAGGCAAGATACACTTGGAGCACTGGAGAATGCTGTTCCCTGGAGACAGGTATTAGGGTTGCAAAGAAGCATCCTTTCTGGAAGGTTCTGTTAGGCTGGAGGGTTTACAGACCTCCCATTGGCTTCTGTAGTCCCCTTGTATTTAGAATCCAGGACTGGAGCAGGAAACTGAGGGGTAGGAGATGGAAGGAGTGTGTGTGTGTGTGTGTGTGTGTGTGTGTGTGTGTGTATGTGTCTCTCTCTCTGTGTGTGTGTTCTTGCTCTCATGTTCTAAAGCAGAAACAGATTGGAAGGGAGGACTGGACCCTGGTGACATTAAGGAAAGGATATTGCTTGCGGTCTCCCATTCCTACTGGAAGACTGCCTCCCCTCTTGCACTGCTAGCTGCTCATCGCATCTGCATCACTTTTGCTTTCCAGGTCGCCAAGAGCAGTGGCTACGAGCGGAGCGAGCCAGTGCCAGCCCTGTGCTCAGAGATGGGGCTGCTGCTTCCTCATCTGCATAATGGGAGAGTTGCACCCTTCACCTCTGGCGGCTGATCATCTTCAAGGAGGTGACGTGTGCAGGGCACTTAGCCCAGGCCTGGCACACAACCCAGGAAGAGCCTAGCACACTCTGGCTGCCGCCATCTTTATATTAAAGCCATTAGCAGGGACTGGGCTGACCCTAGTGCCCTCTCTGACCCAAAGGGCCAGCTGTCAAGCTGTGGGAGTGGGCCAGGCAGCACCCAACCAGGCTGCTCAGCCACTCTGGCCAGTGGGGCAGCAGGTGTACTCGGCTGGCCCCACCCTCTGGCCACAAGCCACACTGTTCATTAAGCAAATGGACCACAGTGGCCAGTGACAAAGAGAGGCACGAGGTGGACACAAGCAGGCCTCATCATCAGAGGCGGGCGCCGAGCAATTTCCAGACCTAAATGGAGCATATTTTTCCTGATGTGGCAGTTTCAATCGACTTGTATTGTCTCCAAATAAACAGTGGAGTCAAATCTATTAGTTTTCTGGACAATGTGCCAGTTTGGAGTAGAAAAGGCAGAAGGGGTGCAGAGGGGTGTTGGGGAGTGAGCTGGGACGGGGTGGGTGGGAGGTGGGTATGACCCTGTTTTGAGGACTGGGCCCTCTGCTTGGGTTCTTAGACATCTGGGCTCCCACTAGGGAACGGAAAACTTCAAGTGTCAATCACAGACCTTCAAAACTGGCAGGGACTTGCGACACCATTTAGACTGATCCTGCAACATCATTTCGACTGATCCTTCGTGCGACAGATTGGAGGACACTGGAGATTTGGGAGAGAATACAGATGGCTCAAGATTGTCCATCAAGTCAGAGGCTCAGCCTGAGCCTTCTGACTCAACCATGGGTAGCTCCTGCTCCCCAGCATGCACAGCTTCAGAGGAGGGGTGGGCGTGTATAAACTCCTTACCTGAAAAGGCAGAGATAAGACTTGTACTTCAAAGTAGTGAAAACAGAAGCCCAGAGAAGGTAGAGGGCATCCAAGGTCACATATCTGATGGACAGTGAGTGGTGTGAGATGTCCTGTTCTTGCTGCCATCACATGCTAGGCCACAGTGGGTTTCCTGTCCCCGTGTACTCCTGAGGGTAAACACAGCCCTTGGTACTGCAGGAAGACCTAACCTCTGGGGTACCACGGATTCATCGAGGATGACAATGCTGGGTCCTGTCTCTGTTGGTAGAGGCTGCCTGACAGAAGTGAGAAGGGAACTGTAGCTCTACAATGCAACCAGAGAAAGTGTCACCTGGGTGGTGGCTGGGCCTGGGGTCAGCCAGGAGAACAGGTGCCAGGTGACATGAAAACTGCAGCTCCAGCCAGGGGTGGGAACAAGATCTGCACTTGGGGCCCCCAAGATGCACCCTGACACTGGGCACTAGCCTTGCTTTGTCCCAGAAGGACAGTTAGGACTTTTGCCCTTGGTTTGGGGGGGACACGGGAAAAGCTTGGAGAGGCTCTTGGGAAGCTCAGTGGGGCTTTTGGATACTGGACGTGATGTCATCAACAGAGTCTTCCAGATAGGCCTCTCTCTTCCCTCCCCTATTGCATCAGCACATCTCCTGCCTCCCAGCCATCCCCTCCTCCTCCGTTGGTCTCAGCTTTCTGTTCTGCCCTCTTCACAGGTGTGGCTTCTTCTCCCCCACTGTGCCTGTCCTCCTGCCCCTCTGCTGTTCAGAAGCCCCTGGTTTGGCTCGTCACCTACAGCATCTTCATTCTGGCTGCCGTGTCCCCCTGAGATCCATCTGGTCTCCACCCGCCTGCCCTGTCTTCCTCCTGCCCACTCTGCTGAGTTTTCCACACTAGGCTCATTTGATCAAAGAGAATTCCCAAAGAGCTCAAACCTTCCACCATTCCCCATCTTTCCTCAAGGCACTCCTAAGAGCACACCGCTGCTTCACCTAACCTCCCACCCCCACAGGAGCAGGCAAGGTTACATCAAAGCCATAAAGTAGAGTTCTCCAATTCCTACAGCCAGGGTAGTCATTTTTGTCAGATATACATGAAACTACCCCACCTCCCCACAGTGTGGCCTCTTTCCCCCCTCCACAGTGTCGGCTCTTTCCCCTCCCCCTCTACAGTGTGGGCTCTTTCTTCCCCCTCCACAGTGTGGGTTCTTTCTCCCCCCCACAGTGTGGGCTCTTTCTCCCCCCCCCACAGTGTGGGCTCTTTCTCCCCCCTCCACAGTGTGGGCTCTTTCTCCCCCCTCCACAGTGTGGGCTCTTTCTTCCCCCTCCACAGTGTGGGCTCTTCCCCCCTCCACAGTGTGGGTTCTTTCTCCCCCCTCCCCACAGTATGTGTCCTGTCCCCCCTCCACAACGTGGGATCTTCCCCCCCACACACACACTACAGTGTGGGTTCTTTCTCCCCCTCCCCACAGTGGATTCTTTCTCCCCCCACAACAGTGTGGGTTCTTTCCCCCGACACACACTTTCTCTCCTCCACAGTGTGGGTTCTTTGCTACACCAATTAGCAATGCTTTCCAGTCCCCCCGTCACATCCAACTCATGATACCTTCTGCCTGTGGCATTTGGATAAAGTGGAACCCTGATCCATCTCAGGTAACCTCTTCCAGGAAGCCAGCTCATCACACCTTGCACCTCCTGATGGCTTGCCTTCTAAAGGGCCTGCATTTCAGCACCTGGCCTGGATGCCTTAAGCAAGAACATAAGGTCTGCGCCTCACTCAGCTCACCCATCCATGTGCCACAGCACCGGTGCTAGTCAGGCCCCAGATCATTCCTTCAACCCCACAAACATTTGCCTGGACTCTGCCCCCAATACCACACATGATGAATGACCACTGTGGTCTGGTACTGTGCTGAGAGAGCCCCTACTATGTGCAAGGCACCATCCAGAAGAGGCCAGGCCATGCAGCCTGGCCACTGCATATAGGCCTTGCTTGTAGAAGCTCCTTTGATGGGGGTGGGGGTGGGGGCACACGGTTGGTGTGCTGAGAGGAAACCTACTGTGTGCTAGATCTTTCCTCAAGATGAGGAAGAAGAAGCCCCACCCTATGTCCTCTCTCGGTTTAGGCAGTAACAGCACGGAAAGGCACAGGAAGGGGAAGAAGGGAGCACAGGAGAGATTAATAATAACTATTTATTCTGGCAAATTACAAGTGTGTATAGGGCCATCTGTGCACACAGCTCCTCACCAGCCAGCCCAGCGCAGGAACCCAGCTCGGCTCTAGGGAGCAGCTGGGCCCTCCATCAACCTGTCGGTGCTTGGGAGGTGTGCCTGGCCTGCTTGTCTCCAGCCCTGCAGCCCGCTACGCTTCACGTGGATGCCCAGGAGCTGTTCTAGATACAGCCAAGGTTTGGTGCATGTGCTGTGGCGGTAACCCCTCCTGTTGAGCTGGGCTGGGGCCTCCTTGGAAAGGAATACATTTAGGGCCCAGGGCACAGAGGCAGCTCTTGGAGCCTACTGAACATGAATCCATGGCCCTGCAGGCCGGCTCGCACTGCATGGGGAAGAGACACCAGGCATCCTGCTGGAGGTGCAAGGGTGGCTTTGGCCAGAGGGTAAGTGAAGGACCCTGTGAAAGGTCATTTTGACTTCACAGCTCAGCAGTGCAAAGCAGACCTTGGACCCTGCCTGGCCCTACTGAGAAGCAAGAGACCAGCCTGGTCATCCCACACCACCCCCCTAACCCCCACCCCCAGACAGCCATGAGATTCTTTCCTCAACTTATTCTTGACCTTGGCCTCAAATTGAATGTTGACTTTAACTCATCTGACCTCTGACCCTAGAGTAAGCTGAACCCCAGGTGCTCTGGCGGCCTCCATAC
Organism: Acomys minous; assembly: GCF_964271855.1. NCBI lineage: Eukaryota > Metazoa > Chordata > Mammalia > Rodentia > Muridae > Acomys > Acomys minous. The sequence continues at coordinate 101,348,249 of NC_140487.1, read as the reverse complement.
ACTGAAGGAGCTGGAGGAATTGTACTCTCTGCACCCTAAAATAGACAGGCAGACGTGCCTAGCAGCCACAGGGTCACAGGGCCTTCAATACCACCAGCCTGGGAAGAGAGCAAAAGGCAAACAACACCCATGTATTCAAAAATAAAACAGGGGGCTAAAGAGTTGGCTCAGTGGTTAAGAGCACTTACTGCTCTTCCAGAGGACTCAAGTTTAATTGCTTATAACTCCAGCTTCAGGGGACTGATGCCCCATTCTGGCCTCTTCAGGCACCTCACATGTACACACACACACACACACACACACACACACACACACACACACAGAGAGAGAGAGAGAGAGAGAGAGAGAGAGAGAGAGAGAGAGAGGAATAAAAGCAGTAACAATCACAGCTAGCATTTGGGAAGTACTCCCCATATACAGACACCGTCTTAGATCCTTTTCATATCTTAAACCCTTTACTCTTTTTCATAACTCCATGTTACAGAATGATCCACTAATCTTCCTAAATATCACACAATCCAGCCAGCAAGTATCAGGGTCAGGGTTTGAACTCAAGCACCAACTGGCTCCAGAGAACCCGTGGGCTCATCACACTGGACTCCTCCAAGTGTGTGCAGATCTTCCTCCCATGTGTGAACACCTGTGCACTTGCATGCAAATGCATGTGTGCGAGCCCACACCCACACTTTCATGATTGCAGCCCTAGAGGTGCAGAAATCAGAACTCTGGAAAGGAGGGGTGGCTTGCTAATGTCAGCACAGCTGAGACACCATTGAATTGGCATGCAAACTCAGACTTTTAAGTGTAATCAGTCCTCTTTAGGAAGCACACATCGCCAGAATACCATGAGGGAAGATAGCAACACGTGCAATGACGCCATCCAGCAAAGCCCCGCTAGTGTCTGGGCACAGGCCCTTCCACTCCTCTCTCTGTTTATAAAGTAATATTCTCCAATAAAGTCCGCGCGCTCCTTGACTTGCTTGACAGGTCCTAACAGATCCGCAGTCAGGCCACAGCGTGAGTGCCCCCCCAACTTCTGGACAATGCAGATTTCAGGGGGAAGCAGTCGGAGTCGGCACAGGGCAGCTTCAGAAAACATGGACAGTGCGACTAGACATGGTCCGCCAGGATCAAGGAAAAGTCTGTTTCTCCTCAGGATGACCGCCCTCCCCCCCCATGCAAGACTGACGGCTCCCTGTGGCACAGCAGAGATGTCACTTTGGGGGGAGGTGTCGCAGCTGGGAGATGATCTCAAATGGTTCATGCTCCCATCTACCAATCATAACCAGAGGCCTGAAACTGAACAGGGAAGGAGGCAGGAAGTCCAGAGTGTGATACGGCCAGTAGCCAGTGTGGGCTAGAGCCAGAGGGTCTCCAAAATGGTGGCCAAGATTGAGTAAAGCGAATGTCCTCAAATCAAAAAGTAAGAGTTCCCAGAATGCACAGAGGCAAGGGAGAGGGCTGAAGTGAACACTTAAGAAGAGGCAGTGTGCTGGGGCCAGGGAGTTAGAGCTCTCCCCTCGGTCAGCCAGCATGCTCACTGTGGGGTCTGAGGGCAGGGAGACTGCCCCAGCATGCTCACTGTGGGGTCTGAGGGCAGGGAGACTGCCCCAGCATCCTTTGAGGATCAGTATCTATGAGCCGGGCCAGATACAAGGCCCGCAGCATCCTCCACAGGGGGATGAACTGGCATAACCTGAACTCAGAGTGAGGAAGAGTAGACTTCAATCAAGGATACACTCCAGGAAAGGTCAGGCAAGATCCAGGGTTCTTGGGCTGGGGGAAGGGACTGCAGACACCAGGGTCTCCGAGGTCTCCTTCCCTCTCGCCTCCCCAGCGCACACAGAGAAGAGTAGTCATGACGGCTGGGGGCTTTCTCAGCAGTTCCGCCTCTGCCCTACTTACACAGGCAGCACGATGCCAGCCTCACCGCAGATTAATGAGGCCAGGCCGAGGCCCCGCATTGGGGGACTGGCCTTGTTTCCAGGTGACCAGATACTTGCGCCTAAATTAACTCTCACTACCCTTTGTGTTCTCCATAAGAAGAGAAAGAAAGGAAGGAAGTGAAAGGGGGGAGAAGGGGGCTAGGAGACTGCTTTAAGCAGTGTTCCCCCACTCCCTGCCAGCCAGGAACCCCCCCTTCGGAAGGTGACCTCTTATTCTTGCAGGAGGAAGGAACAAAGGTCAAGGAACGGTCTTGTCCCTGTGTTTCTTTAGTCTCCACTCTGCCAAAGCAGCACCAAGCACCTGCGGTACTGAACACACTAGCCAGCTCCTAGAGAAAGTGACTTTTTTTTTTAAGTGGGATGAGAAAAAGGGATGGCTGGAACCCTAAAATACCACAGGGCGATAAAACTATCCAGCTCTCAAAACCCTACTCAAAGAGTCCTCTGTGTGTGTGTGTGTGTGTGTGTGTGTGTATAACTTATACAATAGTGGGTTTCCGTGTTATTTTACCCAAACATCCTTAGTGTTAGTTACACCTCCCTCACCCCCTCCTCTGCCCTATCCGCCCATCCCCCCCCCCCTTTCCACGTCAATCTCCCTCTGCACTATTCCTTTTTCCTTCCTATCACCTGTGGTCTTGTCTCCTTGGGGCACAGTGCTGGGGGTAGCTCACAGACTGTAAGAGACGCAGGATGAATGAAGGCCCAAGTGAAGAACGTGATAGGACGAGAGATTCTCAGTGTGCAGTTCTCACGTATAGGGCAGAGACCTCTTCAAGGTGGAACAGTTCAAGCTGACAAAGGACAGGCAGAAGTTCCTCAGGAGAAGGCCCAAGCCACACGGCATGATGTGGGTGGCAAGGAGTGTGAGTCACCTTCAAATGTCCGCATTTGGTCCTCCAGAGGAGGCCGGCTGACTGAGGACTGCTTGGAAGAGGAGAAGGTGGCAAGAAGAAGAAAAAGCCCGCACCTGTGTGCTCCTAGTTCCTCACCTCCATTCAGCCTGTCTGCCAGGCGGGGCTCTGCTCTCACACTGTGCCTCACGTACCATGGCCCTAAAGGTATCACGTGGACAGCCCTGCCTCCCAGAGCTTAGGAGAAGCCACGAAAACAGTGCCCAGACAGTCTACCCTGGCTGGCATGTGCTAAGGGGTGCCCAGCACGAGCGCCAGTGGAGTGTGGACTTGTCCTGGCTCAAGCCAGGGGTAAGCAAGAGAGCTCACAGGAGGCCTCCCTGAGGAAAAGCCTCTGGTGCAGTTTATGAGCTCTGCCGGGGGCTCCAACCTCATTCTTCTAAGAACAATGGTAATCTATAGCTGGCACCTGTTGGGGAGGGGCATCATCGCAACGGTATTTCCAGAATCTGCAGGGGGGAAAGACTTTCGCGGGGTGGGGGCGGGGAGGCGCTGAGGTACATAGAGAAGGCAAGGCCATAGGAAGATGGGGTAGGCAGGAAGGCATCAGCGGTGATCCTGTCCAGTCACCTAAGGGGGCCATCTCTGGGTCCATCCCCATCATTGGAGATACACCAGTGGAGATGTGGGGCAAATGGTGGGACCCTGTGGTCTGGTGGAGAGAAGAGGTACCCATCCGCGTGGTTATCCCCAGCACCCTGACATCAAAGGTAGCCTAAAAGAGCTCTCTGCAGGGCAAGGACAAAGGGGATGGCTTTAAAGGAAGACTGCTGGGAAAGGGCAGCGGAGGGAAGAGGATGCAAGAGGCTCCCGGAGGCTGTCTCAGTGGCTGCCTCCACCATCAGACTACCCTAGGCCTCCATCTATCTCTACTGGATGCCGGGACAAACCTCTGCTGAAAACAAGCTCCGGCCCAGAGCAGAAGAGACTCCTGGGGCTCAAGGTTGAGTGTTGAAAGTGCACACTATATAGCTGAAAGTACGTTCCAGAAGAAGAGCCTGACAAGGGATTCCTGCGGTCAGGGAGGGCTTCTCCATCCCAGCTGGAGACTGGCTACTACCTTCCTGACTTTGCCCCTCAGCACTCTCTCCCTTGACTGTCTGCGCATTCCTTGAGACCGAGGTTTGTGTCTTGCCATGGCTACTCAGAGATGGCTTAGAGGCCAACAGGCCAAAGGTCTCTTCTGAGAGGGAGACACGAGTGAAGCCTGGAGCAGTTCTGGGCCTTGGGGGCCTGCAGCAAACATGTGGCCTGTACTGAGTAAGTGATAGGGAGCCACAGAAGGGGCTGAGCAGGAGCAGCCTTGAGTGGCATGCAGAGGCCTGCGTATTTGGAGGTGGAGAGAGAACTGAAGCCAGAGGCAGGACACAGACAAAGGACAGGCGGTCCCACCGGAAGACTGGAAGAGTGTCTATCAGTACATGAAGCACAGAGACCCAGTGCATGTCTGTGTCTGTGGCCTAGAGTGGCAAACAGAAGCAAGCCGCCCCTAGAGAGACATCCAGGTACAGACTCATAAGCTTACACTTAGCAGAGCGGCCCTCTGACCCACTGACCTTGTCAGTGTCCGTTTAGGGCTCTCTCACCACCTCCCCTCCTGCTCCTGGACAATGAGACTTGGGGGTGCCTTCTGCCTGGTAGATCACAAGGGGTGGGTGTGACCTGCATCCGAGTACAGAACAGACCAGCCCCTGCATCTGTGAGCAGGACATTCCTCATGTATCCACACGGGCAGATAGGCCTGTAGGCGTCCCAGGTGGTAGCCTGTTCCTTCCAGAACAGGCAGGAAGCCTTAGCCAGCTTTTCTCTGGGTAGTAGTGCTCCAGGCCATGTCAGGCTGGATGGTAAAAAAAAAAAAAAAAAAGCTTGACCCACCTGAACCCCAGCTCTCAGCAACACTAACACCCCCTAAAAGCAGAGTAACAAGGTACCCAGAATGAGTTCCCAACTCACCCGCTCACTGAGGTCCAGGATTATGTCAGCTGACTAGCTAGGCTACTTCCCCTCCTAAAAGGGCAGCCGTGGATAGATGGCTAATGGCAGGGCCCTGTGCCACTATCATCAGCCCTGTCAGCAGAGCAGGAAGGAACAGGGAAGAGACTCTAGTCCCAGGTGGACTGTGCCCATGTGGGTATGGTGGACAAGCACACAAACAATATAGACAGATGCATGGAGGCTGACAGAAAGCATTAGTATGCAAACAGCCCTGAGACCACAGAGAGGCCCAAATACTGAGTCGCCCAACAAGGGTCTGGACACAGGATGCACACTCCCACACCGACAGCTTCCAAGGGCGCAGGCACACACACACACTAGAGGTGCTTGGATACACACAGCCTCAGGCAGTACTTGGCTCGCTCACATGTACAGCATGAAGGCAGATGGCTAGTAAACACCCTGACACATGCTGCATGCGCACAGATGCCCTGTGCACTGACGCACACTCGCACACATGTGCACACAAATATCCACAGTGTCCGCCAGCCTCTGGCTCACAGCCTGAACCTCGTCAGTGTCAGTTAGGGCTCTCTTACCACCTTCCCTCCTGCTCCTGGACTGTGAGACTTGGGGGTGCCTTCTGCCTGGTAGATCACAAGGAGTGCATGTGGCCTGCATCCAAGGCCTTTCGGGACAGGATCAGCAGCAGCTGGACAAGGATTCTTAGAACTGGGTACCAATAAGGGAATGGGACCAAGCATTTGTTTCTGGAATGCCTCCTCCTTCAGACCTCTGGGCTTCCTCAGCAACCAGGCAGGGACTAGCTGAGCCCTGGAAGCAAGAGGGGCAGAGGCATTGGCTTGCACTCGCAAGCTGGGGCGGGAGCTTCGGCTACAGGCTTGAAGGGGCTGAGGTGCTGCGTAAGCAGAAGCCCAGAAGAGGAAAGTTCCTTCACAAGATTAAATCAGTCAAGTAATGTCTCCCCGCAGCCATTTAAATGACTCAAAGCCTCGACAGTGCAACTGCCACTGTTTATCTGAATGGTGGCCCAGAGGCAGCGTTCCAAACATACCCAAGAGGCCGGGGTGGTGGTGGGGTGGAGGGGGATGGGGGACGGGGACCGGACGGGACATGTTAAGCCCCTCCTTCCTACACGTGGACACACAGGCTTCCTGGATCCCAGGAAAAGGACTGCGCAGGCGAGCACCTATTGCACTAGGTGGCCTTTTCCTTCCTCTGCCCAGCAAGGCTCTGAAAGGGCCTGAGGCCAATCCTGCCAGACAACCTCAGGAGACACCCAGAGCAGTCTCCATGACAAAGGAAACACAGTCCTGGTGAAGTGACAACCACAGCCGTTCCCAAGCAGTCAGTGGCCGACTCTGGGATTGAAAGGGTTTGTTTGTTTGTTTTTTAAATCAGACCATGTTGTTCTTTGCATTTCTGAAAGTAAAAATTGAAGCTTTGCACCTTCTGTATAGAGGTGAGACCCATTCATGGCTTGTGTATAACTGCATCTTCTCCCTCACCTCCCCCAGATTGCTCTCAGAGAGCTCACTGTCTGACAGAGGTAGCTCAGAACATCTGTCCGGCCCTTAGACCCTCCCGGTCAGTATCCCTGGGCTCCCATGCCTAAGCCTGGCTGCTGGAATTATGTTCCTCACCCTTGACAGGCTCCTGGACACAAAGCTGGCCTTTGGGCTCTGCCTGGCTAGCTCCGGCACATGCACAGCATCACCCTTCATCTCCCAGCCTTCGACAACCAGCCGTGCCCGGGAAGTGAGACCCTTTCTATACCTGGACCAGCCTGGAAGCTGGTTTGGGGGGGCAGAATACATCCTGTGGGTATGGTAAAGATGCTGCTTGTGGCCCTTTTCAGGAAACCGCAACACCCATGCCACCACTATCGCAGCGTGGCTGGAGGTGCGTGGTCCCTAAGAGCTGGAGCTGATACAGGGAGAAGCCCCATCCTTAGTAGTGACATCCCGGGGACCTCAGCTCACTTGTCAGCTCCTCCATGCTCAACTGACTTCAGCAGACATTTGGTGCTGCAGCATGTTGGTTGTCTCCTGTACTCAGAGGTGGGCCCCAGGCAATATACTGCACCTGAGCACATGTGCCCACCTACACACACACACACACACACACACACACACACACACACACAATCCCTTCCTCCCACCTGCCATCAAGGGCCCATCATCCCTTTCTGAACAGACCTGCCTGGCTCAGTCCCTGGGATAGGGTTAAGGGGCATTCAGAGACAGGCAGAAAAGGGGCCTCGTCCTGAATCCTAAAGTCGGAAATAGCCCACCACAAATTATCTTTGTTCTGACAGGCTGATTAGCATAATTATCCCATCAGAGGAGATGGGAAAAAATGGAAAAACAGGACGAGGAAGCAGCAGAGAGACAGCCAGGGGCAGAGTCAAAGACAGCAACAGGCACTAAGACACGAACGTCTCTGAGCTCCACGGAGGCTGCCGTAACAGCATGAACAGGGACACCGAGGGACCCAGACAGCAAGAAGCCCCTTCCTTTCGAGCAGCTGAGGACTGTGTGTGAGCCTCAGGGCCCATCCATAGAATAGGAGGCTGACAGAGTGGTCTCAAAGGTCCTGCTGGCTCTACCTTGGAAGCCTGAAGATGTAAGACCTGGGAGGTGCTGGCAGGTCCAAGATGCCAAGGATGTGCTGTTGTCCATCCTTAATACAAGTCACACATCATTTTTCCTTCCCTTGAGTGATAGCCCAGGGCCTGGTTGTCCTTCCTCTGTGCCAGGCACCATGCAAGGTCCTTGCCTACATGGTAGCACCAAGAAGCACACAGTGCTCAAGGTGCACACAGCTTGGAGAAGCACAGAGAAACCCAAGCAGGGATTTCCCACACTAATAATTGCTCTAAGGACCAGGGTATGGTGCCTTGGGAATTCAAGCAAAGAACAGTTGTTTTGTGTGTGGGAAGACATGGGAGTATCTCTAAGCAAGAAGGCTCAAGGGGCCTAGAGAAGTTCAGCTCCCAGTGAGAGCAAGGGTCTGGGCCTGGTGATGCTGGAGACTGTGGCAAGGTCACAAGATCCAGCCCATGACCCTCTCCACTCCTGTTGGCCGCCACACTGGGCACAGAGCCAGCCTAACTCATCCTCACAGAGCACATGACACGGGGGCTCAGGCTCCCTCCTGTCTGTTTCAATGTCCCCCAAGTATGTACAGCAGGAGGTCAGTCTAACCCCGTCCCCCTTTTAAGGATGATGTTTCTAGATTCTGGAGAAAGGGCAAGGGAAAGACACCAAGCAGCAGAGTCTGGTGAGGTGAAGATCGGGAGCGGGGGTTGGCGGGGGGGGGGGGGGGGGGAGGGCAGGGGGGGAGAGTGGTGGTGGGGGAAAGGGGCATTAGCAAAGACAGAAAGGATGAGGGACAGAGCCAGAGGGCATCACAAAAGAAGACAGAATTTAGGAAGGAAAGAAATAGAAGGGGCCACGTTAACTGGGACCAAGCCAGCCCCGGGTCAGGAAGCCTGAGGTGAGGATAGGCTGTGTGCCCAGTGTCCCCTCACCCATCTGTCTGTCCACAGGAGCTAATCTCAGGCTTCCACTCCATCAGGCTGGCAGGACTTGTGCCCTCGCCTCCTGCCCATTTGGCTCTCTCTGTGTGGCTGGAGGAGGTGGCAGGAGGCAGGCAGCAGAGAAAACAGCTCCCGGAATAAACACAGCCTCTGCTCAGCCTTCTGAGACCAGGACACTCAGGACACCAGGTGGATCGTGGCCGTCAAACCTGTCACGCGTCCTGATGGCTCCCCGTGTACCTGGAAGAAGGCTGTAGTGGTTGAGTGACTCGAGTAGCCATGAGGTCAAGGACGACTTCCTGTCCAGCACCATGCTGGCCTCTTCTAAGCATTATCTTGTGGAGTCTCTGAGGTGGACCCCAGCGTTCACTCCCTTTGAACATCTAATGCCCAGAGAGGCTTGGGGACTCACCCAGGGCTGCAAAGCTGAGAAGTGGTAGAAACCAGATTTGGTCCTCTGCTTTTATCTTCGATTCCGTGTGATCTACACAGAGGGGTGAGGAGGTGCCGGCCTCGCTGTGGGAGCTCCCCACCTCTGAAGGCCCGGGCCCTTTAGAACTATCATGAGGGAGATGGCCTTTTGCATGCTGTCCAGGTCTCTATGCCCCCACCTCTACTTCTGCTTAGGGGATTGGATGCAGTGGGGAGGCCTGGCGGGAATGTGGGGAGTCCTGTGTGGGGCTGCGGGGCCTCAGCTGTCTGTACAGAACTGGCCATCTCCCCCCTGTGGCTCTACCCTGTGTCTTACACAGGCATATCTGAGGGTTCGAGATGTGTGAGTATACCCATGAGGCCTGGCCTGACAGCCACGTCTACGTGACTAATGAAGGCATTGAGGGGAAAGAATCAGTTCTGATGACTCCCAGTGACCCGAGGTGGCCTCAGCATACTTAGCTCTCTGATTTCTTCCTCGCATAGCACCCAGGGACAGGCCCCAGTGCTTAGATCACTCAGCTAACATCTCTGGCCTTCTGCTATAATCAGCCTGGACAGGGCTAGTGACGTGACAACTTAGATACTTTCTCATGTGCCCTCATTGACAGCCATTGCATCCACTAGCCACTCTCCAGAAAACAGCTCTGGTGCCCACTTGACAGATGAGGAAGTCAGTGGGGAAGGAGAATTTTCTCAAAACCACATCCATAGCATCCTGGAATCAAGGCCATTTCCCTCCTTTACCCTGACCTGTCCACAGTCTGTGTGATGTGATCAATGCTCCTATCTTACCAGGAATATTGAACTTGAGTCTCACGTGTCACTCAAAAACATAATCCCAAGCTTGGGAGATGGCTTAGTCGGTAAAATGTCTTCTGTACCGGCATTAGGACCTGCGTTCAGATCCCCAGCACTTGGGCACAGCAGCATGGATGTCTGGAACCTTGCTGCTGTTGGAAGGACACACAGATTTCGGGAGCTCATTGGCCTGCCTGCCTGGGCAATCTGAGAGCTTCCAATTCAACTGAGAGACTCTGCCTCAAAAGCAATCATGGAAGACAGACAGACAGACAGACACACACACAGAGAGAGAGAGAGAGAGAGAGAGAGAGAGAGAGAGAGAGAGAGAGGGAGGGAGAGAGAGAGAGAAGAGATTTCCTAAAGAGACCCAAGGAGTCCTCTGTAGGGTCCACAGAAAGGCTCAGAGCTTCGGGGGGTGGGGGGGCAACTCCACCAAGCTCATTAAATGAGTCAGTTTCCAAGAGAAGGATTTGAGGTGGTGCTGATTCTCCCAGTCATAAGACAAGCGCCCGCTGCTCCCGTTCAGGTTTGTCACACAGCTGAGCTGCAGAAGTGGCAGCTAAGTGGAGGGGCCCCAGCGTGTGTGTGTGTGTGTGTGTGTATGTGTGTGTGTGTGTGTGTGTGTGTGTGTGTGTGTGATGGAGATGAGAGGAACAGGCTCATCCCACAGCTACCTTCGCTCAGAGAATGACCTTGGGCAAGTCGCTTACCCATCCTAGACGTCTATTTCCTCGTCTGTCAAATGAAGGAGCTGAATTATACGGTCCCCAAGGTCCCCAGTAGGCTGAACCTTCTAGGGGCCTATGATTCGTGATTCAATTAAAGTTTAGCAGACTGACTATCAGCAAATTTAATGACTCTTCAAAGTTGACCACATGGCAGGGGAAAAAAAAAGATTATAAATGTAATTTTATCAAAATGGGAGAAGATGAGAAAAAGCAAGCAAAGAATATTCTGGCGCAGAGGCCATGCTTACCAGCGTATGGTGAGTCACTGCCCTTGCATGGAAGAAAAAGAGGAGTTAAATTAGATCCTCTGGAGAGGGCCTAGGTTTGTTGCTCCAGAGCCTGGAAGGGAGCAGGCCACAGCTAGGGGCAAAACAGGACTCTTGGGGTTAATTTGAAATGAGGGGGAGGGAGGAGACACATCCCTGGAGAAAGTGATTTAAACCTACCTAAAAGAGGAGCTTATGATAGTCGCAGTCAATTCTTCTCCATTTGACCCAAAGGCCTCCAACTCTCCTGGAATATGGCCTGGGGGACTCTGAAATTAGGTATTTCCATCCCAGGGAGGTTAAAGGGTCTCTATGCACCCTCAATTCTCCCCAAGAAACACTACAAAGAGGGTGATTTAAGGAAAAATACTATTTGTTTCCCAATTTACAAGCAATTACACATGATTTACAGCCCAACCTGCCTCTTGCACAAGCAGCCCTGTAATTTACAAGACCATAAAGTCCGGGGGCTCCCCTGCTCCCGACACTGTAAATCTGGCCAGGATGGTGACTCCGGGCGGAAATGATTAATCTGTCCTTCCAGAGATGAGCCCGCACAGTGCTACATTAGCTGGGGAAGCATCGTGCTGAGACCGCACTTCTCCGCCACACCCGTGACACCTGTTTTGCACTGGAAGAGAAATATGGTCCAGGTCCCACGAGACCAAGCCAATGAAGGGTGCCAGCTCAGGATGCAAGCCAGCCACTCAAGCACTGGTGTGCATGCACCTTGTCTGTTGTCCCTATACATAAGCCCTTAGCCCTCCTCCCCCTCCCCCACCCCCTCCCCCTATCTCCACAGGCCAAGTTCCTCAGTAGCTGTGGCAGCCCAGAGTGGACTTGTGACATCTCAAGCAGGAGATGGAATCAGACAGGCAGCAGCCAACTGTCTGACACATAGACCATGGTTTAGGCTGGACCGAGTTTAAAGACTCTGCCAAACCAACAGGGGCCTTGGAAGGTTCAGCCACCAGCTTGGACTGGGTTAGCCTGCTTTAGAGATCTGCCAAGACAAAGATGGGCAAGGAGGTCAGCACCAGGGATAGCTCCTAAAACACGGCATGGACACAGAGGACCAGAGCCTCTGGACTGCCATAGACATCCAACCCACCTGAGCTGCGAAGGCTAGAGAAGCCCTTAGCTTGAAAGAAAACCCAGATGGCCTCTATAGCGGGTCTGTTCTTCATCCATCCAAGAACTCTGTCCCCCGAATCTCTCCGAGACTCGCTGGTAACTTATGTCCAGAGATCCTTCTTCCAGACTTTCCCCCGTCCCAGCATTTTCTCTGCACCAATTTTGACCGTGAGTGGAACCCTTGCCTTGTGACTAGATGAAGACAGATAATTGGATGACAGCAGCCACTGATATCAGTCAGGTCTCATGTTGGCCCCTCTAAGAACAATGTCCCACTTGACTCTCTGGATGGAGGCTAAATTCTCTGAAAGACGGACAGCCCTGTGGAAGCTGTAGAAATGACTCGGTTGGTAAAAAAAAAAAAAAAAAAAAAGCGCTTGCCGTACAAACACGAGGACTTGACTTCCATCTCTAGCCTGCTCATAAAAGACCAGGTGTAGAAGTACGTGCCTGTAATATCAGAACTGAGGAAGTGAGGACAGGAACACTCGTGGAGCTCACTGGCCAGCCAGTCTATTCAAACCGATGAGGTCTAGGCTTAATGAGAGACCTTGTCTCCAAAAATAAGGTAGAAAGTGATAGAAAAAGATAATTACCAACTTATGGCCTCCATGAAGCTTAGCCATGCACGCACATGCACACACACACATGCACTAGAACACACACACACACACACACACACACACACACACAGAGAGAGAGAGAGAAAGAGAGAGAGAGAGAGAGAGAGAGAGAGAGAGAGAGAGAGAGCGCCAGCCATGAAGAGGGGGCATAAGAATCTGGCCCCCAGCTAGCAGAGGACACTAGTATGTGGCCACAGCCATCCTGACTCCAGAGCCTGCCTGCTTAACCACTGGGTGACGGCGACTCCATTAGATGAGCACTGGGACAGAGTGCATGAGCCAGCAGAACACAGATCAGCTGTCAGGCCTGAGTTCTGACCCCCAGCTTCCGTCCTTCCTTTTCTATGGACGGCTAAAAGATCAGGGATTGTGTGCTCCAAAGCTCAGGACGATGCCCTGAGTATTTCTCACTCATTGTCATCTGGCCTGGCCTTGTCTTCCGACCTCAGGGTATAGCAGGACACAGCTGCTGCGGTATGTGAAGGGACCCGACTTCCTTCAGCATAGGGTCCTGCCGGTGAGGAGAGAGCAGGGAGTGCAGGTCAGCTGTGGCCAGCCAGAGAGAGTAACACCATGACGACGCAAGGCCACAGTCCCAGGCCTGGAAGGCTAAGAAGTCATAGCACAAGAGGCAAAGAAGGCACGGGAATAGGAGGTAGGGTGGAGGAGTGTATGCCAGGTATTGACAGGCAGAAGGGTCAAGAAGACGCCCCTGGGTGCATCTTTAAGAGCCCAGCTTTACCATTCACCGGGCAGGTTACATAGACTTCCTTAGGGTCACCTTCCTCATCTACATAATGAAATTAAGGACTAAAGCGCATCCTTGTGAGAGTGCCTTGAGATGGCAGATCTGGGAGGTACAGTGAGCTCTCCAGCAGATGCGAATTTTAACAGTATGGTAATGATTTTTTTTTTTAACTGTCGAGGAGCCTGTCCTGAACTGCCTGGACTAAGAACCTGGAACAGAGGCCAGATTCAGCCTGGGCTACCTGAGAGGCTCAGCAGCTGTTAGCAGTGGGTATGCAAGATGGAGGTGAGCCCCTGACACAGACTGCCCTCAGCATCTCTCAGGTAAGAACAGAGCGCCCCTGTGAACTACCACAGGGCATGGAAGGTTCCTCTCTTCTTTTCTGCTGTCTCCTATTTCCTCTCTCCCTCTTTTCATCCCTATCTCTGCCTCCTTTTTCTTCTCTGTAACTGTATTCAAACTCTCTCGCTTGCTTTTTGTTCCTTTCCCCCTTTCATTTCTTGCCTCCCCTGCCTCACTATCACCCACAGGACAGAATACCTGATTGCTACTGGGTTAGTAGGGCCATCTTGCTAAGGATTTGGCTGGGTAGCTTCATCCCAGGCTAAGACATCCCTCATCCTCTGAGGAGGAAGCATCTTAACCTTTTTCATATGGTCACTTTCGATCAGAGCCAATAAAGTTATCCCCTGGCCTTCCAAATGCCCAGCTTATAACTCCTCCAACTGTCAGCATCCTTGGGGTTCCAGGAGCCACGTCCTTCTTATAACCTGAACAAACCCCCAGCTCCAGCGCCATTTGAACCCTCCATCTTACAGGGCTCTTGCCAAGACTTCCAGGCCACTAACTGGAAATGCTGCACGGCTCATCTCTCTCTAGCATCAGGTGCCTCGGGGACAGATGTGCTGCTGGGCGACACCAAAAACTCCATCTGAGGCACACTTCCACGATGTGAGTAAACAGAATGACTCATCCCAGAGACCAAACCCAGGTGTCAAGTCTTTCCTGCCTCCCGGGGGGACAAGTAGCCTCATCAAAGTGCTCACTGTCGTATCGGCTCCCGAACACTGTTCCCTCAGCTTCCCTCAGGAGATCAGAATGGTGGCTTGACAGCAAATGCCACCTCCTCTTGCTCCGAAGGACTGAGACTCTGAAGACAGAAGGATCGTGCTAGAAAACATCCTAGTTCAACCATTCAGTCCACACAGGGAGGGTCTCTAGCCAAAGGGCTTCTTCCTGGGGGCTAAAAAGGAGCCAGCCAAGGCAGCTACAGGGAAGAGAAAGGAACAGACAACTCCGGGGACCACATGCCTCTCAAAACTATCAGAGAGGGTTTATTCTAGTGATGATGACGTCATTATACACTCTGAGACCAGCTCCGGGGTAACCAGGAGAGAGAGGCAGAGAGAGAGGCAAGCCAGCCACCTGGAAACAGAACCGGGGTCTTTTGCTTTCGGTTACAGGACTCTAATCTGGACAAAATCATCTCCTCCAATGTAAAGTCTTTTTAATTTTTTTCTATTTCTTTTTTGTGCAAGTACATGGACAGAGATGCTTCCTGTGGAAGAGAAGACAGTCACTGGCCATGGCAGCTGCTTTTGCTTGCCAGGACCCAGTGTTTTCAGGACCCAATGGTGCAGTAAGAACGCACAGAGCAGAGGTGACTGTAGAGATGAACAGCTAACTGCCCATTGAAGTTCCCCTAGAGCTGCAGAGGGTGACTTTGCTCCTCACTCCCTTTTCTGACCTAGGAAGAATGTTCTAGTTTCATTTATGTCACTGTGATAAAATTCTGACAAAAAAAAAGCAATGTAGGGGGAGAAAAGAGCTTGTCTTATGATTCCAGCTTACAGGCCACAAGTGCAAGAAGCTGGAAGAAGCGAGCCGCATTACATCTGTGCAAGAGTGGAAAGTAATGACAGCATGCATGCTACTTGCTGGCTCCATTTCATTTCTTTTACACAGTTTAAAACACCATGCTTAGGGAATGGTGCTGCCCATAGTGGGCTGGGTCTTCCCACTTCAATTAAAGTTCTCTCCCCAGATGAGTCTAGGTTGTATCAAGTTCACACTATTAAAAAAACTAACTGTAAGGGCCCTCCCAGGCTTTACTGCCCTTTCAAGACCCTTAAACACCGGAGCCTGGCAGTAAAGTTCCCGAAACTGACCCAAACCACCTTTCTAGGGCCTGTCTCATTATGATGCTCTGTCACCTAGCTGGCTCATTCTAAGCGTCATCAGCCTCCTAGCCTCTGTGGCCTTGCTCACCATGGTAGTAAGCTCAATTCTTGGCACATAAGTCACGGGCGATGAATGTGTTATAGGATGGACGAATGGGGAGTGGATAGATCTGGTGGGTGGGTAGGCAACGGAATTCAGTTGCATGCCATCTGCTCTCCCGGCACTCCCTGCCCAAATCCACCTTCTCTTTGCAAACTGGCTCCTGACACTTCTCCCCTGGGATCCTTCCTCCTAAGGTCTACTGCACCACAATGGTCACTTGTGCCTCTTAGTTCCTGAGGAATGGGTCTGCCTGCTCAGGGGAGACCAACTGGGTAAGATTCCAGACAGCCCTGTAGTGCCATTTATAAGGATCTTAGTTTTGTAACTGGCTTTCTATCACTACTCCCCTCGAGTAGCTCACAAATGCCCTAAGAAAGATGTTCTTTCCTCCGGGGTGGTCCTGGAACACTGGGAAAGCCACAGGGGGGGAACTCACAAGGAGGGGAGGTGCTTGTAACAAGAGAGAAGTGCCAAGCCACACACACACACACATACACACACACACACACACACACACACACACACACACACACACACACACAAAGCAAAACAAAACAAAAGAGTAGCCCAGTAAAACCTAACTTACCTACCCCAGTACGCTGCTGGTTGACCCTGGGTGGCTTATCGCTGGACCTCCAGGACATGCTCACACTGGCTCTTCTGCAACCCTTCCAAGTGATACCAATGACCTGTAAATCATGGTGCACTTTCTCCAAGCCATGGGAACAGGTTAGTGTCCAAGCTGCCAAGTCAGCGGTCATCCTCCGTGCCCAGACATGGACTCCAGGACAGGCATGGGCAATGCGGCCAAACCCAGGCCAGTTTGGAGAGTGGTACATGAGGCTTGGCAGAGCGGAATCTTTCCCACAAATGGGAGAAAGCCTTCGCTATTGAAAGAGGAGGAAGAAGCTACATCTGGGTCTCACAGAAATAATCAAGGATGCTGTGATCTGACCCCCCCTCTAGCTCGAGCTATCCCTGAAGCGGGCTGCACCTAGATTGTCCAATGGCAGCGGTCTGCTCATTCCTTTTGCTTAAGCTGCTTTGATTTGGGCTTCTAAAATCAATACAGGTCAAGCTCTACTTGTCCCAAGAGGAAAAGATGAGAAACAAGCAAGTGGCTCTGTTTTCACTGCGTGGGGGATGTTTACACTTGGCAGGGCCAAGAGCCTTGCTTCAATTCTAGGAAGGCTCCTGGGTTGGACCCCTCAGCAGCTCCGCTCCCTCCATTCCAGATTTCCAGGTTGGTAGTGGAGCAAATGACTACAACTCTGACAGAGTCACCAGCACCCAGCTGCTTCCTCCTTTTCTTCTGTTCACTATGCAAATGGCTCTGGGAGTCACAGAGACCTAATCGGGCACATAGGGGAATGTCCCCAGCACAGCTCATTGCAAAGTAACCCTCCTCCCAGGGCCCTGACACCACTGTAATCAGAACTCCCTCCCCCCTCACCAAACTTATCCAAACAGAGATGGGACCAGGGTTCCAGGCAGGGGAGGGCTTGCAGAGGTACTGACAGTTTACCTACTTTCAGTAACATCCCAACCACGGCACACGCAAGAGCTCCTGACCCGTCTTCCATTTGCTTGGCTATTTCAGAAAATTCGACCAGATCTAAGCATCTCAAGAACTGCCTCACGGAGCCCCATGGTGGCTGGAATGCTCTGCAGCCTGCAAAGACTCCACTCCCCCCAGGCTCCGAGATCCACACAAGGCCGGCCTTAGGCACACGCATCCTACCCCAGTCAGCTCCTAGACAAAGAACTGCACGGTATTCAGTGGCAGTGGCCTGGACTGGTAATCACACGGCAGAAGGCTCCTACCACCTCCAGGGCTTCTTTCCACTTCCCCTTGTGCAGGCAGGCCCAGGTTCTGAGAGTCATGCTTACTGGGGACACTAGCAGGGGAAAGCACCATGTCTTAAGCGCTTTCCAAAGCAAGGTTTTTCTCATAGGGTCTGCCTGATAACCGTGTGACCTAGGCATGGTTTCTCCCATCGAACAGACCAGGAAACCGAGGCTGAGGAGAAATGTGATCTGCCCAAGCTACCTGATGGTAGAGATAGGATTCAACTCCATGAGAGAGCTTCTTCTACACTGTGGGCTAAATGAGGGCTTGAGCTCAGCTGCGGAGCCCCAAGAGGCTCCAACTTGCCTGGATAGGCTGTCATCAATCTGAAGGTCATCTCTGCGTATCAAATGTCAATCAGACCCCAATGTGCAAAAATTTGAAGGGGACTCCTAATGGGATTCCCTGGAAGGTAAGTGAAGAATCAGCACCCCAGCCAGGCGTGGTGGTGCACACCTGTAATCCCAGTACTCGGAAGGCAGAGGCAGGCGGATCTCTGTGAGTTCAAGTCCAGCCTTGTCTATAAAGAGAGTCCAGGACAGCCAAGGCTACACAGAGAATCCTTGTCTCGAAAAACAAAAACACAAACAAAAGAAACAAACAAACAAAGGATCAGCATCCTCTGCCAGCCTGGTATCTGCCCTAAGCCAACAGAAGAATGGCCAATTTTTAGATCACATGACACATGTGTTCCCTTCCTAGGTTTCAAATCCTCCCAGGGATTCCAACAGCTCTGGGGACAGCTGAGATCTCCCTGCAGGCCCTGTCCCCTATCCAAGGCACAAACTTGCTATGCCTGTCCTGCTCAAGGTCTTTGCTTGAGATGCTCTTTCCCGAACAGCCAGGCCAGCCCTTGCTCTGTCTTCAGTCATTAGCCTGCCACTTTAAGGAGCAACCCTCTCCAAGCCTGGAATGAGGTGTCTGAAATGTTTTTAGACAGCACGGCAGGTGTTCAGGATGCCCTGAGCAGCATCCTAGACTCACCTGATTTCAGCACAGCTGTAGTTCTGCGCTGGGCTCTTCTGTTTTTCTCAGTTTGAGGAGGAAGGGGTGCAGCAGCGGAGACTGGGGACTGCAGATACGTGTCAGCCTCCTGTCCTCCAGTGGGATGAGTCTGAGGTGTGTCTACTTGGTTCTTCAAACCTTATTAAGATTGAGCCCCAGTTGCCCACAGCAATAACCAGCTCAGTATGCTACTGGCTTTGATCCCTTTCCTGTCACATGCTCTCCACTCTTCCACTCCTATTTCTTCCCAAATAAAGTACCTGCGCTCATGTCCTCATCTGAACTTCTGCTTTCCGAAGCGATGATCACAGAACACCTAAAGAACTCCAGTTATAGAGCCATGGGAGCACAGGTTAAAATACAAACTGTATACACCGTAGCCCGAACGTCCCGTCCTGACCAATGGGTAAACGATGTGGGCCAGACACACAGCGGAATGCTACTAAGCCTGCAAAAAGGATGACATGCTCTGTCCACTATAACACAGATTAAGCCCCAAAGATGTCCTAAGCAAAGCAAGCTCGACATAAAGGGGCATGTACCACACTAGTCTACTTATGGGAAGTTACCCAGTACAGACTCACAGAGAGATGGGGAATCGAGCGGGGTTTACCAGAGGACAAGTGACGCAAAGAAGGGCTGGAGGATGGGTAGAAGAGTGGCTGGTTCTATTTGAGATGGTGGGAAAGTTCTAGAAATGGATAGTGGTGGCTTTTGTACAGCACCAGGAACGTCTTCAGTGTTGATAAACTGTTTACTATATTTAAAAAAAAAATTGGCAAATACGTAAAATGCATATTTTACCTTAATGAACAACTTTAAGTTTCTGTTCAAAAATCTTAAATAGAGACTATTTCACAGGCCACACTCCTTAGGCCAAGCACAGCAAATCAACAAGCTTATTTAAAGCCAAACAAAAGGAAGTAAGCAATACAGATGGCAGGATAAAGTGAGGGAAACCGGATGGGTGGGGCCCCAGCAAACACCAGAGGAGCCCAGTGCTGTGGGCACACAGGCAGCCCCGTGTCATACTGATGACACCAAATGCTTTCCTGACTGCTTCCCCCCCCCCCCCCCCCCACTCCCAGCTGGCCTGCGGGTCGGTCCCAGGAGCAACAACAGGCCAAGTCTGTTTCGCCCTGTGCTCCAAACTTCTGCAAGTCAAATGTGTCCTGTAAACACACACGGATGCCCTGTTGAAGGGAAGGGGAGGAGAGGTACTCGCAGAGGTCTCTAGGAAGTGGGAAATCCAAAGGAGGCAAGAGCTGCTTTAGCTGTGCGGAGTCAGAGCAGAGTGGAGCGTGTCCCAAGCCAGACACAAAGCAGGAGGCTCTGTGCTGCTTCAGGGGCTCTTCTCTCTGGCTAGAGCAGAGGCAGATGTGAGGAATGGGAGGGTGTGTGTGTGTGTGTGTGTGTGTGTGTGTGTGTGTGTGTGTGTTCCTCCTTTGCCAGGGTCTTGGTCCAAGAGGGCATTTGGGGCTGTGTGCCTAGGCATTCACAAAACCTCCGTGGTACACAGAACCTACTCTATCAAAGTGCCTGCTGAACCCTCAGACAGAATCTCTGGCTGGGGTGGGGGGTGAAACCAAGAATACAGGTTACCTCTCAAACTCTCCTTTCTTCTGGGGACCTGGGATCTCAGGAAGAGGAGGCTTCGGAGCCCACCCACCAAGTTCGGTCACTCTCCAGATCCCATAACACTCCCCTCACGCCCACCGAGAATGGGGACTCAGGGCTGACCCTCATCACTCCACCATGGTCCTTGGCTTTCCAAGGTCCTCCCTCCCTCTCTAGGAGTGTGAGTCGTTACCTGTATCTGAGCCTCGGTGGCTATCACCCTCTTCCATTCTATACCAGGCCAGTCCTAAAGTGCTGGGACTTTTGGTGGCCTTTCTTAGGAGCCCTATTTCCTGGTCAGCATCGACTGGTGCATCCCCTCTCCATCTGAGCCCTCCTGTGAGTCCCGTCCCTCCCCCCTCCCATATGGCCAGCAGCTCCCACCGTTGTTCCCAGCTGTCCCGCCCAATAAAGCTGGCTGTCAGTCGCCTTTCTCCTAAGAGGCCAAATTGGCATGGAAGGCAAGTAGACAAGGGTTCGGATCCCATGTGGGCCATCGGTCTGCTCCCTGCAAATTGCATTCTCTCGGGGGCTCCATTTCCTTAGCTCTGAAATGGGGTTAAGAACCCTTGACTTGTTCTGTTCTTACTAAGTCTCAAATGGAATCAGCGCAGCCCCTCCCACACCAGGCTCCGTTGTTTTTTGGTTTTTCGAGACAGGGTCTCTCTGTGTTAGCCTTGGCTGTCCTGGACTCACTTTGTAGACCAGGCTGGCCTCGAACTCACAGCGATCCGCCCACCTCTGCCTCCCAAGTGCTGGGATTAAAGGCGTGCGCCACCACGCCCGGCTTCCGTTGTTTTCAAGGTCTGAAACCCTCTTCTGCCTCTGTCTTGGAGACCTGTGAGTCACTATTGTGCTAAAGGCTCTGACAAGTTCTGCATAAAAGGAAGCAGGTGCTGGACCTTGAACTCACCAATCTGCCCCAATCCTGTGCACAGCTGGCCGAGGAGCCGAGCTGGTGTGGACAAAAATAGCTCAGTGCCTGGCAGGCCAGTAGATGCTCAGTTAACAGACTCTCTTCCCCCGACAGTCCCCCTCGAAGAGCCAGATATGCAGAACATGTTGAAAATTGAGGTAATAAAGCCATTCCCTGTGAGGCTTCTTGTGACAGCTCTGATGACACTTTCAGAGGAGGGGGGGCTGGAGAGATGGAGGTCCCACAGCACAGCTCTCTGGACCAGCTGGCTGATTCTGGGGAGGCTGCCCTGCCCTGCTGAAGGGGGCGGATAAATCCTGCCAGATTTGAATGCTTCCTAATTCTCCCGAGGGCTTCTCTGCTGACAGCCAAGACCCACCCACCCATTAGCAGGACTTGGTGGCCAGAGCAGCGGGAAGAGAAAAATCAGCGAAAAGGAAACAAGCCAATAAACAGAGTCCACCCACCAAGCGAGCCCCAGAGCCCCATCTGGAGCTGAGCTGGAGGGCGGGACCCACAGGGCAGCACCTCCCCTGCCTGGCCAAGAGACCCAATGGGGCTGCCCTCCGCAGCTCCCAGACCCCTCTCCACACTGCCTCCGACATGTCCGCTGATTATGGCAGTGTTCCCTACTACAGCATAAACGAATGCATTATGTCTTTGTTATGCTAATGTCATAGCACGACGCAATTTAAATAGCACTTCCAGAGAAATTAAGTATGTTCATTGACACAGTGAAATGTTTTCACCCTCGATGTAACCTTCACAGATTCTGTACAAAATCCATCAGTCAGTGAGCTATTCATTTGCGAATGCTTAGCAATTATTATGCTAATGCCTCACAATGCATTACAGCAAATTCTCTGTAAGTGGCAGGAAGTGCAGCTGCCTGGCACGCTCTGCGCCCAGATTACAGGGCATCTATCAATATACCAAGTCACCACTGCATCTTGGGTCCAAACACAGTGTCAGTCCTGCCTACCAGAACAGACCACCCTAGTCTCAGGAACAGAGCTGGAAAGCAAGTGTCAACACATCCTCTGAGGACTTGGGATGGGGAGGTGTATCTGTTAGCTACTGCCACATAACAAACACTCTATGACTCAGCAGCTTATTTCAATATAAGCACACATTATTGCTCAGGATCAGGGCCAGGCTAGGTAGACCTAGGCTGAGTGTGACTACTAATCTTGGTTGTCTTGGATCAAGAGTTAGCTAAGAGGCAAGTTGCTGGGCACATCTGTGAGGAATTTTCTTGGGGGTTAACTAAAGTGTGAAGACCCCCCCCCCCCGTGTGAATGTGGGCAGCACCTTCTGTTGCAGCCTAGATAAAGGAGGTCTGAGGGAGAGAAAAATAAACAAACAAATCTTGTTTGTTTTGCCTGCTTGCCTTTGAGTCTTGCTGGTAAGTTCATCTATTCTGTGGCTGCTGCTGGCACCACCACTGTTGTATTCCTACACTCATCTCAGAACCAAGCTTCTTTGGGTTTCCAATATGGACCAAAGACCAGTGACTCTCCAGGAATCCTCCAAGCCTTCAACATCAGATGGGAACTGTGGAAGCACATGGATGGAGCGGCTACCAGGCTCAGCCTCTCCGGTGTGCAGCCATGGTTGGACTACCCAGATTGGAACATGTTCTGCCACGTGTGTTCCTCTAGAGAACATCCTGCTGCTAGTGTGTCTTGGACTGAGGGGACCACAGTCATGTTTAGGATGGCTTCATTTAGTGCCTACCCATGGGCTGGTTATCAAGCAGGGTATGGAGGTGACGTCATCTCTTGTCTCCTATCATGTAACATACCATGCTGGTTTGTGTGGCAATGGCAGGATTCCAAAAGAATGCTTGTGCGTGCAGGAATTCTTTATTTTATTTTTTTAGGCGTATGACTGTTTTGTCTCCGTGCTGCATACGTGTACCACAGATGTGCCTGGTGCTGCCGGCAGAGGTCAGAAGAAGGCCTCGGATCCACGGGAACTGGAGTTACAGATGACTCTAAGTCACCACATGGGTACTGGGAATCAGAGCCAGCTCTTTGCAAAAAGCAGCAGGTGCTCTTAACCACTGGGCCATGTTTGCAGCCCCTCGCGCATGGAATTCTCAAAGTCTAGGTTTGCAAGCGGGCACAGTATCCTTTCTGTTATGTTGTGATGGCCAAATTAGCCAAGCGTTAATGGGCAGCCCCATCAGAGGAGATAGAAACAGGTCCCTCCTCTCCACAGTTGATGTTCAGACAATGCAAAGATCAGGACATACGAAGGAATGAAGATCTGCACCATTCGGCATAACACCCCACCCCACCCCACCCTCACCCCCAACACCTGAGCACACCTAGCCAACGTCCCAGTGAGGCTGATGCTGAGCAGTCTCCACTGACACCTTACTCAGCTGGAGCAGCAGAGAGAGATGCAGTGTGGCATGCAGTTCTGGCCAGATGTACCCACCCTAAAGATGAACTGGGGATTCCAGATCCCCTGCCCTTGCTACAACAGAGCCCCGACTGTGTGGTAGGCCCTCAAAGATCCATTCAGTCCATTGTTAGGACCAATGGCATGGTCAGTGAGCCCACAGACCAGGCTTAGGACTATAACTGGCGATCATGGCCCAGTTCTGACCCACTTGAAGATCAAAGGCTAGTTGAGGTCGCATGGAAGAAGCCACCAAGCCATTAGATGTATAAGAAAAGCCAGAGCCCAGAGCTCTGGTTCATAAATGCTCCTGGCCTGCAGGAGCTAGTGCTGGGCCTGCCCTGTGTGCACTCTTCCCGGGGAACTTACTGTCCTGGAGGCCACACAGGGAGCATCCCATGCTCCCTGGACTAAGTTGGTGAATAAAGAGGTCAGGCACTTGACCCAAAGACAGATGCCCTCTGGCCTGGCTCCTAATGAATGGTGGGTCAGCCGGGCGTGATGGTGCATGCCTTTAATCCCAGCACCCAGGGAGGCAGAGGCAGGTGAATCACTGTGAGTTCAAGGCCAGCCTGGTCTACCAAGGACAGCCAAGGCTACACAGAGAAACCCTCTGTTGAAAACAAACAAACAAACAAAAAAACGAATGATTGAGGGTTGAGCCAATCAGTTCATTTCCTGGGAATTTGAACTCAAAACCAGAAGGGAGGTTCCTGGCCAGTGGAGGAAGAACCTGCTGCTGAGTGATCACAAGGCAATGCCAGGCCAGAGAGGGCAAGATGGATTACCCGTGCACAGCAGTCAGTGATGGGGCCCAGTGGCATGGTCTGTAGAGGAGAGCGAGAACATACAGTTGGTTCCTGAACCTACAGTGCTTGAACATGGGAGGATGGATGGAGAAAGAAATGGAGGTCGAGTAGCCTGGATTCCAAAGGCTTTGCCTGTTCAGCACAGTTTTGCACATCTTGAGAGGAAGACCTCTTGAGCCGCCACTCAGCAAGTCCAACACATCTCTCCACACATTCACACACCCGGCCTGTCTTCACTAGTTTCCCAGGAGAGCTCCCTTCGAGGCTCTGACTTTATTGTTGCAGGACTGACAGGGAGGACCAGGCCATGGCTCACCAGCCTTTTCTCCACCCGGCAGCCAGAGGGATGCTTAAAGGATAGAAGGAGGTGGCAGGAGATGGTTTAGTCATATCAGGTAGGGCACCCAGGCCTAGACCAGGCCCTGGTTTCAAGCTCCATCTGTCTCCGTGATTTTCTGTCTGACAAACTCGGCTGGCTGTGCCACCACATGAGAGACGTGGTCAGGGCGAGTCATGCCTTATGCTCAGTGTGTACCCACTTCATGCCATGCTGCCTCAGGCACAGAGTATACCACGCTGAACAAAGTCCTTTCTGGAGAATATAGATACCATTAAGAGGGTTGGCACAGCCAGGAAAACAGCAGGATGTACTTTGAGCAGCAGATGACAATAGTCAAGCTCTGTCCTTCAGACTCTTCCCTGTAAGCTCAATTTTCTTAACAACTATATTTTATTATGAATTTATTAAATGAACCTACCTCCCTTACAACCTGACTAACCAAAACAATAGGAAAAGGAGATTAAAGAACACAATAATGAAACCTTAAGGATATTAGTTCAGAGGAACGATTCTCCTGGCGTAGTCAGCAGGACCTCAGCAAACCAGCAATCCCACCAAAGCTGCTACTGGAACCTGGAGCAACGGGAACCGGAAGCCTCAGCTGGAGTCCAAAGCCTTGAAGCTTTCCCTGGAGCAATTCTCACTAGGATCGTCTCTAGAAATATGGATGAACAGCCCAAACAACCCCAAGTCCTCTCTCTCAAGCCTCTTGTTTGGGGCTTTTACACACACACACACACACACACACACACACACACACACACACACACACACACACACACACACACACACACCCCTCCTCTCAGAGTCTCTACTACAATGTTTTCAGCTGGCAATATCCAAGCTCCCCCACAAAGTGGTTTGACTTCTAAGTGGAAACACATCCTGCTTTCTCACAAGTCTGTTCCCAATCCCACACTTGAGATCAACACAAAATGTCCTCCCGACTCTGGCCTAGCTCCTCAATCCTATCCTTGGTGTCTCATTAGCTCCCCCAACCCAGCCAGGGCAGGTGTTGGTACCCCAAAGTCATGTTTCCCGTACAGGCTCACCCCTGCTTGTCTGGGTAGGTAGGTGGTCAAAGTTTGGACCAGGTGTGGTGGGTACAATCCTCAAGGTCCCACCCAGGCTCACACTCCACCTGCCCCTGTGGTTTCTATGGAAACAGGCCTCAGCTCACCATCCAGAAAGGATAGCAGGAAGGAATACAATCCTTAAGAAAGACCATTGAGTCTCCAGCCAAAAGCCTTGGGTCCTTCTTCCAAGTGTGCACCTGGGGTCTTATTAGGAATGCAGACAGGTCACTCTCTGGGATCAAGGTGGAGAAGTGCCTGTGGCCACTTATCTAACGGACCTCCAGGGGCATGTGGGAACTACACAGTGCTCTGGCCTCACTCCAAACAGACTCTCTGAGGAATGGTCACTAGCCTTTCCAAGCCAGTCACTGGCTGGTCATGGTGAAGGGCAGACCAGAGCCCCATTGAGAAATGCAGAAGGGGGATGGCCAAGGAAAGCTGGGGAAGTCAGTTCTGAGGCTGGACGGAAGGGAGGAGAGTAGGGAATGGCAGATGATTGAGGAGAGGCAGCTGATGGCCAACAACTAAAGCAAGGATTGCCGGTGCTCTCTGAGGGCCCTGGACAACCAAGCGCCCTCTCTAGGACCTGTCCCTCCCATTACAGTTACAGGTCACTGTCTCCAAAGGGGTCCTAGCAGACACTGACCCATACACTTCTGTGGCTGCACTTGTTCCAGCCCTGCATGTGGCACACACCAGCCCTTGTGCACAGCTGCACATGGCCACAGTCACACGCTCACAGCAATCCTCATGCATACGAGCATGCACTCACACATAGCTTTCTCTCCGCAGGCCCTGCAAACACCTATGTTTTGGGGCTCTACCTGTCTTGGGCAAGGTGCTCATGATGAGCATGCGCATGCACACACACACACCCTTCCCCACACGCATGACATTCTCACCCCGCCCCACATATGCACGTGTCCATACAAATGCGACTGCGGGGTACATGGAAATGCCTACTGACACCGCTCTGCTTCTGCTCACCTCTCCCAACACCAGGCACGGGGAAGTAATAACTGCACGGAACACTTGGTGAGTTTCCCACGTCCCAGGCTCTGTTCTAAGGGCTTCCCAGTCTTCTGAGACCTGGAAGAGGAGACCCCAGCCATTCTTGCTCCACATACCTGGAGGCATCTTCTCCAAGTTACTAAACAGTAGAACTGGGCCTCCAAGCCAAGCTCTTGGCCACTGCTCTCCGCTGTTGAACTGTGCGATGTTCACAGCATGCAACCTTCACAATGGAGGCCCTTCTTGACACTCTGACACATGGCCTCTGCTCGCCTCTGTTCTTCTGCATCTAATGGTACCAGGCACTGCTGGACACCAGGCTGCTATAACCTGGTCTCTGGCTCTCACACTGCTGCCCACTATGGGGTGAGCTCCCACACTTAAGAGTCTGGGGTGCAGGATAATGAATGAATGAAGGAACCACACAGCAACACTGTAATACTCTTATCGCTGCACACATGAGCACACAAGGAGACTTGTGTCCCCGGACTCACATGCTAACCGGAAGCCACATGCCATCCTCATGCTCCACCTTCTCATAGGTAGACTGTCACATGGGCACACAAAAGTGTACACACACGTACACACACACACACACACAGAATCTAACAGACCCTCACATGCTTGCACACTCCCACATTATCTCATGAACCCCATATTCGCGCACACACGAATACACACATACAACTTCTGTAACTCTCAGACCACTCACATTTATACAGACACTGAACACACCCATACACACTTTCACACTCGTTCACACTTGTGACACAAGCAAAGGGTGGGGTGTGGAGGAGGAAGGGAATAGGGCACCCACAAACCCTTGGGAATTCATAACCTGAACAGAAGGGAGGAAGTTCCAGTTGAGGGACAGCCTGAACCTTTCCCTCCAGGTCTCCTCCTCAGCCAGATAAAGGAGAACCTTCGCACAGCATCGACTGAGCGTGGAGCCCTGCCAGGAGGGCCATCGTGAACAAGCAAAGCACAGGTCTGAGGGTTAATCAGGACATGCCAGGCCTCGGGGACAGCTCAGGAGGAGCCTGGCACATGCAGAATGGGCAGCTGAGGGGGTAGGGGGACCAGGCTGGCAGGGCTCTGCAAGTCAGCCACAAGGAGAAAAAGAACATTCCTGGCCAGGTGTGGTGGCCTTTAATCCTGATACTCCAGAGGAAGAGGCAGGTGGATCTCTAAGTTCAAGGCCAACCTGGTCTACAAATCAAGTTCCAGGCCATTTAGGATTACATCGACCTTGTCTTAAAAAGAGGAGGTGGGGGATGATGGAAGGAGCACCCCTGACCCTCAGCATGCTTTGAAAGAGCGTTACCCCACAGTGAGTGTCCCGGAGCACTGTGGCTTAGAGTGACTCCCAACTCTGGGGACATAGGACAGACCTGAGAGGGCAAAGCAGAAACTTTCTTTTCAGAGCTTCCCAGGAGAGACTGAGGCAGAGTGCAGGCAGGCAGCTGTGATTCTGTTTATCTTGTCCCCACCTCAGGCCCCAGAGTAGTCCGTCCATCCCTAGTAATACTCCCAGAAGCCCAGGATACCTGGTGTTCCCTGGCGGCTGGACCTCCTCCTGCCAGCCAGCCCACAATAATATCAAGTCCGCCCACTTCCCCAGTGTAGCCATGCTCAGAACATGTCTTCCTGGGACTGTCTTGGTTTCTGGCTGGGGTCTACAAAGGCAGGCACATGGGGTTCCTATAGCTGAGAAAGGTCGTGTGGCTTAGGGAATGTGCGCACTTCAAGCCTTCGCTGGCTTTCCCTGCTGATCTCTTCCCTGTGTGTTCCTGGGAGCCTTATTAGGTGCTTACCTTGAGGGACCAGGGACAAGTCTGGGATAGGCTTTCTGATTTAGAAGCCACAAATGCTGTAGGACAGAGGCTGGGGAGTGGATGTTATTAACCCTCAAAGGCCCTTGTGTTTCCTGTCCCTCTGGGCTCCTGTTGGCCTCTTCCACCTCCCAGGGCTCCTGCTGCAAAGCTAGAACTAGCTTTGAATTCCTCCTGTCTGTGCCCATGTCACACTTGGGGTTCTTCTCAATCTGATATCTTAGAGAGTAGCCCCCAGCAATGAAGGGTATGCGCTCACCTTTCCCTCTTCACCGTAGCATCTTTGTAAAGAGTGTGGGGCCCCTGTCATGGGGAAGAATGCTGGCTCCTTCAGGCTAAAGGAGCTTTTACCCAGGACCCTATACCCAGAGACCCAGACTTCCTGCTTCTCTGTCTCTTACATTCCTGAGAGAATGCTAAGGCATCCATCGCCTAGGAAGACAGCCATTAGAGGAAGCTGGTGTTTCGGGGTTCTGAGGATTGACATGAGCACATGATACCCATATGACAGTCAGCATTCGTCCACATACCAGTTGGTTTGCCCATCATTCTGTTTATTGCCCATCCATTTTTCTGTCTATACATTCATTTGTTCATCCATCTATCCATCTGTCCATTCATATACCTGACCACCTATTATGTTTAGTTTTAATTGGCAACTTGACACAATACAGAATCGCCTAGAAACAGTCTTGATGTAGGTTCGTCTACAATGGGGTGTCCTGTAGTTGTGTCTATACAGGATTGTCTTAATTAAATTAGTTGATGTGGGGAGACCCAGTTCACTGTGGGAGGCACCATTCCCTAGGCAGGGGGACAGTAAACTGAGCGGAGTAAGAATAGAGGACTCAAGCTGAGCATTATCAAGCATACATACAGTTCTCTCTCAGATGTTGATATGTGACAAGCTGACTTAAGCTCCTGCTACTTTGACTCCACAGTGATGCACTGTAACCTGGGATCGTGAGATAAAATAAAGCCTTTCTTGCCTAATGTGCTGTTTGCCGGGGTATTTTATCATGGCAATAGAAATGAAACAAAACCACCATCCATCTATCTGTTTGTAAATATACCCATCCATCCATCTTGTCTGCTCATCTACCCATCCCTCTGTCTGTCCATCCATCTATCATCTATCTATCTATCTATCTATCTATCCATCCATCCATCTGTTCATCTATTTGCTCATCTGTTTATCCCCCCACCCACCCTTACCTCATCTGCTAATTCAGGACACATTCTGAGTTGGGGTCATGCCAGGCACTAGGCTCTGAAAACAAACACGATGAATCAAAACAGTTCCTGCCCTCAAGGCACTCCCAGCCCGGTGAGGACGAAGGCAGGGAGACAGATAAATGACAAGTCAGTGTGATAAGTGCAATTACCAAGCTATGAACCCGAGCGCTGCTGTGAAAACACTTCAGCCCAAGCCTGGAGGAGCGCTTAAGGAAGGATTGGTGGGGGAGGAGGGGACATTTAAGCTGAGTCCTGAGAAACGGGTGGCAGTACGGAAACCAGGGACAGGAGAGAGCTCATTCCAATGTGCCTCACAGGTATCCTGTGACAACTAGCAACTCTGGGGTTCAAACTACATCCACTCCAGACATTAAGTTCAAACCTCAGACAGTCATTTCGGACCTTGGACTAGGAATAGAGCCTCATAGAAAATAATCACCCAAACTCTCAAGGATACACCCTTCCCCTAGACCCCTAGCATGCTCATCTAGGGGGTTGTTCTCATTTCAGCCTGGCTGAAAACTCCTTTGTCCTGTCAAAGAAAGTCTGACAAAGGCTGGACACGGCCCAACACAGTGGACACATCACTTCCCAAGTCAAGCTAGGGAGGGGGAGTTCAACATCCTCGCTCTACAGTCATCAGATAGGTGGTGCTGTGTTCAACGCCACAGCCGCCAGGCAAAGAGCCCCCTAGAACTACAGTTCTCAACCTGTGGATCACGACCACTTTGGGATCGAATGACCCTTTCACAGGGGTCACCTAAGACCAGAGAAAAACACAGAGACCTACATTATGATTCATAACAGTAGCAAATGATGGTGATGACATAGCAATGAGGGCAATTGTACTGCTGGCGGGGGGTGGGGGGGGGGAGGGTCACCACAACATGAGGGACTGTCTTAAATGGTCACAGCATTAAGAAGGTGGAGAAACAGCCCTAGAAGCATACCTCGAGCAGGGTTTGAGTCTACGCCATCTACTTGAGAGCTACTTCAAGAAAATACCGATGAAGAAGAAAAGAGAGGTGAGTCAGAGAAGAAGAAGAAAGATAGAAAAAGGAGCAAGGCCAAGGATAAGATGGGCTCGGCCCTGTGGGGAAAGCGTGGGGCCCTGCTGACCATCCCCTGAGCTAATGCTACCAGAAGGCAGAAAAGTGGGGTGTTTGTCATCCCACTCCTGCACATCACTGGCCGGGGGACACCCCCTACAGCTTTGGGGATCCAGCGTCTATTGCCTGGAGAGGCCCTCAGTGCCTGTAGCAAAGTCCTGCTGAGATGTAAGTGCCCTGGGTACAGTGCTCAGGCCAGGGCCACCAGAATCCCCTGTGGAAGGGAGAGTGCCAGGGAGGCAGGAAAGTCTTCCATTTCGGGACATTCCCAAAGACACCTGGGTGATTAGGAAGCTCAACTCTGAGCAATGATCAAGAGACAAGCACACGGGCAACACCTGCCCTGATGGAAGTCAGCAAGGGACGTAAGGATGGACCTCGGGTCCAATGAAATGAAAAGCCTTGCCTGAGCACTGTCCTCTCAGGATTCTAGCACCTCATGGATGGCAGAGGGCCATCAGGTAAGGACCTTATGGGGCAGGAGAGAGGGAACTTGCACAGATCTTTGGAGCATCTAATGGCCCTGACCCAGGGCAAAAAGCAGCCATGGCCTGTGCCTAGATGGACATCGGTCCAGGGCTTCTCTGTGGGTGGCCTGGAGATCAGCTCCAGGCTCGGCA
Source organism: Acomys minous (assembly GCF_964271855.1). NCBI lineage: Eukaryota > Metazoa > Chordata > Mammalia > Rodentia > Muridae > Acomys > Acomys minous. Next base: position 101,317,045 of record NC_140487.1, on the reverse strand, counting down.
GGGCAGAGTAACTTTCCCCCCAGAGCATTGCAAAGTAAAACTCCACAAAGTGCCGAGTCACAGGAAACGCCAAGATTCTTCACACATAGAATAATGAGGCAATAAAACTCAACTATAAAGTTAAATAATTTACCATAAATATCTAAAGCTCTCAAATTATTCTCTACATTAACTGCCTATGTTTAAAATGATCTTTGCATTCACTATGTCACAGATGGCGAAAGCAGACAAGAGAGTCCTTGACAACTCTAACTGCAATTAGCCCTTCCCAGCTGCGGTGATTTAAAGGCCTTTTCAGTTAAGCTGAATGAAACACCCGCGCTTTATAAATAAAGGCTTTACCAGGGCCGACAATGAAGTATTTGAAACATACAGGCCTGAGCCACTGGGGAGGGCCGTCACCACCTCCCCAAACCTAACGCCCCACCCCCTCAGCCGGCGGCTCCTCCTGACTCAGTCATTTGAGCTCTTGTGCGCTGTACTTTTACACACACTGCCGCCACCCCCTCCCCAAGTCCCGTCCACACCTCCCATTCCCACACAGACACGCCTGGATCTCCATTCACATTCCTGTTGCATCCATCCCCTCTGTAATCCTGTATCCTAGAACATGTACCCACCCACCCCTACTACACACACACACACACACACACACACACACACACACACCTCAGGCAAGAGGCTGTACACCTATCTCCGAGGAAGCAAAATGTGCAGAGCCATGAGAAATTCTTTACTGTGTAAAGGCCAAATAAGGTCAGTCGCGTGTCAGCATCCTCGGCTGAGTCAGGGGACCCTGGCCTCTGCTCCAGCTGGCCCAGAAGGAGGAGCTCTCTGTGTGAGGAGGAGCTGCCCTTCAACAGCACTTGAGCACCTTGGAGCCTGGCTGTGCATTGCAAAGGAGGTCAAGGTTACCCTGATTGCAGCCAAACGTCCCTCCCCGGGGCCTGGCTGGTTAATTGCTTAGAGTCTGGTGAGGCAGAAGAAGCTGTCAGCTAAATGGCCCTGTGAATCACATGCTTGGATCTCTGGGAGCCTCATGTTGATAAGGCTGGGCCCCTCCCTGCTCCCAGTCAGCCACGCCCCTAGCACAGGGGACACAGGCCTAGGCCCAGCCACCTGGGGACTACAAAGTCTTCTTCCTGCATAGGATGCAGGGACCAGAGTTGCCATGGTTCAGCCAGGAGGAGTACTCTAACCCAGTCTTCTTCACTCGGTGTGTACACAGGCAGTATATCCTCTTTATTGAGCAATTACTTCATGTGGCATCCCTGGCACCATGCCTCAGGCCCTTGTAGATATAACCAATGCCCCTGGGACCTCACTAAGAACCTATGAGCAGAGGCTGAGATCTTTATGCCATTTGCAGATGAGGAAAGTCAAGCAATTTGCCAAGGTGGGTTGGGGAGGGGGTGGGGGGTAAGTGTCAGGAAGGTAGCAAGCTGCCCGACTCAGCCACTGCTTGCTACTCACGATGCGGCCTCAGATCCTTACACCTGCCTACTGAGCCCTTAAGACTTCGCCCAGCCCTCTACCCTACCTCCGTTAGGATCCTGCTTCTGAAGCTTGGGAGGCCTGGACTGTCAAGATGCTCTATCTGCCCAGCCTTCTGACATACCGTTGGATCCTCCAGGGGGAGGCTTGCCCTGTATCAACTGTATGCCACCCTCTATCCTCCATCATGAGATCTCCACCTGCATCAGAGCCAGCAATGTGCCCAAATCTCAGAGGCCCAGAGGATTCCTGGGAGAAGCCGATCCATAGAGGCTCAAGCCAATGGGAGGGGACCAGCAAGAAGTTCCGGAGGAGCATCTGGACTCCCAGGGCTGCACCCCAGGCAGGCTCTCATGAATGTGCTGTTTATCGTATTGAGTTCCAAGGAGATGCCTGGGCTGGGACCCAACTCACAGAGGAAGAAAACAAATTTTCTTCCATTTCTGATGGGAATGAAGGCATTTATGAGATCTGGAGGTTGTGGGGGGGCGGGGTAGGAGGCACGGCATGCACACATCAAAAGTACTGATCCGATGTCCTAGGCAACTAGGCAGCTGTGGCACTGGGCCAGAGCCCTTGGGGTGGCAGCCAGAGTGGCAGGGCCTGGGGAGGTGGCCCCGGGGATTGCTGGTCTCAGTAAAGGCATTTTGCTGCAGACCCAAGGCCAGGGCTAGCTGGTACCATGAGCCTCTCGGGGAAAGTCATAGTTTACAGATACCCACAAGGAAAAAGGACCACAGGCCTGGAGAGGAACAGACTTGCTGAGTCTGTGGAGCTAAGGAGACTGACTTTGAAGGTGGAAATGCATCAAGGAGAAAGCTGTTTGTTTGTTTTCTGATTTTGTTTTTCAAGACAGGGTTTCTCTGTGTAGCCTTGGCTGTCCTGGACTTGCTCTGTAGACCAGGCTGGCCTCGAACTCACAGTGATCCACCTGCCTCTGCCTCCCGGGAGTGCTGGGATTAAAGGCATGCACTGGCTGGGATATGGATGGAGAAGCCAGGGCTTCTGTGAGGCCAGGAAGGCCTGAGACAAGAGGGAAGTGAATGTTCAGAGGTAGGAGAGAGTCTCCAGCTGGACAAACTCGAGTTCCTCCCTGAGGGCCACAAGGAAATGCTTAGGGTACCACCCAGCCATGTGACAGAGGATGGGTAGAATAGCCCTTCTAGGAAACAGAGAAAGATGGGGTCATCACTGAGCTGGTGGTGATGGTGGAGGCTGATGGTGAAGGGTCAGGGCACAGGAAAGTGACGTGAGGACACTTGTCCCATGGGAGGCATAGGACGAGGGAGTACCTGCCAACTGCTCTAGCCTGGGAGTGTTAAAACAACTGGGGCAGCAATCAGGCCTGTCCTAATCACTCTGTGTGTGTGTGTGTGTGTGTGTGTGTGTGTGTGTGTGTGTGTGTGTGTGTGTGTGTGTGTACATAGACAGACCATCATTTTTCCTATTTTACAGGTGAGAAAGCTGAGGCACAAGAGGGTAGGGCACAGTAAGCCAGCGTTAGGATCAGGATTTTACCTCCTAACACTAGGATCAGATGAGCCAGTGCTACAAGTGGAGTCTAAAGTTGGGACATCAGGGTGAGAGACCTGGGAGAAAAAGAGACTTTCTCAAAGCATCTTCGCAGACATGAGAGATGAAGCCCTGCATTCGGTGAGGCACTAGGGGAGAGGATCAATGACTGGCTCACCCACCAGGCATGGTGACCAAGCATGGTGACCAGGTGTCACCTGCCTAGGTGACTCAGAGACTTGCTTTGAATTACAAGCGGCCAGGTCAGGCGCTGGGTTTGGGAGTTCACACGTGGTGTTGTACCGGATGTGTGTCCTTGAACTAGCCTTTTAAACTCTTGAGCATCCCCTCTTCCACAAAGCGGGACATTAGTGAAACAGAGGCCCACGGGGCTTTGGAGAGCATAAGATGAAGCAGGAATTCTAAGCCTGCTGGTCATGACAGCTCCTGGGGGTCCTTGCAGTGTGGGGCTATGATGCATCTGGGCAAAACGTGTGAGGGTAACAAGGCCAAGAGAGCAAGGAGCACGGCGTCTCCTGCACATCTCCTTCAATACCGTGGGCTAGCCTTCACCCAGCACTATCTTGGGATCTCTCCAACTCACACTCCTCACACAGGCAATCGCTCAACCCTGCGGACTTTGGCGTGGCCCACCTACCCCAGTACAGTTAAGTTCCTCTGCTCCTCGATGTTATGGTCTGTGAACCAGTATCCATCCCACAGGGTTGACATGAGATTACACTGAGAACAGTGTCTTGGGCACAGATGTCCAGAAATGTCAGCTGTGACCTTCAGCGCTCCCCTTTCATCAGGTGTTACCTAATGTAGAACAGTGGGGGTACCATTACCAACTCTGTTTTAGATCATTTATTTCCAATAATGATCAGTTGCCACACCATTCCTGGCACACAAAAAAAACTAAACACACGAGAGAGAGAGAGAGAGAGAGAGAGAGAGAGAGAGAGAGAGAGACAGAGACAGAGAGAGAGAGACAGAGAGAGAGACAGAGAGAGAGAGAGAGACAGAGACAGAGACACAGAGATAGAGACAGAGAGACAGAGAGAGAGAGACAGAGAGAGACAGAGAGAGACAGAGACAGAGACACAGAGATAGAGACAGAGAGACAGAGAGAGAGAGAGACAGAGAGAGACAGAGAGAGATCGTCCCAGTTTTTGCTAGAATTAGAACCATTTTCCACCTGTTACATTACTTTGCATGATTTGGTCAGCCTAGGTGGAATCCACCATAGAACAGAACAGAACATGAAGAATTGCCACACACACACACACACACACACACACACACACACACACACACACACCCGCCGTGTTAAGCAGTGGGAACCTGGAGCTTCCCAGGTGTCCGGGCACAGGGACAGAGTGGTCTCCTGCACACTCCAGAGCCATGGAGAAGCTCAGACATGCGGCTGCTGTCATGCAGGGAAATCGCAATTTCCCACCACTCTGCCTCACACGTGAATTTAATAAGCATGCCTGTCCCTGTTGCAAGCAAACCCACTAATTATCACCACTGTTTACAGGTCATGTTCCAGCCACATCTCCGTCCAAGGACGGCCCTTCTGTGCCTTTTCTTCGCCTCTTATCAGCCTCCCCCATTCGCTCAAGTTTCATGCAGTCGGCTGAGGCTAGCAGTCATCTGCGGGCTGGCCGCGGCCCATGGAAAAAGCTGACAGTGCCACCAAATCCTTCTTCTTGGAATCTGAGATGTGGTGCTATTGGCAAAGGGAGCTAGGAGATCATTAGGTGAGAGACAGAGAGGCCATGGGCCAAACGGCAGGCACAAGGCAACCGGAACAGGGTGTGAGCACAGGCTGGGGTCAGAAGTGACAAAAGGCCTTGGACGGGAAGCTAGGATAACAGCCTCGCCTGTAAGAGCTACAGGGTCAGCCTGGAATTTTCAGCCTCGGCTGTGCCCAAGCTACAAGCCCTACGTTGTGGTGCTAAGCGTACGTGTCCAGCTACAAACCTGCACTCTACAGATAATAAAAAGAAGTCTTCCTCAAGCAACTGATACCCACAGAACCCAGTGGCACTCTGACTCCCTTACACTCGGAGAGAACTGACAGCTCCATCTTGGAAACTAGAATTGGGCTAGTTACTGATTCATCTCATTGGCCTTTCTCTTTAAGAAGGGCCTCAGGTATGGCAGGCTGGCCTTGACCTCCCTATGTAGTCATCCAGCAGAGGATGACACCTCATTCTCCTATCTCCAAGCCTCAAATGCTGAGACCACAGACACACACCACCACACCCACCATCACATGATGCCCAGGGAAAGAAACCAGAGCCTTGCGCATGCCAGGCAAGCCCTCTACCATGCGAACCACACCCCGAGCCTTCGATGTCCTTCTGGATACTTGGAATGTCCCTGTCATGTGCATATTAGAGCCCGGTGACTTTTTTTTTCAAACATCTCTCTGAATCCAAGCATTCTACACCTTGCTGGCCTAAAGTTTAGCAGCCCCTTTTGTGCCCCTAAAAGTAAGTTTAGCCTTGCAGAACTTGACTTGAATCTGACATAATGTGTGGCATAGGATGGATCTTCAACAAGGCTGTGCTTCTGTAGATGGGGCTACGTGTCCCTGAACCTTGGCCTCAAGTAAGCTTTCTGGTCTGTGAATTTGAAGATTATTTACCCCATCCTCAGGCTTGCAGTGAACCCCATGCTGTTCTGAGGTCACAGGGTCACTCAACAACATCAGGGAAATGGGCTTGGCACCCATGCTCAGGGGCTCCCACATTACTCACCGGGAACTTGCCTCTCTTCCTGAGGGCCAGGTCGACCCACCCTTTCTTCATGAGTCAGAGTAGGAGTGAGGGAAGCATCTCAATGGCACCTGTCACCACCAACGTAAATAAAACCCTTTTCCTTTTCTCAGTAGGAACTGGGAAGCCTTCAGCCACCTCTCGTCCCAAGTCTCCTGCACTCTCTTTCCATGTCCTAGCCCATCCACGGCTTTGCCCTGCACTGTCAGCCCATAGGGCTTCAAAAGCGAAGGGACCCCCATAGGGGCCGACATGAGCTGCGCACCCATCACTGTGTGAACTCATCCCACAGGTGAGTCCAATACCACCTAGAAAGACCAACTGGGAAAGTTGGGGCCCCACCGTGATGAGAGCTAGAGTCACTGTAGGGACACTGTCACACTGTCTACAACTGACCACAGTGTAAACCAATTCCTCCATCTTGTGAGCTACATGAAGACTGGCTAGCTGCTACCCATCCAACATTCAGCAACACACACAGAAAGTGTTCAACACACAACAGCTCATGGTAACTCAACAGACTCAAGGTCCCTCTTGGGGATAGTGTGGCCAGGAGATGTCACTAGGCACATGCTCTCTTGATCAACCCTCTTTCTTTTCCATCCTTGAAATGCACCTTCTACAAATCCAGCCTCCCTAGAGCTTCCTAGAAAAAAAAAACATGTTCCCCAGGACTCAGTCCAAACCTGATTTTCTTAGATCAATTTGCTAGTTGACCCTAAGTGCTCACAGGGCTTTTAGGATGGTTTGAATAGAAAATGCCCCCCCCTCCCACCCCACAGGCTCACGTGTTGATTATTTGGTATCCAGATGGTGACATTATTCTGAGAGGTTCTCTGGAAAACTTGGGAGGTGGGGCCTGGTTAAAGGAAATAAACCACTGAGAAGGGGGTGGGGCAGGTCCTTGAGAATGCTTCCTGTCTGCCTCTGCCACACACACCTCCAATGCCGTGATGTTCCACTCAAGCTAATGGGATGGAAGGGCTGTGGACAGGGCACAGTGAAGACAAGAAAACCTCTCTCCCTTAAGTTGCTTCTGTCAGCTAGCTCCTCACGGAGACAGAAAAGTAATTAGCGAAGTATTGGCCCCAGGATACCACGGATAGCACAACCCAGGGCTGCCCAAGTCCCTTACCCCAAATGCAATAGTATTCATATTTATGTAGTACTACAATCATCCCCCACTGCAAGTCACCTCTGGATGACAGAATACCCAAATGCAATATACATGCTGTGCAAGTAGCTGTCACACCGTACGGCTTAAGGATTACTATTAAGATGGTAATAAAAGACTCTGTGCATGTTCAGTGAAGGCTCAGTTTTGTTTTATATACTTCTAGCGGCCCTGGAGAGACAGCCCGCAGTTAAGAGCACACTCTGCTCTTGCAGTAGGCCAGAGTTCAGTTCCCAAATCTACACTGGGTGACTTCCAACTGCTTGCAACTCCAGGTTGTAAGCCTCAGTGGGTAACTTACACGTTATTATAAAAATAATAAATAAATAATAATCCCAGCCTACACTTCACTAAAACTCAGAAGCGAGGGGCTGAGTGCCCACGGACAGAAGAGCCTGCACGGGACCTGTCTCTCTAATCTCCGCATTCCAGACTATAGGCCCCTGCTCATGTGTCTCCCTTGTCTCACATACTGACATCCAGGCTACACCCTCCTAGGCGTGGACCTTACAAGTTGACAAGATGACTTCCTCCCACTTTCTTGTCACACTCCTTCACTAGACAGCTCCCTGTCAGAATCCATCGGCTGGCCACTCCTTCCATCACTCTCTGGGAACTGGGCTGTCAACAGGACATCTCTGGATGCTTCTGTCTGAGGGCCAGAGGTGTGAGATGTCTGCCCCATCATGCCCTCCTCCTGTATCTCTGGACCTGAGGTTAGCACCGTCCATTGCCACCAGGGCCAGCCACAGCTACGGGGGAGGCTTCCAGGTTAGAATCCCGAAGGGCCAGTCCCTGATTTCCAGGAAGCTCTGAAAGAGTGTCTCCAGTTTATCCTGAGCTAAGAAGAGATGAGGGGATGGAGGAAGACCAAGGCCGTGGGCAGAACAGGTGATCTGTGGGTGGAGTTGTGCCCCCTCCTGCCCTGCCCATCAGCTTTCCCATCCTGGTTCTTCTCCCAGGGATCGGTTAGAATTCTCTGTAGGGAAGCAAGAATCTGCTTCCAAGGGGTTGCTCCACCCAGACTGCAGGGACTCCAATGGCAGGAGCAGTGGTTAATCTCCATTGTCACTTGCCCTGTTCAGGTTGTAGCCTGGACTGGATTTAGCATCTCCTAGGAGATGATGAGGCACACAAGATTTGATGACTGTGTTGGGAAAAGTGGGGAATGGCATCTCCCTCTGGGACAATGGTACCCCAGAGAGAGTGACGTCCTCCCCACCTGTCAGGGGGCATCTGGTAATGTCTAGAAACATTTTTGGTTGATATCACTGGCAGGGAGGAGGCCATTACTGTTCTTTGGGAGATGCCAGGTGTGTTTGGGACGGCAACTCCAGCAAGAAGTTATCTGGCCCCAGATGTCACTGTCCCTGAGACTGGTCATCTGGCTACCTGAGATGGATCCCAGAAAAGGAGCCAGGGATTCACAGGTTCCAGGGCTCAGCCCCCTCCTTCCCCCCCCCTCCCGCCCCCACTCCCCACCCCCCACCCCCACCCCCGGGAACAAGCTGGATGCCTCTGCCCCTCCAGGTCAATATTAGAAGTGGAGAATTGTCAGTAGCATGTCCTGGAAGGATCCGGCAGTGGGGGTAGGGACAGGCACTTTTGGCGAAAGGCTGGCAAGGAGCAAGCTTTATGGCTTGTTCTGTTCAGAGTTTTAATTAAGCGTCTCAAATAAGGATTTAATTGGGCTGTAACAAGCCAGGCTATTGTATGCAAGAGAAACACCTGGGGGTTATTAGAAAACATTTTTAAGGCAGTAAAGCTGCAGTGAACACACACAGATCCTCAGGCAGGAGACGTCACTGCAGAGCCCCACGCCACCCCTCCATCTAGGACCCTACTAAAGGGGCGGTGTGGTCTGGAAGGATGAACCCTTAAGCTCAAACTCCAGCTGCACAGGGCCGTGCATGCCCAAGGCTGGGAGGCTCAGATGTATGCTGCCGCCAGCCTCTGCTTCTCAGGCTGCCCCAGGGAAAAAGAAATGAGCTACCCAGCCTCAGCCTAAGAGAGGCTGGGGTGACCCCACCTGCATCAGAGACACCTTGATGCTCGGGACCTAGCCAACTCCCCAGCAGAACCAGGAACGCTCAGGATTAACCACAGCAGTGCCAAGGGTAGCAGGCCTGGGTCCCGGAATGGTCTCAAGAAGGAAGGGATGACCAACACATTTTAATGGCTATCTCTCCCTTCACCAGAATTTAAGCTCTGCCAGTCCAGGGATAAGTGTGGTATGTTGTGTTCCTTGCTGTGAAGTTCAAAGCAGGGGACAATGCTGGGCACATGGTAGGTCTAGCTGAATAAAGAAAGGAATGAGTGGACGTGAAGAGGCAGTAGAGTCCAGGCCCATCTTATATGGCCCAAGCTGGCCAGGCTGCTGTGTCCCACTGGCCAGACATTCTGAAATGCCACCCAACAAGAATAGTTCTCCAACAGAATCAATAAAGCCCCTTCCTGTCCCTGACCTGGCCTGGCCTCCTTATCACCCTGCCAGACTGCTGACTACAGGACCTGGGGCTGAACCCAAACCAGTCTCATGTGAGTGTATTCTGCATCTCTAGCGGCAGCCAAGGGCCTCAGCAGAGAGGGTCACCAGTGCCTGTGCGCGGATGTGAGGAATCCATAGGAACTGATGTGCTTGCTTCCAGCAGCAGCCCCTTAGGCCTCCATGGCTGGCGTTTGTCTGATTCTACTAGGGAGTCCTGGGCCCGACTCCCCAGCTGTCTTAGTCATTGTTCTAACTGCTGTGACGAGACACCATGACCAAGGCAATTCTTACAAAAGAAAGAATTTCACCAGGGCTAGTTTACTGTTTCAGAGGTTTAGTCCATTATCATCATGGCAGGGAGCATTGTGGCAGACAGGCATGGTGCAGCAGAAATAGCTGAGAGCTGCTGAAACCTCAAAGCCCACCCCCAGTGACGCACTTCCTCCAACAAGGCCACACCCACTCCAACAAGGCCACACCCACTCCAACAAGGCCACACCTCCTCATCTTTCTAATCCTTCTCAAATAGGGCCACTCCGTGGTGACTAAGCATTCAAATATCTGAGCCTATGAGGATCAGTCTTATTCAAACCACCACATCACCTAACACTCCTGATAGCTTTGTGACATGAGATATTATCACCCTTTTAACAGAAAATGAGCCTGAAGCTCAGGGAACCCCTGGTATTGGAAGGAACCCTTCCCCCAGCCTGTGAACAGCAGCTAGGGTTTCCACTCAAGGCAGTGGGCGGGGCAGGGTAAATGTCAAGGTCTAGCTACAGTCTCAGACATCTATCTAGCCCTGTCTTACACTGCTGGGCTTCCGGAGGGGGCGGGGATTGAGAGATAACGAGACAGAGGCTAGGATCTGGAGGCAGGAGGCAAAAGTGAGAGGTTTTGAGAATCTGATGGGAATGCCGGGGATGGGGGGAGGATGGGGGGTGTGGGGGTTGGGGAGGGTGGAAGGCTCAGGTGTCCACAGTTGGAGCTCAAGTACATAAAGTGGAAGGCAGGGTGAGTCTGCTGCCCTGACAATCCAGGGAGGGCACTCTGTGAGGTGAAGTAGGGGGAGGGCCCAGGCACCACAAATGGGAGAGGCACCTGAAGGGGTGGATAGCAAGTCCGATACACGATCCCAGCTGGGGGCCGACCTTGTGTTCTCAGATGGGGGGGGGGGGAGAAAACCACACTGCAGGAGGCAGGTATGGGGGCCAATGAGCCTTGAGACAGCTGGAAAACACAGGGCCCAGCGTCTGGGTTTCCAGCTACCCTCTGGGCAGTTTCTGGGAAAGCACCTTAATTCTGTCTCTTCACCCATAGGGCCCCCAAGGCAGCTTCCCAGATAGTGTCATTTAACCCATCCATGCTGGCCCAACTCACCACTGCCGAGATAGAGAAGAGAAGTGTTATTCTTATTAGCTCTATCTTAAACGAGAAGGAATTGATGGCACCAATACCTGGCTTCTATTGAGCACTTACTGTATGCCAGGTCCCGCAGTAAAGGTTTCTCATACTTAATCTAATTAACTGATGTTTCCCAATCACCCTAGAAGGTAAAAGCTATTAACCCAATTTGCCACATGGAGAAAATGAAGTTCAGAGAAACAACATAACATATCCAAGCTCACACAGCCCTGGGCTTGACGCCATGCTGGGTGCTTTGCGCAAGCTTCGTCGGGGGCGCCTGCGACCGTTTTATTATCAGGCAATAATTCTGGACTACAGAAAAAGAAACTGCAGTCCAGAGACACATGGCTGTTCCAAGACAAGCACGAGGCAAAGCCAAGAAGGCACCCGCATCCATCCAGATCCGAATTCTCTCTCCTCCTTATGCTCACCGGCCAGCCGGAGCCCGTTAGAAGTGGCACTCCAGGGCCTGAGTCACAGGTGGAAGACGGGGAGCCTTGAAAAGTGGGGCCAGATCTAAACTGCTTTCATGCTGTGAAAAGCTCGTGAGGGCTTTCCTGCTTTGACATGCTCATGAGTGAGGGACAAACAACTGCACTGCCTGGGCACACACCTCATTTAACCCTTGTCCAGGAGAAAGAGCAGAAGTGACACAGGTGGGGGTGATATGCAGAGGTGGCCCGGTAGTTCCCATGCCAACTCCTGCCAGTACCTTCTCCACAGTGCTCTTGAGATAGCCAGCCAGCAATCTGGAATTAAATACCATCAGATGATATTGCCATCAATGTGAGAAATATGTGCTCATGAGTGTATATGTGTACATATGTATGCTGTGGGGTATCTATGCCTGTGTATGCATAAATGTATGTGCACATATGTGCATGTTTATGTGTGCAAGTTATATGCACATGTTTGCACATGTGTGTGTATGCATGGATGTGTATATGCATGCAATGTTTGCATTTATGTATGGTGTGTATGTGTGTGTACACTGTGCATCTGTATTTGTGTGCATATATGTGTGTGTGTACGTATGTGTCCATGCATGCATGGCTATGTGTCTATGTATGTATGTGAACTCTGTCTATGTAGATATATGGTACATGTGTTTGTGTATGCATGGATGTGAATTGCATCTGTGGGTCTGTGTGTAGTATACGTATTTATGTACATATGTGCCTATGTATGCATGTCTGCATGTACATGTTTGTGCATGAATGTATTTATTTCTGAGCATGTGTATGTACCTACGTATGTTTATGTGTCACTGCCCCAGGACTCTAAAAGATGAGCTTCTGGGCCAATTGCTTCATTTTATTGTCACAACCCAACAATGGCTGCAATAGACAAGTGGCCCTTTATCTGCCTATTGTCAGAAAAAATTGGCTGGAATCAATTGTCCTAAAGCAAAAATCGATTGCATTTGGCAGTTGTCCTTACAAATTTAATGAGCTTATATTCAAAGCTCCCTTCAGCTTAGAACTTAACTCAGTTACTCCCGGGGCACTCCACACAGATCTGCAGGTGGGAAGCCACACGGCTCCAGCCCCAGCCTTCTTGTTCCTCGTGAGGGCCCAGAATGTTTCCTAAGAACCCCTTTCAGGCTAGTCACCACACAGCACAGAGCTGCCCACTCCCAGCGCGGCAAAGAAACACTGTACTGGTTTTCAAGGGAAAGAAAAGCTGAACCCTCTTTTCCCAGACAAAAATCCTTCCTCGGTTTCTTGGTTTCCTCAAAGGAGATCCACCCTTGCTGGGCTTCCCCATTGCAGACGCTGAGCGGACTGAGATCACGTGGTTCACTTGAGATGTGACATCAGGACACATGGGTGAAAGAAGAGGAAGCTAGGCAGGTGCAGGAGGGCATCCAGGAGCAGGTGCATTTCCTGGGACCCTCGAGGACTCCTTGCAAAGGCTGCGTCCCGCATGCTGGTGGATGAGGCATTAACTCTCTTCTACCATGATGCTTCTGAGTGACAGCAGGTGGTCAGCCACCACCACAGTGGGAGGATTTAGAAGGCTGCAAAGAGGCTGGACACAGCTGAGTACAAGGCAGGTGTCTCCAGCAACACCCACCTGGGCCGATGTACATCTCACTGCTTTTTTGAGACAGGGTTTCACTGTATAGCCCAGGCTGGCTTCAAACTCAGGGTCTCATTGTATAGCCCAGGCTGGCTTCAAACTCAAGCCTCTCCTCCTTAGCCCTCCCCGCCCCCCCAGTGCTAAGATTACAGATGTGAACCACCACACCTGGCTCGGAATACCATTATTTTAAATTACTTATTTAAACATCACTACTATTCATCATGGCATGCAATTTGTAAGGTGTGTAGATTATCCTGGCTATATTAGTATATAACTTATAAAGAACGTCCTATTTACTGGGGAGAATGTTGGCCCTGTCCTCACAGGGCATGTCATCAAGGAAACCTGACTATCACCGCTGGTGACTGATTGGGAATGGCCCCACAGTCACATGGATATCAAGTCTTGCCATATGAGGCCTCAAACGTCAACTGGCTGGTATCAGTTAGAGGTCTGAAGGAAAGAAATGGCATTAGGGGAACAGGCTGACCCATTCTCCAGATATTTTAAACTCTCCTCAGGTGGAACTGTGCCCTTGAAAGGCATGGCTCGGCTCCTTTCACAGCTTCATGCTCTCGCCTAGGTGATGCCTTCAGGACCAGACTACGACTCACAAAATCTAGCCATATGTTGGAAGGGTGTCGCTTTCCTGCGTCTTCCATGTAAAAAACCAAGATGAACGGTTCTTTTAAAATGAGGGGTTAATGGAAAAACTATCAAGATTGCTTTTCCTGCCTGAGGTAAAAGTTCAGCAACTGTTTCCCTTGTCCCTGGGACCCAATGATAGAACTTACATGTCGCCATGACTAAAACGTGCCATTTTGCTTTATTCTCAAGGAACATTTTTTAAAAAAGTTTTCCTGGCAGTGAATCCTTCCCAGGGGTAACCTAGCTCTTGAGCTGTTATTCTTGTGAACCACTTCATGTTACTTTTGTGGAGTGAGATGGAGTGGTTACCAACTCATTAACTAGCAACCAAGCCCAGTCATCATCCAAATCACAGACAGGCAGTGACACAGACGCCCTTCCAGGTCAGCCTCCTGGTATCCCAGACAGTTCCTGGAGGTGGCACGGAACCTAATCTGCTTTAGCTTTCTTAGCCACTCCCTCAGGAAACCTAATTGTCCCACTCCACCCCTGCTTTTTCATCTGTTCCCTTAAATCAGTTTTGGAGAGAGAGAGAGAGAGAGAGAGAGAGAGAGAGAGAGAGAGAGAGAGAGAGAAATGAAGCGCCCACCATGTAACTACCAGGACCTGACTTCTATCCTCAAAATTTACCCAAAAGCAAGGTGTGTTGGCACGTGCACTTAGAGGTGAAGACAGGAGGCTCCCTGAGGTTTGCTGCCCAGTCAGCCTAACCTACTTGGCTAGTTCCAGGCCCAATAAAAGACCCTATCTCAAAATATGTTGGAAGGCTTTCTTGAGGAATAACATCTGAGGCTATACTCTGGTGTTCTCTCTGTCTCTGTCTCTGTCTGTCTCTGTCTGTCTGTCTGTCTGTCTGTCTGTCTGTCTGTCTCTCTCTCTCTCTCTCTCTCTCTCTCACACACACACACCCCTACATACACACCTTCATACACATGCACACCAACTCACACACACATCCCACACATACCTACACACACACACACACACACACACCCCTACATACACACCTTCATACACATGCACACCAACTCACACAGACATCCCACATATACCTACACACACACATGCGCACACACACACACACACACACACACACACACACACACACACACACACACCCTACCCTAGGTGTCATTCATCTCCTTGCCACCCCTTCTCAGACACAGGTACCCCAGATCCTGCTCTTCTGCCCCACACTCCCACTGCCCAGAAGAAGAGGGAGGGGTTGAGTGGCGCCTGCCACCTGTCAGAACCCCAAAGCCAATGATGAGAGAAAGCACTGGAAGAGGAAAGTCTATGGGCTACTCTGCCTTCTCCTTGCTTCCACCCACACTGCTCCTGGAAACTTCAGGACATCTTGGCAGGATGAAAACTCTACATATCAGAGCAGGGGAAAGGCAGCCGCTCTGAACTAATCCCCAGCCCCGGTGCGCTCCCTGACAAGCCACAGGGCCTTCTCCAGCCATCTCCCTTATCTGTAAAGCAGAGCCGATAATCCCATATGATCTGGATATCACAGGGCTACACAGAGGGAAAAGCACACAAAGGGACTGGGGGAGGGGATGAGGGACACAGACAGCATGGTTCCTAGAACTGTCCCTTGGGAGAGTCAAGTGGACCCAGACGATGTGGATGCCTGGAATGGGGGCCCCACCACGAGGCTCCCGGCCCCTCCCTCCTGTGCCTCAAATTGGCAGGTGCCAAGTCTGAAAGAAGAGGTCTCTAGGGTCATGAAAGGGTCCCCCCCCATCATATTTGTTAACATCTCCACTTCATCTTCAACTCCAGCGTGTGTGTGTGTGTGTGTGTGTGTGTGTGTGTGTCTGTCTGTCTGTCTGTCTGTCTGTCTGTCTGCGCATCACATTTGCTAACATCTCCACTTCATCCTCAAGCCCAGCCTGCTGGATCTACAAGTGCAGCTTAACTAGGAGGGTCCTGAATTGTTGTCCCCAGAATGGCCGAGAGCAGTTGCCACCAAAAGTCTCTGATGGCCAGCTGAGGCCTAACCTTAGCCCTGGGTGTGGAGCACAGTTCCTGCCTTGTTTCCAGGCCTCGAAGCTCACCTCAGACCCCTGCCTAGCAGCTGTTGCTCCCATCCCAGGACAGCTTCTGTGAGGACGGAAGCATAGCTCTGGCCAGCTGCCTTGGACATCTGATCCCCTCCCACTCCCACAGTCCCTGCTCTGAGCTTGGCCACCTCCAGGCTCCATGCTATGCTTTTCTGGGGTCCTACTTACATGGCCCACCCAGATGACACCAGCCGCAATCCCCTCTGAGTTACATGCACTGTCCCCTACCTGGGGTGACATCTCTTCCTGTCTCCTCACCAGGGCTGGGCCTGCCCCATCCTCCGGAAGGCACAGAGGAACTCACGAAGGTTGGAGGTCACAGGCTGAGGCATCTTCTTTCCACAGACCTCAAGGAGTGTCAGCCATGCATAGAAGCAGCTATGCCATAGAAATGCCCAGCAAGTGGGACTCTGAGCTGGGCCACCAGAGAGGACCAAGTAGGGCCAAGATCAAGTGTACACAGGGGGTGGGATGCTGCAGATGGCCACATCACACTTCGTATTTTTTAAATTTTTAAAATTTTATTAATTTATTCAGATTACAACTCAATTGTTATCCCATCACTTGTCTCATCCCATTCCTCCCTCCCTCCTGCTTTCACCCTATTCCCCTCCCCTCTACCCAGTGCTCTATTTACTCTCCAAGGCAGCCTGTGGTCAGTGAAACAGACGAAACCTATGTCTTGGTGAAAGTTTTCTTCACCCGAAGATGGAGATGCAGGTTGGATGAGATCATAGAAACGCCTGAATGCCAGGCTAAGGTTAGGCTTCGTTTGCAGGTAATAGGGAGCCCTTGAGGATTATAGGATGCGGGTACGATGACATACAGAGAGCTATGTCAGGATTTCCGGCAAGAAAGTCAAAGAATGCTGAACTGAAGGTGTGAATGGGGTGAACCCGGGGGACACAGAAGGTCCAAGGCTGCAAGCTTCTCTCCCCCCTCCCTCCTTCCCTTCCTCCCTCCCTTCCTCCCTCTCCCTCCTTTCCCCCTCCCTCCTCTCTCTCTCTCTCCCTCCTCCCTCCCTCTCCCTCTTTTCCCCCTCCCTCCCATATCTGCCTCTCTCTCTCTCTCTCTCTCTCTCTCTCTCTCTCTCTCTCACACACACACACACACACACACACACACACACACACACACACACGGCTGCCTGTGTTTTCAGAGTTTGTGGCCCTGTCCTTTTTTCTCCTGTCCCTTCACTGCCATTGGTAGGGGAGTCCCAGACCATGAAGGGACCCTCTAGTGTACACTGGGACAGGGGCTTTGCCTCAGCCCTCCAGGCTGAGTTCTGCAGCAGGATCAGTAGTAACCTTAATAATGCTTAGAGGGACAGAGGGACTCAAAGGCCTAAATATAGCACCAGGCCACGTGCAGATGAAGCCACTTCAGAGCAGAGGCTGGCAGATCCCACAGGGACTGATGTCTCCAATATCACAGTAGCCAGAAGAGAAAGAGCCACAGATCTTTCTCTACATGTGAGAAACATGAAACATTTCTCTGCAAAGCCTCAATGTGGAATGTGAAAGGAGGTGGCAGCTTGGCCAGGAAGGAGGAATTTCTCCTGGCAAAGTCTGCCCAGGTCAAAGGCCCAAGGGACTGCAGGTGCTGCTACCCATGGACAAGGGCAGTCACCAGGAAAACACTGTGGGGATATGGATGCTGGGACCTTCCCTGAGTCCGTGGCTCGGAAAGGCTGGTTGCCCCTGCCTTCAGCGGGTGTGGGTAGGCTACAGCCTATTTGGAACATCTTAGCTGGGGCCTATTGCTAAGTCCCCTCCACAGATGGGAAAACTGAGGCCTGGTCCAGCTAAAGAACATTATCCAAACTGTCACTGCCAAGATTGGAGCTAAGGCCTATCTGCACCCCTGGAGTAGTTAGGGCCAAGATGCTGTCTATGGTTCTGAGTGACAAACACTGCCCCGCTGCCCTGCAGTTATGTCTCTTCAAGAAGTTGAGTGGGGCTCCAGGGCTGTGAAGGAGATTGTCAAAGGAAACAAGCCCACATCCCTGCCTCTGCCTCTGAGGCCTTTCTAGGGAAAGGCTTAGAGTGTCACATGCGCAAGGCAAGCCAATGCTTCAGTCCCCGGTGAGGGAGTACAAGGTCGCAGCTGATTTGCTTAGGAGGCAACAGAGCCAACTCCAGGTAGACAGTAGGCAAGAAATGGGACACAGGAGTAAGCCTTGGCCTAGGCTCCCTGCTTACCTCTGAGTTCTGTGGCGGAGGGGGGTGGCTTGTAAAACCTCCTGGAATGGAGGTATGGCCTTGACCACTGTGGTGGTTTGAATAGGAATGCCCCCCCCCCCCGCCTCCGTAGACACTGTCTAAGGGACTCAGTGTCCTGCAATGACAGTAGAATGGCAGAGGGAGAAAACCAAAGCTTTGAGGGTAGAGAGAGCTCTGGGGACACTCCTGGGCCTAGCTCTTGTGGCGTCTCATCTGCTGAGCCAGCCCCTTCACCCAGCTGGGCCCCAACTTGATCCTCTGTGCAATGGGCACAAGAAGCCACACCGCCCTGAGCCTGTGGGAGGACTGAAGTGTCCAGATGGAGTCTTCTGGGGCAGTGCTGGAGCACAAAGTGGGAGCAGACTGGACGCCCAGGACATGCACTGCAGATTCCCCTCCATTTTCTGTGTCACAATCTGTGTCCTGTCATACCTAAAGGTTGGGGGTGATGAACAATCTACTTTCTTCCATAGAAGCCCACGTGAAGCTCCCACCCCGCTACATCCTTCTGGCTGGTCCACTGGAAGAAGCGGAGAACCGAGGGTGGGCGGTGGTCTGAGCCCTCTCTCTGGGAGGGAGGGGGCATTTCCTATGCCTCACACCCAGGGGTTTGCCCAGCTTGCCAGGCCCCGCCCAAACTCTGTTATTCCAGGATGCTTAGGTCAGAATATGCTGACCCTGATCGGCTGAGCCTGGTTGACTGCTGAGACCCGGTAGGGAGATAAAGGGCGGTCACACACTGGCCTGCATCCCAAGACAGTGAGGGCATCATCTTGGGACCAGAGCATAGAATGGATCCAGCCCTCTATCCCAATTCCTTCGTTTCAAGGGGAAACTGTGGTCTAGTTAAGGCCCAAATTCTGAAGCAGTGCAGGGTGAAATCCAGCCTCCACCAATACCGGGTGGCACTAAGGAAAAAAAAAAAAACTTACACCTGCAGGCCTCAGTCTTTTCACCTGTAAAACGGGCATGTATCAACAATGCTGACCTCAAGCTGTTGTGAGAACTAATTAAGGTGCCTGATTAACATGCAGCGGTCACCCAGTAAACATTAGGCTAGTAGATTTGATTTAAGGAGGGAAAAAAGCTTAAAAGTCATTTAATTCATAGTTCCCACATACAAATGAGCTACGGATATGAGTGTGGCATGAGCTATAACTGCTGTCTTCTTACTATTTACAAAAGGAGGAGAAACTGAGGCTGGCGAATATCCCCGGGAGAAAAGTTTCCCTTTTTATTGAAGAAAAGAATCTAAAGAAATAGAGCTGAAGTAGCATGTTATACATCTATACCTAGACCAAGGTGAGTCAGTCAGTGAGAGAGAAAGAGAGAGAGAGAGAGAGAAAGTGTTCCATTCGTGCAGAGCCAGAGTTCGGGGAAATGTCAGATTCTTGGAGAAGGAGATTTTAATTAGGTTAGAGTTGCCTCCAAAAAGTACTAAAATTAAATATGAATCCATAATGCATGGCATCATAGCTAATGGTATGCAAATGGGGCCGGGCCTGGCCAGCTGCAGTCGGAACTTAGGCGATCGAGGTAATTGGGAAAAATGTCCCTTGGCCCAAAGCCACAGTCCTGAGGATGTTGCGGGAGAGAGCAGGGTATGAGTGTTGGGCCTGGTGGGGTAGCTAATGTCACTTTAATGGGAGGAAGGCAGCTAATGTGGGGACTGCAGAGGAGAGAAAGCTGCTGCACCACTGAGGAAGGGCCTGGAGACAGAACCAGGCCAACTCTGCGGCGGCAGAAACCAGCTGCCTGGGGAGGCTTGGGCTTCCCCCTGCAGCCTGGGGCTTTGACATGGAAGACAGTTGTGGTGCAGGCGGAAAGCACCCACAGCTGGAGTCTGAGGCTTGCCTGGTCCACTGGCCAGCTGTGCAACCTTGAATGAGTCCCTCCACACTGGGCTCTGTTACAGGGGAAGGAAGCTAAACGCCACCCTTTAGCTCCCCCCTCCCCCCTCAGTGTTATCTGGGGTCAGACTGGGATAGAAACATATTTAGAGCTGTAAAAATGGACAATTACTGTTTTCGTTTTAGTCGGAGGATAAATAAAGCTGAGTGTGGCGATGGGAGCTTGAAATCCCAGCAGGCTGGCAGGAGGACCTGCTGTGAGTTCAAGGCTAGCCTAGGCTACACGGTAAGACCCTGTCTCTAATAAAGGAATAAAACACAGATAACTAAATAAGTAAAAGCTGACTTTAAAAAGTACTTTCTATACATTTCTATATACTTGGGCCATATACCTTGGAACCCTTGCTACAGCCCCAGGGAAACTGAGGCAAAGTCAAGAAGTGAGGCGTTCAGAGTTTGAACTTAGGGAAATGATTCAAGAACCTATTCTCTTAATAGTTATGCCACAGCGGGGTTAACGATGCTGCTGGCTGCTGTGGTGGACACACCTATAAAACAATGCCACAGTGCTTAAAACATCGAGGAGGATTGAGAGGCCAACCTGAGCTGGATTAAAAAAAAAAAAAACATTTCCCAAATGGGGAGAGGTGGTGTCTGGGAGTGGAGGGGCTCAATTTGGATATACCTGGGGCAACAGGGAAAACAGTCAGCCATTCAGATGTCACCACTGCATCATGAGCCCCCACCCCCTAAAAACGACTATAGGTTCTCAGGAGTAGGCTGGCTCTCTGGGAGTCAGTTTGCATAGGGCATCACATTCGGGCTGTTGACCTAATCTCCTCCAACTCCTCTCCAGCTCCAAAGAGCTGCGACTTGTCCAGCACTCGGGAGAAGCACCACGAGAGGAGGTCAAAGCATCCCTGTGAAACCTTGACATTCTCTTGGCCTCACAGAGCCTTGGTTTTCTCATCTGCAAAGTGAGGGGGGGGGCAGCTAACGATGCCCCCTTGTAGCAGTGTGAGGGTTACATGAGCAGGTGTTCCTGGCTTCTCTGCACCAGATCTAGGTGACACACGCTGGTCTGTGAACTGTATGTACGTGTTCATTTTATCCTAACTGGCCAGGGCGGCTCCCATGGGGCTTCAGCACAAGACCCTACACCCCATCCACACTCTCTGGACTCGTCCACAGATGGATGAACTGATAAGGTTAAGAACTTAAGGAAAGTCATGAGGCGTGCTGTGAACCAGGCTTATAACCACCATATTCTGTGGTCCCCTTCAACCCGAGGGGCTTCCTGCCTCCAATGCACACCACGAAGGCAGGCTGCTGTTCTGCCCAAGGCACGGAAGACTCATCTCGAGTACCGAATCCAGCAGTGTACACAGAAAGTTCCAGAGAGGACGGGGGGGGGGGGGGGGGCTCAAAAGATTCATATGAATGAATGAGACAGTAGCTTTAGAGGCAGCCCATGGGTCCATTCTGACCCAGGCTCTTCAGGCAGGAGGGGTGGCAAGGTACCTGCTGATCCTAACAGGACGTGGGTCTCATAAGGCCTAGACACAGCAGTGGCAGTACATACACCCAGTGTTCAAGAAAGCAGAAACGCTCTTTGGGGGCCTGACAGGTGGACTCATTCTCACCGCCTCCCCCCCATCAAGGTTCCATGCTTCTAGGTAAGAAGAGAATCTGCCTGTGACCCCCTAGACTATCAGCCCTGTCTGAGCAGGTGCCAGCCCAGGGAGTGGCACACCGAAGAGAAAATATGGGTCTGGGAACAGCTGCAAGGTTTTTGAGATGGAAAGGCGTACGGGCCCTTCCCTTGTGAAGGAATTGAGTGCCAGGGGCCTCTGCCTATTGAGTTTTCATCAAAGTAATTTATTGATCAATACAGAGAACATGGCTAGTTCAGCGATTTTGTAAAAAATCACCATGTGTTGAACGCGAGGAGCACTTTGCTGGATTGTGGCATGCACGGCCCGGCAGGATCACCCATGTTTTATAGCCCTCTGGGAACCGGGCCCTGGCAGTTACATCTCTGCGCCTTTATCTTCATGACACCAAAACATTTGGACGAAAGAAAAAGATGGGTCAATCCTCCAGATGTTTTGTCTACCTGGCAACAAACATCAAGACGTTTCTCAGACGTTTCTCGAACAAGGTCGCAACAACAAATCTGGAGCACGGGAGGCTACGAGGACGAGTGGGTGGAAGAAAATATTTTGTTCCTTCCTCACTCCCCAAGGCCAAGGACAGAACAGAAGGGGGGTGGTAACATTTACCAAGCACCTGCTTACTAAGTCCCCCACCCTCACCATATGCAGAGACACCCTGACATTTTGACACCTGGGGCTTTTTTTTCCTGCATTTTCAGATGAGGCTGGCTTTGTGTCCCCCAAAGTAACAAAGCAACTAAAAGTGAAGGGGCAGTCCTCACACAGATGGTTTTCCTGAGCCAGACTTATCTCGTTTGACTTGACCTCACCAGACCTCAGTTTTTCTCCTCATGTGCAAATTTAGGGGACACACTGGTAAGTGCCAACACACTGCCACTGTGCAATAAACATTCAGCGGGCATGGCTGGTTCCGGGAGACAAGGGTGGTCCCTGTAGATATGGCTAGTGTCAGCCCAGCTCTTCTGTTTGGTTGCTCGGTCTGAGTGCTGGTCTGGAGCCTGGGTTGGGCTAATAAGGGTAGGGGGTCCTGTCAGCATGGGTGAAAAACAAGATAAAGAAAAGGCCCCAGTTCCCTGGGGACAATATGCTATAGTAGAGAGCCCAAGGGTCACCCCTCTTTGAGTGGGCTCCTCTCCCCTCAAACCCTGGAGGGGCCACAAGGAAAGGGGTTAGCGCCTCCAGCAGTGGCTACTGCAGCAAAAGGAAGTGTGAGGCCCCAGGGAAGGCACCTGGGAGGTGAAGACCATACAGGTAGGCTACCTCTTGGGTGGGTAACTGACTCCAGCATGACCCCCAGACACTGGGAACAATGAGAAACGCACCAAGACAGATTTTCCCAGAAGTTGAGCCTCCATTCTGATCTTGCTGACCACTATCAGGTCCCTAGAGTCAGGCTCTCTCCCTTCCTGTGGTGGGTGGTGGGGTCTGACCAGAGCCCAAGGACATAGGGCTCGGACGGCATGCAGAAGGTTCCCTCCTAGGTTCCCTCAGGACCAGGAGACTCACTCCACATCCCCAACGTGACACCCAGTCCCTATCAGCCGAGGGTACTGTTTCCCCAGAGTGAGACTTGTCTCCCGGCCAGCAAGGCCAGATATCTAGAATCCCAGACTGGAACAGTTGGAGGCTCAGGATCCCCCAAGTTTGGATATGGGGATAATCCGCATAGCCAACATGTATCCCAACAGGCAGAAAAGCAAAGCCAGCCCTGAAAGCCAAGAAAGCGAGAGAGGCCCTATTCGATCCAAAACTTAATCCACTTGCACAGAGCCCTGGAGCCGGGCAAAGAAAACACTACGTGCTTGCGTCTGAAGCCTCCCATGCCAACTGCTCCGAATGGCCAGCGGGGTGGCATAATGACAGGACCGGGCAACACCCACAGACCCTTGCACGTGGAGAGTCGGGGATCCTTTGTTGAGAGTCTTTCTAGCAGCCACCTTCTGACGATGCCCACAGAGCACTGCTGACAACACCCAGCCCCGACTCCTGTTATAGAGAATCCATTGGGTGATGTGGGTTACCCAGCAGCTTGTGCCTGCCTGGAGCAGGGAACCATCTGCCTCCAAGCCACAGTTCTCCCCACCTCCTGCCCAGGCAGAAGGAGTGGCTTTGCAAAAAACGACTCTACAGTCCAGAAAGAGATTGGAAAGGCTGCACACCCAGCCTATTATCCGGGCCCAATTAGTCCTTGAGACCGTGTTACAGTGATGAGCCTGTGGCCACCTCGAGGACTACAGAAAGCGAACAAGGACGGAGGTTGTTAAAATCCTCCTACTGAGCTTGACACCTGCACCATGTCCTCCTGCCTCAAGGACAGGGGTGGGGGCGGAGCAAGGACCCTCAGTACATCCCCACCCAGCACGTGCTCACTTTACTTGAGGTACCACCACTCTATAAAGCCTGATGAAGGAAGGTAGAGCTGCAAACATCAGACACATGCAGATTGCTCCCCATCGCCGGTGTGTGTGTATGGGGGCGGGGGTGCGGTCCTACCTGATCCATCTGACCTGGGACTGGCACTCAGCCTGACTTACTAGGACTTATTAATCCATCACCTACAGAGAGCAGCTGGAGCAGCCATTAGGCACAAGCAAAAGGGTTACATTGCATCCAGGCAGATCAGTAATCATAGCTTGAGAACACCCAGCCTGAACATCTTTCTCACTCACATGCTTTCCTCATCTGAGACACCTGTTCCTTTACCCAAAAAGCAGGGACAATCTCATCCATCCCATGAGACTATGAGGGTTTGGAGGTATTGGTAAAAAGTCCGGTGTCCCATAGCTGTGAAGATGACAACAGACTGAGACCAAATCCCGCCCTGCCACGTGGCATAGGGAGGGGTACAGGAGTCAGCCAAACAGAAGCAGGACGAGTCAGAGAGGGAGGTAGGGAGCGCGCGCGCACACACACACACACACACACACACACACACACACACACACACATGCCCTGAGCACCTCTGACAGGACAGGGGGCATCCCACCATGGGAGATGATTAGAAAGCAGGGTGGGGAAAGAAGGTGGACATCCAGACTGCCAGACTATATGGACAAGTCCCAGTGCCTGCAGGCTAGCTGACCAAAAAAAAAAAAAACAACTTAAAATTGAATCAATGAGGGGGGTGCACAGAAAAAAAGTAGGTTCACATGCACACAAAAATAGGTTCACATAGAGAATTGCTTGGCCAATCCCACAAGCCATGAGCGTGCTGCTTTGTTTTAATAAAAATATCTTTTTTAAAAGCCCAAAAGGAAAATAGCTTGAGGAAAGAGGCCCACACAACTTGGAGTCTTGAGACCCTGAACCTCCAACAGGACCAATAGGACAGAAGAGAATTTTGGTAGCCACGAGAGTTCCTGAAATGGCTGGGGGAAGTCTCCAGACAGGCTTGGGGCTTAGGGGTGAGATGTGTTCCCCTGAACAATTCCCAGAGCAGGTATGGCTTCTGCTAGGCACAAAGTATGAGAGTGGAGGGATTCAACAGGAGGCAGAAGAAAAGTGACACTGCAAGTGGGGTGTCCCAAAAGCGCAACATCAGAGCTGCAACCACTGCACCCCAGACAAGTTGCTCACATTGGAAACAAAATGGTTCCTGGGAGGTCTTAGCAATGCTACCTGTGGGTAGCTGAGGGGTGGGAGTGGGGCAGCTGCGGTGCAAAATCCAGAAGGATCAGGAAGGATCCAGAAGGGAAGCATCTGCCCTCCCAGGGTCAGTCCCTGCAACTGGGACAGATGGCAGGATCAAGTGCCCAGTGAATCCAGAGAGGCCAGCTAAGGGGGCCAGGCTGGACTAGGAAAAAGGGATGGGCAGAAGAACGGAAGTGGGAACCACTGACGCATTGTGGGAGTCGAGAGCTTTCTCCAGCTGTGCTGCACTGGCCCGCTCAGCCAGCTCCTTACAAAGAAAACAGATACAAATGCCTGCACACATACCGTGAGCACCCCCTGACAAGCAGGTAGGGCAGGGCAGGGCAGGGCAGGGAGTTTCCACATCTTTTAGTTGAGGTAACAATAGCAACAATGTGTCAGAACCTTGCATTGTGTCCCTTCCTGTGTAATATAGACAACCACAATTTCTCAATAGAAGTTAAAAAGCAACATTTAAGCAAAGAAATAAGTAAAAGCACTTTGCCTCAAAAATAAACACCTTTCTGCCTCGGGGGTGATGATAAGGTAGTGATAAGGAAAGCAATGCCATGCGGGCTCCTCTCTGCATGCCCAGGCCTTCATGATCCTCATTATGAGGGGGGCGGGGCTACATCCTACCTCTTAAAGGTGCTGCGTGCATGACATGACTCTTTGGAACAGTGCCTGGGGTGTGCTAAGTCCACAATGGGTAGCTGTTGTCGATGGGTCACTGTTGTCTGGATTCACGGAGCCAGTTGGGAATTAAAAGTGAAAGGGAAGAGAGGCCAGCCCCACCGGAACTCAGAGAGAGGAAGCTCCTGCCTCAGCAGCTCTCCCTACTGCTCTGCACTTGCCCGGTGGATTGTGTCCTCTGTCCTCTATGCTCAGCCCACAGAAGGACTCCCCAGCCACCCCAACCTCCTACCCAATACAACAAGCCAGACAGTAGCCCTGTCGCTTTCTTTCTCAGGCCTCCCTGCCTGGCACTCACGGCAGGCCCAGCTGGTGGCCAGACACATTGGCCTCTGCTTGATCACGGGAGATGGCTGTGAGATGGGTAGCCTGCCCTCTGAGCAGGACAGCGGGGGACAGAACTGGCTGTGGATGCTCAGTTCAAAGTAGGTGAAAGGTACTGAAGGCCTTTGCTGCACTTGTTGTCTTCCATGTGGCACCCAAGGACACCTGGAGACATGAACATAGAGGTCTTAGGAGGACCAGGGCACTCATACATACCTAGCCTGCGTCCATCACTTAGGCCCAGGGCAAAGAAACAGTCAGGCCTTTGGGAAGAGCTCAAGACAGTGATGCAGGATGCTAGCTCTCTGAAACAATTCTCCGTCCACCCACAGACAGCATTTCATTTTTCACCTGGACCTCTGAAAACAGCATGTAAGGGCCTCCAGCTTTCACTGACGTCCCATCCCACAGCCACCATGTGGGTTTGGTTCTGTCCCTCTTCCTCAGTGATTCTGCATCGCCCAGACTTGATACTCAAACATCCTTCAGGAGGGTCACACGGACTACTTTCCCATACCACCACTGCTAATATCTGGACTTCCTTGAGGTTTTCTTTTCTTTCTTTCTTTCTTTCTTTCTTTCTTTTTCTTTTTTCTTTTCTTTTCTTTTTTTTGTTTTTTTTGTTTTTTTTGTTTTTTTTTGTTTTTTTTTTGAGACAGGGTCTCTCTGTGTAGCCTTGGCTGTACTGGACTCAATTTGTAGACCAGGCTGGCCTCGAACTCACAGCGATCCACCTGCCTCTGTCTCCCGAGTGCTGACATTAAAGGCGTGCGCCACCACTTCCCGGAGTTCCTTGAGGTTTTCAACAACAGTCTGAAATGTGAAACTGCTGGTATTTGATTGTGCTTGCCTACAAAGCTGGGAGTCTCACACAGTCAGGCAGACACCGCTGCCAGCCCCTTCGGCGTTCGGGCACATTGTATCTGTTGCCTGGAGCACATTGTATCTGTTGCCTGAGGACTCGTCCCTCGCTCCTCCCCCCACACCGGCACCCATCTGTCCTTTCTTGCTGCTTTGAGTCTTAAACCTGGATGTCATTTTCTTAATCCCGAACTTTCCTCCTGGAATGCGTTTTGATGTCTGCCTCTCCTGCCCGACCGTGGGCTCCTGGAGGACACAGATCCCTCCTGCCTTGCTCACCTTGGCACTTGGCACAAGACTGACCCGCAGTGAGTACAAAGTAAAGCCACCTGTTTTGAACCACCAGGCAGGGAATGAAGCTCCCACGCTGATAAGTCTGCTGCCTGACCCCAGACCTTCTGTTTCAGATACCAGCCTCTGCTCCTGCAGAAGGAAGTTCCACGCATCAGAGATGGGGAGCCAAGCAAGCTGAGGACTGTGATGTGCTTGCCACGACATCTCCCAGATTTCCAGCTATACTGACCATTTCCCTCACTGACCTGTGGCATTACCAGGATGAGCAGTGGAGGCAATAGACTGTGTGAGCTGCGAGTGACCTCGGCAGGCCACCACCACCTTGAGTTTGGCCTCCCTCCGTGGGGTTTGCATAAGCTAGAGTTGGCATGGCCTTGGTCTTTTCAGGGAGCTCTGAAAACCTGGCTATCCTCAGCAGCAGCCTTAGTCATACAGCTGGGCAGACGGAAAATTTCACAGGGGGAGAATCCTGGGCTCTTCTTGTGATGTCATCAGCCAAGCTGTGTGTGTCTCCATTGCAGGAAGCCCACTACCCCCATGAGACAGTTTACTGAATCTTCAAATAGCACTAAAGATAAAACAGCTGGTATTGGCCAGCACTTACTGGTCTCAATCCTGCAGGAACCTCTCAGGCCAGGTTTGTGTCCCCCTACTTGCTATAGTCCTCAGAGACTTTTTAAAAATCACATTTTTATTTGTATGCTAGAGGGAGGTGCACACGCGGAGGTTGGAAGATGACATGTGGATGTCAGTTCTCTCTTTCTACCATGTGGGTCCTGGGGCTTGAACTCAGAGAGGCTCGGTGGCAAACGCCTTCACTAGCTGAATTGTCACACCAGCCTGAGCTTCAGAATTTATAGGCAGTCACTCTTGCCTTCCTGTCTTTAAGTTCCTGTCCATCTCATATGGGTATGTCTGCGTGTGTACATGTGTGTGCATGTGTGTTCATGGATGTATGCATGTGTGTGAACATCATGGATGTGTACATAGACATGAGAGAACAGCAATCTCTGGTGTCATTCTTAGGGATGCACCCACCTCCTTTGAGACTGTTTATCGCCAGGGTCTCTCACTGTCCTGGCTGGCCAGGGAGCTACGAGACTCTCCCATCTTCTCAGCACTGGACTTACACGTGTGCACCTGCACACCGTCATTTCCCCGTGGGCTCTGGGATTCAAGCTTGGGTCCTAGTGCTTGCAAGGTAGGCATTTTTAGCAGCTGAGCCACCACTTCCTCAGCACGATTCAAGAGCTCGGTCTCCCAAGCTGTGTGACGTGGACAGCGCCCACTCCCCTTGGGTAGCAGAGACTGAAGAGAAGAAAACGTTACCTATTATCTGGAAGAGGAGTCTACAGGAGCCTTTGACCATCCTTCCAAGCCTCTCCGTCCAGTCTCGGCAGCAAAACAGCTTTCACTGGAAAACCTGCCCTTTGCCTGATGAGCCAGGCTGTTAGACCATCTGCCCTCCCCAGCCCCAGGGAGACTGATGCCTGAACTGACAGATCACTCCAATGTATTAGGTAGATAAAGAAATTGATTATTCTATAAATCATTGTCTCCATGAAAAAGGGCCCGATTTTTTAAAAAAAAGAAAATAATATAAATCTGTCCAAACCCCTGTGAGGGAAAATGTGTAGCCATTTCAATTTAATTGTCTAAGAGCTTCTTTGCTGTAGCTCCAAAAAGAAAAGCCCTGGAAATGAATGAGTCTCAAGCTAGAGGTTCCTATGCCCTAAGGAAAGGCCATGTCATGCCCTGGACCAGAGACCTTTGCCTTGCAGTAGGAAGAATCCAAGATTAGCTAGGAAGTAAAGGAGAGCCACATCCCTCAGATGCTCAAAAGTGGGTGCTGGGGGCTGGAGAGATGGTTCAGTGGATAAAGTGTTCACTGCACAAGCATGAAGACCCACGTTCAGATGCCCCACAGCTGGGTGAAAGCCGGGCACACCTGGCACACCTGGCACACCTGGAACTCCTCCGGTGCTGGAGGATGGAGCAGACCCTCAGGGTCCTGCTGGCCAACCAGCCTAGCCAAAATAGTGCACTCCAGGCTCAGTAAGAAACGCTACGTCAAGAGCTAAGGTGGAGAACCAATTAGGAAGGCAGCCAAGTGCTCTTGTATAGGCTAGCTCATGCTTATTCTCTCTCTCTCTCTCTCTTTCTCTCTCTCTCTCTCTCACACACACACACACACACACACACACACACGATGCTAATCTCGTCCCTTCTATATAAGTTATAGAAGGATTCTGCCTACGGGCAGGGGGAAAAGTAAGTGAACCCTGGAGGGGCTGGAAGTTGGGAGCATGATAGTTCTGGGCAGAAAACAAACTGAAAAGAGTTCTGGAAGGGGTAAGGAAAGCTAGGAGGGCAGAAGCAAAGAAGCTGAAAAAAAAAATGGGCTTCCTTCCCGTATCTACTGTGAGACATGCAGCTGAGCTCTGAGCCCTGTTACCTCTCCCCAGGATATAGAGAAGAAACAAGGAACCTCCGAGCATGGGGCTTTGATGTAGGCTGTACACACCCTCAGTGTGAAGGACCATGGGTGTTATCACCCCCTGGATCTACAGTGAGGACCCTAGTATGCTCCCCAGCTCAGGGTGCAGCTGCACCCCACGCCAGCAGCCCCCTGTCCTCTTTCCTCTTCAACACAGAGCGGGCGCTCCACTAATGTTTCATGAATCAATGAGTCAGCCCAGAATCCATGTGAAAAAAAAGACAGGAAATAAACACAAAATTACAAACAGCATAAAAATAGCCACATTTCCAAAGCATTTTTTTTCTTTTGCTTTCTTAAGGGAAGCAAAAAAAAAAAAAAAACAATCTCCAGACCGTTGACGCTGACATTTCTCAAGCCAGGGCCCCCAAAGCATCCCCAACTGCAGCTGCCACAGCCCCCCCCCACATGTCCTAGGTCTTTCTTTTTGCTATAGGCTTCTGGGGGCTAGATTGCCTCTGAAGTCCCAAGAGCCCAAAAAGCAACCTCTCTGCTATTCTGCCATCCGTGGCCTTCTTTGTCTCTTTGGGTTCTAATGCTGTCGGGTTCTAGTGCTCCCAGTCAATTCTCAGTCCCCTGGTGACGCACAAAAGTGCCCTCGTTCTCCATCCTCCATGTAAACCTCTCTCACATCTTCCTGTCTAGGGGATGCCTCTGTCACACCCACCCCCTGATCAAGCTTCTCTGACACAGCCAGGTGATCATGCACCTGGCGCTGTGGCTCTTTGAGGGAACACCGCAAAGCTGTGACACATTGGTTTCCCATCACCTGAATGAATAGTAATTTTATTTATTAGCAGAAAATAAGGTTCTATTACAGGTGTGCAGGCCTCCACAGCTCAGGAAACAATAACACAGAAAACGCGTTTAAGAAATCACATTTAGCAGGATAAAACTGCATTAGGAAAGCCCACTTACCAAATGCAATGTGAAAGATGACGCCGGCAGGCTGAGCAGAGACTCGTGGTATCAGGTGTGCTATCTGACAGGTAGTTGTTCATGCATTTTGTCATCTGCTACTGCTCCCTAGCAGACAAGCCATACATGGCACCAACGATTTAAGAACAGTTTATATGGAAGGGAAAAAAAGAAAGAAATTCTACCCGGAGGCGTCATTTTCCTTAACTGTGCATTACTGGACTCTAACAAAATTCCTGGTGTTTCCTCACCAGATGTGGGCTTCTTAAAAAAAACAAAAACAGCTGTCCTGTATGTGACTACCAGAGCCTAGAGGTCCTGCATTGGAAGGCAGAACACCTGTTTAGTGCGACCAAAGCCACACCAGGGCTAGAAAGGAACCTTGGAACATCACGGAGCCATTTTCCTAGCCAGAGCTGCTCTCCGTGGTGCTGAACACAGCGAGTCCAGGGCGACCCTCCTAGCAGGGCTATTATCTGGAAGCTTTTATCAACACATACAGTCCCAATCTGTATTCTCTCTCTGTGTGGAAAGACATTTCATAGGTGTTTTTTCTTTCCACACTGAAAAATTCTAATCTATGTATATCTCTGAAGACTGCATATCCAGCCAAGCATAGTGGGTATGTGTTAGTAGCCCACAAAGTCAACATAGATGATGCAGGGAGATAACTCATGGCCAAGATTTCAAGGCCAGCCTGGGAAACAAAGTGAGCTCCTGTCTCTACCAATAAACAAACCTATGAAGTTAAAGCTTCAAAGTGATGTGTGCACATGTTAAGAGGTCAAGACCAGGGGTCAAGGCTTCACACACACACACACACAGCTCACCAAAAAGCATACAACAGGTCATTTCCCTTGTGTTCTCAGAGTCCTTACCTGTGACAGTCCCATCACTTGCCATGCCTACCCTGGTGCTCTGGTTCTTCCATAGACTCTGACAGCATCAAACACTACGACCTGGTCTCCTCCCACATGAAAAAGGACTTACTGGATTCAGTTGGAAGACACAGGCTCTACTTCTCTTAAAAGAAGCCAGCGACTCAGTCTTCCTGTTGGAGGCTCCCCCAACCCTCACTCCCCAGGGATCAGCAGTAATTCAGTTTAACCTGAGAGTTCCCCCTTATTTTATTTACTGATTTGATGTTACGAGACAAGTAAAATAGACGGCTGTCACCTCTATTAAACTGGAGGGAAAGTGGCCTTGTCAGCAACAGGCTCTTGCTGCTCATGAAGTGTCACCTGTTTCTCTGCAGAAGGGCATGAGGAAATGGGAGGGGGCTTGGGCTCCAATACGGCGATATGCCCCTCTGCTGTGTCTGTGAAGGGCATAGGGAGGGCTACATCATGAATGCGTGCTGTTCTCAGCTATACCACAGTGGTGAAAAGGTCATCTAGACACTCAGGAAGTGAGGCCACTGGCAAAGTTTTGTTTCCTTGGCAATCCAAAGAGAAAGCTTACTGTCATGGATTGGGCTTTGGATGACGAACAGCTGCCAAACCTCCAGTTGGTAAGCTGTCTCTACAGAAGCAAAGGCCCTTGGGACATCTCTGGCAAGTATACTGTACAACACACACACACACACACACACACACACACACACACACAGAGAGAGAGAGAGAGAGAGAGAGAGAGAGAGAGAGAGAGAGAGAGAGAGCTGACTGGCAGAGACGCACGTGTCTTAGCCATAACTCCGCCTGAATGACCAGTCTGTTAAGGACCAGATGGCACAAGCCTCATATCCTCAGACCAGGTCCCAAAAGAGGAGGAAAGATGCTAAGGAGCAAGTAGGAAAGAGAGATGTGAGGTCAGAGAGGCAGAGGGGTGATGACTGTATCCTCACTCTCTTCTGAAAGTGGGCAGCTGTGTCTCTCTCAAAAGGACAGCCCCCCAATGTAGGAATCAGGCGATGGATGGAATGTCTAGCCCTGAGCTTGGAAGGGAAGGGCTCACTGCCCACCCTCCCCTCCCCCTGCCAGCCACTCTAGTGTAACCCACTAGACTCAATGGAGAAGGCCTTGGCATAGAAGATGCCAACCTGAGTGTTGGGAGAATACCAGAGGCCTCGTGGGTACCTTGACTTCTGGGGATACAAGGCATTCGTGAAATCCTCATAGATGAAACAGAAAAGGTGCTGAACTGAATGACAAAGCAGTTAGGTGGCCTTCTGTCCACATGATCGTAGTCACGGACGTATTCATTTGCTCAACAAATGTTTACTCACCGTCTCTGATGCACCAAGCACAAACTGTCCTGGATACAGAGTACAGCAGAGAGGGTGCAGGCTCCGAGCCTGTTTGTTTATCTCTACGGTGACTGGGAACAATGCAATAAGCACTATGCCCAGGGCAGCGAAGGGGGTTGTGAGGACTTGCAGGAAGCAGTGGAGGTCAAGAAAGGCTTCGTGAAGGAAGAGACATGTTTGCCAAGACATGAGTGTGAGTAGAAAGGAGTTGGTCAGATAGAAAAGATGGGCAGAAGCCAGGGGTGAGAGTGGAGAAGCAGAGCCTCCTGGGAGGCCTCAAGCATTTGGCAGAGAGAAACAGAAGGTGTGAGGTCAGAATGGGCCATGCCTAGCTCCAGAGACTGTGGCCTCTGGTATGGAGAACACCAAGGCCTAACAGTGTTAGGGAAACTGTCCCTTGTTTGCAGTTGGTTAAGGTGACTTAGGGTAAGGGAACCCAAGGCCACCATGATGAATCCAGCAGACACAGAAGTCAGCCATGTCCTGTAGGAAAACAAACATGGCCGAAGTAAGGGAAGACCCGTCTCTCCCAGGCTCCAATGGGATGAAGCATGCCACAAAATGTAAGAGGCAGTCCCCAAAGCTTTGCTGCTCTGGACAGGAGTTCCTAGCTCCAGCCCACAAGCACTTCATCTCTACAGACCTCAGGAAGGAAGCCACAGTGGAAGGGGATGGTGACATTCATAGTTAGTTTCTGAGATGAAACTATGGGACCAGGCCTGGCTGATGCACCAACAGTGAACAAGAGAAAAATAATCTACATGAAGATTCGATGACCGAACTCTCTAGAGATAAATGACAGACCCTGCCAGGAAGCTTAAAGGATTAACTGTCACCAAAAGGACAAGAGAAGTTATAGACGGGCAGTGAATCCTGTGGTAAGATCTCATGAGCTGGGTGTGGTGGCGCACACCTTTAATGCCAGAACTCTGGAGGCAGAGGCAGGTGGATCTCTATGAGTTTAAGGCCAGTCTGGTCTACTTAGTGAGTCCTAGGCAAGCCACAGGTATAAGATAAGATCCTATATAAAAAGAAAGAGAGAAAAAAAAAAGACCTCATGATCTCAGGAGACCACCAGCACGGTACAGTAGCTGCTCAATAAAGGGAAATGGCTGCTTAAACACCTGGCATAACTGGGAGTTGCATTATTAGAGGTCAAGGCTAAGATCTAGGGAGGTGGCGGCCTTACCGGTTTCAATAAATAAGCAGTATAATGGCAGGCACGGTGCTGCTGGAGCGGGGCCTCTTTGGGACAAAGACATTTCTTAATGTTCGTCAGGGTAGGATGGGGAGCCCGCCTCAACCAGTGTCAGCGTGATCTAACAGCAGGAGCCTGCTTGCGGGAATTCTAAGGACTTCCTATGCATTACCTCACTCGGTCCTCCCTCACCAAATGTTGGGAGATAGATACGGTCCCTGTGAGGAGTATGTCAAGACATGTAACCATTTGCCCAAGATCGCGCAGGTAGGAAGTCACAAAGACAGGCTTTAATGTTCGCCATTGTCTGATCGAGTCAAGAACCTGCACACGTATCCACAAGGCTCAAAAGAGTTTTTTTTTTTTTTTGCTGTTGTTATTGTTTCGAGGTGTGTACATGTGTGTGTGCATGCACACATGCATGTGCATGCGTGTGTGCCATGCCAGCTGATTCTCATACAATCCTATGAGGCCAAAGCTACTGTTCCCATTTCACAGGTGAGGGAATCTAGACTGTGAGAAGTGAGTCACCCAACTTCACACAGCCAGGAAGGAAGGGATCTTAAGCCCACATAGTTGCATGCTAGAGTTCACCGCTCCCAAGACAGGAGTCTCATTGCCTCCTCAGAGCAGCAGGCTGATGTATGTCAGCTTCTGAAGTGCGGGTGGGGGTGGGGGTGGGACTGTAATCAATAGCCAGCGACTGTGCTAGAGACTAGGTGGACCCTAAAAGCAGCAAGCTCCCTGAGACTGGTGATATTCATCTAGAGACGGGCTTCAGGGAAATCCTCCACCATGCGTGTCAGTGGTCTCTCAAAGGGTGGCATCCTCCACCATGTTGTATCAGTAGTCTCTCAAAGGGTGGCATCCGAGGTGGGCATGATGGCTCCCCATCATCCTAGCACTCCAGAGGCTGAGGCAAAAGGATGGCAGAGAATTTGAGGCTAGCCTGGGCTACGTAAGTTCCAGGACAGCCTGGGCTACAAAGTGGGACACTGACTCAGAACAAAGAAGCAAGCAAACAAACAAAGTGAGTAAGGAGAGGGAAGGAGGGGAAGGGAGGGGGAGGGAGGAAAGGAATCCTCACTCTAGACCTGCTGAGTGGCAGCCCTCTGGGGCCGGGGTCCTGGCAATCAGTGTCTGAAGGAGTTCTCCATGATTCTGATAAACGCTAATATTGGAAAGCCAGAAGCCCAGGATGACCCCCTGGAATTCTCTGCTGCCTGGATTCTGCAATTCTTCGCTGTAGACAGGAAACGGGCTGCTTGGAGCCCTGGGAAGTCCTTGGCTTTCCGCTCCCGCTTTTCCGCCCAATTGGGCAGCTCTTAGGAATAGCGCATTCAGTTCTGCAAAGCAGAACCGGGGAGGCTTTGCAGAGGTCCCCAGCGTTGCCATATTTAAAGAGCTCGTTCCTGCAGTTGTTCTGAGAACTCTATAAAACCCCTTCTACCAGCAGCCTGTCTGCATTGTCTCTTGAATAGCAGGAGGCTTTAATTGTCTTCTACGGACTGGAACCCTCTTGACACAAACAGGAATCTCAGCAGTCCTTTTTTTCCTTCTCTCCCTCTGCCGTCCTTAACCACCATACAGCGTAGCACCAAAGGGTCCGTGGGAGAGGCTTGACACTCCCCCCGCTCAGTTCTCACTGGGTTCATTATCTTCAATCCTTCCATCCCTCCCCAGCTTTTGTCACCATTACCTGGTGTCTCCCAAAAGAGCCAGCAATGTCTGTCCTTCTGATCCAGGCACAGACTGTCTCCCATCCCTACTGACCTGTCCAAGAAACAAACACTGAGTACCCTATTCAAAAAAAAGGGGGGGGGGCTGGCTGACCAGTATACTCCCAGACTAATCCCTCAAGAGCATCCACAACCCTCCCCTGGGTCTTTCCAGCTCTGAACACATGCTTTTACAAAAGCATTTCAATTAAATCGCTGCAAATGCAAACTCGGTGCCCCAGGCTGTAGGTATGTGATAAATGACGGTCCAGGAGTGTCCTAGGAAGGGCTCCCCTCCTGCTCTTGTAATTGGCACAGTGGCTGGACTTGCCAATTCCACATCAGGGCATGCTGGTGTGTGTGCAACGAGCAAATGGCACATAGAGTGCCGCACGGAGCACAAGCGCCAGGGTGAACACAAAGCAGAGGAAGCTTCAGAGCTCCGTCTGATGGCAGAGACACGGCCTCCACCCTGGGGAACCCTTCCTTCTCCTTCTCAGTTATTAAACGTTAGGCTCCGTACAAAGAGCTCCACACCATTTTCTCTCCTTTAATCCACACGGCAGCCCTGTGAAGGCGGTACTATAAGGCTCGGCCGGGCAAAATGTTTGTAGGTCAAAAACAACAGACTAGATCCTCTCTAAATGTTACTACTTCTGTCTCAGGCAAAGAGGAAACAGAGGTTCAGAGGGGAAGTGACTCAGTCGAGGTCAGGCAGCCAGCACACCTGAGCAGACGGAGCCAGTCAGCTGCAACTCATCCAAACCCAGGCACACCATTATTTACAAGTGCCAAGAAAAAAAAAAATCCATAAGTAAGCTCAGACATGGAACATGAGGCCCATGCTAGCTTCTATGTGACAACATAAAGAGGGGGGGAAAAAACTAGCTTAGCGTCCATAAAACACATCTGAAACATCCATTTTGGTAGTGTTGTGGGAAACCTTGGGCAGATCCTTCTCGAAGGCAGGCAGCAGAACCGCAAGCGTTAGAGAAAAGCCCGAATTCATCCCCTGCCCTAACCACACTCAAGGTCAACAACACTATTGTTAATGCATATAAAGTATATAAAGCAAACAAATATATAAAGGTCAAGAGAGGCAGAGATAGGAACTTTGGCTGTAACTGAGCTGTGAGGAGAAGAAAATGCCAGTAGGAGGAGGGGAGGCAGGGAGAGGAGAGATGGCCTGGACTCTGGAGGCAGTTCCCAAGAAACAAAACAAGTCAGTTGAGGGAAGGGTGACACGACACAAGGGCTCTGAGGCCTTGCTGCTGTGAAATGTATTAAAAGAAAAAAGGCAAGTGAAATCAAGCAGCCTGTTGCCCTCAACTCCAGTTCCCTGGCCCCTCCTCCAGTCTCACCTCTCCAAGCCTAGCTGTTTTTCACAGCTAGGCATCTCTAAATCCAAGAACCATAGAACCTGGAACTCACCCAGAAGAAGGGCAGAGGCAGGATTTAAGGAGGCACTCACTGTTGTATCAGTGAGGAAAGCTCAAAGCCCTTGCTTTTTGGGAGCTTCCTTAAACCACACACACACACACACACACACACACACACACACACACACACACATCCGGGGAGCTTCATCCCAGTCCAGGCTCTGAACTGGTCTTTGACTGCAGGAATAAAAGCAAAGACATCTTGTTGATCCTTGGAGCGACTTAAGCTTTTTTTTTTGGAAAGACATCACACTAGCTGACTCTGAGAGACAGGCATTATGTATTTCCCCCAGTCTGTAGACAGGGAAACTGGACAACGACAACATGACGACCCCTCTGCCTGAGCCGATACTGAATGTGTCACTGCTGCGGTGAGTAAGTGATATAGCGCCACTTACTAGCAGAGTGGCAGTTGCTGACACCAACCGCCAGGCCCTGGATGTTGCCCACCAGTCTCCCTTCCAGACCAGATAGACTCCATTTAGAAGATGGGCACGTGACTCTTGCTTTAAAATAGAACAACATAAAAAAAAAAAAAAGAAAAGAAAAAAATTGGTAGCCTGGAAAAAAAGATGGTAGAGAGGAGACAGGATGAGATCAGGGTAGCAAACGGGAGGTGAGACAGGGAAGAAGGCACAAAGAGAACCCACCCACCACATACCTATCTTCCTTTGCCAGCTCGAGGGTGAAAGAGGCTGGAGGTGAGATACATACAGGGCTTTGGGGGGCTCAAAGCTTTGGCAGTGTCTTTGAGGATATCCCGGGGAAACTCCGAGCATGGGGACTTCTGTGAGTAGACTGGCCTCATCCACAGGAGAGCCCAGCCTTTATGTGGCCCTTAGATAAAGCTCTAGCTGGTAAGAAGCCAGAGCCAGGTGGAGTACAGAAAAACATAGCAGTGTGTGTCTCCCTGGACATGCACTCCTTTTCACAGAAGCAGACGACCGAGGCCAGCCTGACCCTGCATATGAGCACTGAAGGGGCTAAACATGGCATAGAAACCATCCCCAGCCAGCGAGAGACCCAGAACCGCCTAGCAAGACCTTGTTCAACTTCCAGAACCATAGGCACGAGGCCTGCATTTAGCCCCTTTATAATGTCTTGTTATCTTCAAACCACATAGCCAGCTCCAAACACCAGATCCGTAGGCTGCTATCTACAGGCGCTCTGGCTGCAGCTCAAGGCCTGTATCTACCAAGTACTAGCCGCGTGCTCGCAGGCAAGTGAGTTCACCTAGCTTAGTTCCCTTGTCTGCGAGGTGGGGAGCAGCAGCGGACACCAGCAGCCATCAGATAATGGAGAAAATACTGCGGGCTACATTTATTGAGCACTTACTATCTCTCCCCCTACTTTGTCATTGTTTGGAAAGCACTCCGAACAGCCTGGCGGCTATTAAGTGCTCGATAAACTATGGCCATGGTATTGTTGCCATCTTATTATTTTGATTATGCGCCAGACTCAGTGGGGCCCCCAGGCAGGAGAATCCGGTTTGGCCATCTGAGCACAGACACACTGCCCTCTGGTGCTGCTGCTAAGGAACAGGCAGCAGGAAGAAAAGCGCTCCAGGAAACAAGGCCAAGGCTAAGTTAGGTCCAGGACTAGGTCCTGTCTGGCCCTCTGGGGGGTTCTACCTACTCAGGCCTCCGCCCCACTGGAAGGATGCCCTGGGGTCTGCGGCTGCCAGCTCCGGAGAAGGGCCTTATTCTTGCACGCCAACCCCTCTAGTTCCTTCTAGAAGGTTCTGAGTAAGGACACGACAAGGCTCAGGTTGCAGCTGTAGGAGGGAGAGGGGGTGGATGAGTATGAGAGGATGGCGAGCCCTAGCTACAAAGCACAAACCTCTCCTACCAAGACTGCCCCAGCCTGCAGCTTCCCCTCCACAGGCCTTGCCCCCTGAGGAGGGGTAGTTATAATGCCTACAGGTTCATCTGGCCCTTCTGTCTCTGCAGTATACTCTACTTTCCAATGCTAAAACGTTGTGCCTGTGCGAACATGGGGGCTCATAGAGGCTCGTGGTGTTGGGGGGAGGGGTCACAAAGGATGCTAAAGGGAGCCAAGCACTCCTGCATTTCGGTAGGAGTGAGGTGTAGAGGGAGGCCCCTCGGAACCACTTTAAAACAGCCCTAGGGGTTAGACTTCTAAACTCAACCCACCACGCACAGCCACGGGGGGGGGGGGGGATGCCCGCGACCTTGGAAAAGTTTAGCCTGGCCTGGCTCACCCCACACAAACCCGTCCTAAAACCCCCAGGTCATCCTGACGCCAGAAAGCTGTTCAGCGCAGTCCGAGCATCGAGGAGACATTAAACTCCAGCTGGAGAGGTCGGGGAGCCTGAGCTGACAGGAGCAGCTGGACTGAGAAGTGAGGCAGAAATTCCTCAAGTTAATGCTTTCTAAGGCCCCTCGGGCCACTCCCAGGTTTTGTCCGAAGCTATTTACTTCTAGGGGGGGCAAAGCCCTATTGATCTTCATTCAGCGGCTGTCTGTTCCTACAAGGCGCAATGTCTCCGCACATCGCCAGTCACGAGAATTCCTCATTGTTTTACAGGCAGTGACTCTCAAACTCAAGAGACAGTGTTCGGGACAATTTCGATGATCTGGTCAGAGGAGTGGCACGTGGGAGGCAGGTGGTGGTGGTGGTGGTGGTGTTCACCCCCCCCCCCCCGCTTCCCCCTCTCCCCTCCATGAAGGGCTGCTGGGCTCCTGTATATTCAGGAACTGCTTACCTCTGCCCTGACTGAAGGCTCCAAGATCGCAGAGCTGGGCACGCCCTTCCCTCCACCCCCTTACACCTGTTTTATGTCTCCGCAGTCATTTGGCTTTGAATCTCCTCGCTGGCTAGCCAGAGATCGCTCCCAGCCACCAAGCTCCTCACCGCCAGGAAGACTCACCAGGCTTTCCTCAGCTCCTGCCACCACTGCCTGGTGCTTTTCGCATGTTCCAAGCAGCCCTCAGGGTCCTCTAGCAGGTCTATAATCCTAGGGAAGACACAGCCAGGAAACCTACAGTGACCGTTTCCTGCTATGTCGGCTAAATTGCATACATATGGGGAAACTGAGCACCAAAGTGGGGGGGGGGGAGGGGAAGAACGGAATTTTGTCAAAGTGATCCAGTTTGCTGAGAGCAGAAACAATACAAAACCCAAGCCTCCAGCTTCTATGTCAATCACCTCTGCTCTTCAGCTTCTAGATTATGAACCTACCAAACCTACAAATCCCTGTCCCCGTGGAGGGTCTCTAAAGAGCTCATTTGGCTGAGAAGACCCTGAATCTAACTGTTCATCCTAAGACCAGGATCCATCCAACCAACGCTAACAATGGCAACAGTAATAATAAAATAACAACATGTCTCGCAAGCCTTCAATGGCAGCCCTTGATAATCACACACAGAATACATCTTCCACATATTCATAGAAAATAATCAATGATCATTTTTTTTCCCGCAGACTACAATCCAATTACTCTCTCTCTCCCTTGCTCTCTCCCTCTCTCTCCTTTGTTACTTGCAAACCATCTAAGCAATCAATGCCTTGACCTCTCCCTCTGATAGACACAATTACAAAAAGACAGAGCAATGCAATTCATCTATTCAAGACAGATTGTTTGAACACTCTGTCACACTGCTGAGCTATCCATCTCCTTGTCTGAGAGGGAGTTTCAGCCCCCAAAAGAGGCACAAAGAGAAGGGGCGGGTACCACACTCCCCAGGCCAGAGAGCCCATCTTGCACCTGCAGGTAAATGCTCTCTCTGGTCTGGTGCTCAATGAAGAGGACTGTCTGGCTGCTGGAGAAGGATTCGGGCCTCCAAGCTCAAACAGCTCCAACAGAAGCACCCAGCATGCTTCAGAGGAGCCCATTTCCAGAGCCTCCATCCCTGCAGCCTCAGCCAAGAGGCCTCGGATCCTGGGGGGAGGTGGTGGGGGGGGTGGGGAGACTGGCCAAGATAGTATCTTTGGGTTGCAGCCATACTCCCCACCCCCACCTCTATGGTTCCCACTTCCTGGTGCCCTGACTCCTGCTGAGGTTCAACCTCAAGCTCCAGAAGGACTGAGGCTCAGCTCTCCCAGGCAGCTCTAAAGAAGTCAAAGGCCTCCGATCCTTCCCATCCACCCACCACCCAGAGCTGGCCCTGCTCCAGGAGTCAGTCGCGCTTGGCATCAGTACAGCACCCTGGTCCTGAGGCTGGGAGTCAAATAGGGCAGGGCTCTCGGATATAAATGGCCTGGGCCGACGCGCTAATTAATCCTGGGGCTTAATATGAAGAAGATTAGAAGAGAGGCGAGCTCTGCCGTCCTTAATCACACTATTACACTGTGGCTCAAGAAAGGGCCACAGGTTTGGAATGTGTTCCTCCTCAGAGCAATGGAGAGATCCCAGTGCAGCTCTGACTGAGTACTATCCCAGGGACAAGGGCAGCTGCCCTGCCCATTTGCAGTCCAGACCTCTAAGGCTGTGCTTATCCCGCATTCTCTAGGCCCCCAAAGATTTCCATTTGTAAAACTGGGCTGGAAACATACCCGTCCTGTAGTAGTCGTAGTCGTCCCCGCCCCCGCCCCCCACCCCTTGGAGGGACGACCAAAGAGGACAGACCTACAAAGCATGGGGAGGGCACACTGCACCCTTTGAGGTTTCCTTTCTATCTCAAGGACACTCTACCATGAAGGTCCCCTAAAATCACAAGAACTGAGAGGAAATACAGGAAGACCCACTGCTAAGCGACTAACTGGAGTGGCAAACAAGCCAGTAGCAGGGCAGGAATCTTTTTGGTTAGCCTGGAGAAACCTGGACTTTAAAGGGTTAAATCTGACTGTGAGGGCTGTTCCCCAGACTCTCCTCAGGTGCCTGGCCTTCTTGGCCTCAGGTGTAGCGCCTGCCCGTCCTGATGCTGGGTTCTAGGCATGCACTGGAAGGAGTGTTTTCTGCCCTCGTTCAGACGCTGAGTTCAAGAGGACGTGGCTCCAGGAGAGTGAGCAAGAGGACTGCCTCCTAGAAAAAACCTCAAGTACAGATAACTGAGCTTGGCCCCGGTTTCCTGCATCCTCGTTACACCTCTGGCCACCCGCTCTTGTAGAAGCAAAGTCGGCTCCTGGAAGAGAGCCCGGGAGGAGGAGGAAGGCAGCCCTGACTGGGTAGAGCTCTCTCTCTCGGCTGGCTACGCACCAGATGTTGGTGCCTCGCGAACCCGAGCTGCCCAAGTCTCCGGCCTGGCGCGGTCTCTGGGCCCGCAGAAACCGAGGCTCCTGGGTAGCCTAGCCTGGCCCAACCTTGCGGATCCGCTGGCCAGAGACACGCATTAGCTCCCGCCCAGCCCAGAGCGCTGCCGCGCAGGGTGCCTCAGGCGGCCACAACAAAGTTAAAGCCCAGAGTAAGAAATCCGCGGCGGTAAGAGAAGCTGAGGAGCCAGAACCTCAGAAAGCTACGCGCAAACCGCCAGCCACCGCCAGCTGCGGAGGGATTTTCAGCTAACTTTAAAAGCCACTCGCATCCCTCAGTCGCCTTCCCTGGCTGCGCGGCGCTGGGCTGCCTCCTGCGCTCCCTTTCCCCAGCCTCGGTTACCCTCAATCGAAAAAGGCCTGGGCCTGGAGGATCCGCTGGAGCTACATGCAGGGGACTGCCCCTCTCCCGCCCAGCGCCTCTGCCAGCCAGGGGTAAAAGAGATCCACTGCCCTCGTCCGGCGAATCCATCCCCTGCACCCCCTGCCCGTGCCAGCCCCTAAGCTTCGGCGAGGTGGCCCTGGGGGCGACAAGGGGAGAGAAGTTGGCCCCTTCCCCAGGGCTCCCACTCTGCGCAGAAGCCAGTCCCACAACTCGGTCTGCGGCCATCCGTGCTGACAGTCGCGGCGAAATTCCCCTGAGGCGCTGGTTTGGGGGCTGGAACCTTCGACACACTCCACCGCGTCGCCTTCTCCCGAGCGTGCCCAGGTCCCCTCATCACTGCGACCCGGTTGCCTCCTCTCCGTAAGTAAGGCCCAGCGACCTGGGCTTTGGAACTTTGTCCTCCTATACAAGAGCTTCCAATAGCCACCCGACCCCTGCACCCTAAAGGAAGGTTGGGGGCAATCTCTCGGATCACGTTTAGAGCACCACTACCCCAAAATTCCCGTCCCCACCCGAGCGCGCAGAGACATCCCCCCCCCCCTCCGGCTTCAGGAGAGCCCTTACCGATCCGGATGACGTGGGGCATCCCGCGCGAGTCTGGGATCCAGAAGGCGCACACGAGGAGCCCGGCCCAGTATTCCCAAACCAGACTCCGGAGGCGCCGCCAGGGAGCGGTCATCGTTGGGCGCCACCGAGCGTGCCCGGGGCGCGGCCGTGGCGGGCTCCCTGGGGCGGCAGCTCTAGGCGCGGGCGCGCAGCAGCCCCCGAGGCGCCGCCTGGCCCAGCCGCCCGGCTCCTGAGCGCCTCTGCAAGTGGGGGGCGCCCCGTGGCGCTGCGCACATCTTACTGGGGGGCCGCCCCGCCGGCGCCCGCCCCGCCTAGGCTGCCGCCTACGGGCCGCCCGTGAGCGAGGGCTCCTGGGCTCCGCCCGGGCTCCTCTCGGACTCGGCTGCGGCGTCTTCTGCTCGTGTCCGCTCGTCTCCCGCGCGGGCTTCCCACCTGCCCCGGCTGCCAGGCGGGCTTGCACGCGTCTCCGGCCGCTCCTCCTCCAGCCGCCGCCGATGCTATCGCCCGGGCTCGCACAAAGCCCCGGAGTGGAGTTGCACGCGCGCACACACTCCCTCCCAGCCCCCTCCC
Organism: Acomys minous; assembly: GCF_964271855.1. Classification (NCBI taxonomy): domain Eukaryota; kingdom Metazoa; phylum Chordata; class Mammalia; order Rodentia; family Muridae; genus Acomys; species Acomys minous. Next base: position 101,273,084 of record NC_140487.1, on the reverse strand, counting down.
CCGCGCCCTGCCTCCCGCCTCCCGCGCCGCCCGCCGCCCGCGCTCCCTCCGCGTACTCCCCCGCGCACACACGCTTCCCACTCACACTCGCCCGGGCGCACACTCGCGCGCTCACACCTGCGCAGGGGGCGGGGAAGGGGACCCTGGCCCGGGTTTGGGAGGGGGGACGCCCGGAGGATGAAGACTTTCCTCCGCAGCCCAGACGTCCCCATCTGCCCAGCCGCCCCCAGGGCAAGGCACGGAGCCGGGGAGCCAAGCGTAGAACAAGCGGCAGCGCTGGCACCGCGAGCGGGGAGGCGGCGGCAGCCCAGCCGCCGGACCAGCTGGAAGAGACGCGCCTGCCGAGAGCCGCGAGACCCAGAGCCCGCCGTCTGCGGAGCCTCGCCTTTCAGCTCCCACGCGGCTGGAGCTTGCTGGACGGCGGTGGCAGGAGACTGACCTGAAGCTGGTTCTCCCTCCTGATCTCCAGCCCGTGGGAAAGCGGGGTTAGCCCGGGATTTGGAGGTTGGGGGGGGGGGCGGAGAACTGTCGGTGCTTGGGGGTGCGGAGCTTCAGGAACTAACCGGGAGGGAGAGACCCTCTACGTGGAAGGTAGGACCACGCACCATCATTAGGAGGGCCGTGGAGAAAGACCGCTAACACCTTCGCTTCCAAGGGCCTCTGGAGTTGGAGCCCGCTGGTTTCTCAGTCCTCTTCCGCAACTATGCGGGAGGAATTGGAGCCCCCTCCCGGAATTCTCCTGAGAAACAGTACAGAACAACTGATTTTTCGTGGGACAGAGTAGAACTCGCAAGGGGGCAAGCCGAAAGGGTTAAAAAGAAATGTTGTTTATTACCAATAATAAATTTTTTTTCAAGTGAAGCTGGGTGTCGAGGGAAGAGAAGGGCTGTGGAGCGAGGCAGGAGCAGGAGGCTGCGAATTACGCAGCTAGGCGAGTTTAATGACCTTTTTGACAGAGACAAAGCGGGACCGATACAGTAGATAAATAAACGGATCTGTCACCGGGCAGCGGCTAGGCTGTGTGCGAATTTATTTTTCTCATTTAAATAATTTGATCTATTCAATCATTTCCAATCTCTCCCATTTGCCAGCTGTCTGGTAAGAGCATGGCCCCCTACATCTGAAGAGCAAATCTTTAATTTTCCTACAAATAGATAATGTGTTGCGCTTCAACCCCGCCTGTTAATTTTGCCGTATTTTCTTTCCCGCCCTATCCAGGGCGCACGGTTCCGAGGCATTGTGCAGGGTTATGAATATGGCAGTAGAGCCAATTAGCAATTAGGAAGGGGCTCCTTCCTCCTCTTCTGAACTTGTACCCGTGGCCTTGGGAGCGACAAGTTCCTGGGCTCTGCCCAATAAAAAGAGGAATGTGTACCTTGTCCCCAGACATCCTAGGTGATCAGCTGTTGTACCGAGGTCTCTGAATTTGCCGTAGTTGGGCCTTCCCTGGAGTGAGAATGGCTTGTTCCCCAACCCGCCTCTGACAAGTGGTGCCCAAAGAAATAGGCGAAGACACAAAGATCGTAGCTTCAGAATCAGCAGCTCCCACCTCTCCATAGGGGGCAAAGATTTTAGAGGATAGGTCCCCAAGGACCCAGGAAGAAGGCATGCAGAAGAGCGGAGCAGACCCCCTAAGACACAGCTGTCAGAAGCCGGTCCCAGCACCCCACTGCCTGAGCTCAGATTTCACAGCTGGTTTGTTTGGTTCCTGGAGCCCAGAGGACCTGCACTGTTTTCTAAGGAAGATAATTCTGTACTCTAATAGGGAAAGGGTTGAAAATAGTGCAACAGCGGTGCCCAGGGCTGACTACTTCTATAGGCTGCCTGTTCTGCAGACAGAAACCCCTTGTCACGAGTGGGGTGGGGACAGGGATAAGTGACTCCACAGGAAACCTGAAGATGCAGAAAGGTAGAGGTGTGGCCAGAGGAAGGAACACCTCTGAGGAGGCCAGCTGGGAGAGCCGAAGGGTGGGGGAGATGGCCAGGCTCCCTAAAAGCTAGCTGAGGTAGCACCATAGCAGTAAATGGAGGAAGAAGGAAAACTGAGTTCCCCAAAGGGGAGAGTGTGGCTCTGTCACCGGAGCCCCCTCCCCACACCCAGGAAGCAGGCAGCTCAGCCAGTCCCATGCCCAAGCAGATGAATTTTCCCTAGCATACGGATGGATACAGACTTGTCTCAGGCTTAATTTGGGTTGCAGTGGGAACGGCTTCCTAGCTGCAGGGAGGCTCTCTCAGGGTTTGACAGCCCCTCTTAGAACCCTGGAGCAGAGTAGAGTAGCCGTTGCTATGCCCAGGCCTGACCTTCTTCTCTCTTGACCCAACTGTAAGTCCTTTAGGCCACTGTTTCCAAAGGGACAACAGCTTCCTCCTTCCCAGTCACAGGGGGAAGGGTAGGATGCACATCAACAACAAATCAAAAAACAGCTGGATGACGACCATGACTGATGTGTTTATTGCATGTTTTCTATGGTCCAGAGAAGGGACTCACAAGCTTGCCTGCCACTCCGTCCAGTCCTTCCCACGACACACCAAGATAGTCTTGTGCTGTTTTTCCACTTTACAGAGGAAGGACCCAAGCTCCAAGGACTTAAGTCCAAAGACACACATAGCTAGCTAGCTCCCTTCCTTTCCTCCCTTCTTCCTTTCCTCTGTCCCTTCCTTCCACTGATATTTGTTAGGTGGTACTGTTTGCCAGGCTGGGTTTGCACACAGACTCAGCAGGCTGTTAAGTTGACACCCTGTGGTGTCCTACACCACCTGGACTGAACGGAAACTGCTCTTATCGAGAGAGCCCCTTGGCCTCGGCAGAAACCTCTGTTGCCTCAGGCTGCCCGAGGGCAGGCTGGAAGCAGAAAGCAACAGGGTTCTGTCCCCATGCCCACCCCCTTCCCCAAATCTTAAGAGAGCTCTGCAGTCCTCCCTCAAGAGCCTCTTCAGGCCATCCCCAGAGCCAGCAGATAGCAGGATTGGCAAGCTCTCAAGCCCCATCTCTGGAGATTGGGAGCCGCCAATCCTGGCTTTTGGAATTGTTGGTAAACAAGTCTACCCACCAGCCAGGCCTCGGCGTTCCTCCCCCCCCCCCCCCCCCGCCCCGCTCCCCCAGGAGGCAGCCAGCACTGGATTTATGAGGCCTCCAAACCTCATTCAGACTAATGCAGCTTTTCATTCCCAAATAAAAGGGGCCGCTGTCTGAAAGGACAAGTGCTCCCGAATTTCATTAACATCCCCTAAAACGGCTGAGCTGGCCCAAGTCGCTGCCAGCTAGATTCATGCCTCCCACTGGCTCACAGGTGGGGGTGTGGATAAGGCTTGGAAGAAGGGGGTGGGGTGGTACTATCAGGCCCCCTCAAACCCCCTGGCCCCTCCCTGTACTCCTTACTTATGTGGTTAAGGAGGGGAGCCCCCAGGGGTGGCCAAGCTAGCTCCTTTAGATGAGTCCCCTGTGTGCGTGTTTTGTTTAGACTGATCCACTCGGCTCTCAGTCCCTCCACAATCACTGTGAGTGATGAGGCCCTGGGCTCGAGTTACCGAGATTCATGACTCCGCTTCCCCGGGAAGCCAGTGAGCAGAGCGCGCAGTTCCTGAGTGCAGATTCCTAGGACTTGAGTGCCCTCTGCTGAAGCCTGCTTATTGTCAACTCCTTTGCAGGCGGGTGTTGAAGGGCTGGACACTGTAGCCCAGCCTGCCCTGTGGGCTCTGGACGCTCCCCCTCTGTGTCTCAGAAAAGGGCCTGCCTGCCGGGGTTGTACTTAGCAGCACTCTTCTGATGCGTTGGTGAAATCGAGATTGAGAAACCTCTCCTCTCTCTGGCCCCAGGGGTTCAGGCTTGGAAAGAGGCAGCTGACAATCTCTCTCTCTACACACACACACACACACACACACACACACACGATCTCTACTGACTGCTCAAGCAGGAGGCTGAAAGGCGGAGGAGTCCGTCCCAAGGTCCCACTCTATTTCCCAGTTTCTTCTTGGCGGCTAAATGCATGCAAAAGCCAAGAAGACCCCTCTGTCCTATGCACTGTGGTCTATAAGGTCAGAGACCTCTATCTCTTCCCCCTGTGCCAAGAAGGGAGAAAGCAGCACAGGACCACGGACACCCGAGCAAGTGGTGAGCCAGTAAAAGTGGCATCACCTTAGATGTTTGTCCACAGGGAAGCAAGTTCATTCCCACTGAAGTCGACTCCTCTGTTTGTTGTCAGCTTAACCCACTGCTGCTGAGTTATTTCTCAGCAGTGAGGGAGACAGGTAGACAAGCCACCGGAGATGCGCTATTTTACTGACATCTGCTCTTCAATGGTCTGGGCGCTGTTCTGGTGGGGAAGTAAACGGTGTGCAGATATACATGCACGGACATTCTTATTGGGTGTGTACATAACAGAGCAGGTGCTAATGGGTAAGATGCCCACAGGGTGGGGGAATTTACTGCTGTGAGATGAGGAGAAGGCAAAGAGTGCGCACAGGAACTAGCATCTCCTGGCTCCCTGACTCTACTGGTAGGGACCACAGTCACTAGCTGGCTTACTCCAACCATCATTCATAGTCCCTAATTAATTTACTTATGCAACCATTCGTTCATTAATCCATAAGAACACCCATTCATTTTTATCCCCTTAGTCAGCTATTCACTCATTGATTCGTTGGGGTTTTTTTTCCCCCTCTCAATTCCTTACCAAATTCTCCCCCTCACCCATTCATACGGTCAATCTGTAATTAATTCATCCAGTCCCCTCATTGATCCACTTAGACATCCACTTACAGGAGGCTTTTGCTTGTTTGCTCACTAAAGCCTTCACTCCCATCCTTATTCATTCTTTCCCATCCCCTAGTTCCTTCATTCATACATCCGCTACGTCATCTGCTCCTTTATTCGTTCATTCGTCCACTCACACACTCTACTCTTTTGTTCTGTCGTCTGTTCCCTACACTCATCCACACACTCCCTCCTTCACTCTGTCACCCTCACACTGCTTTCCCAGCGGACCCAGCAAAAAAAAAAAAAAAAAAAAAAAAAAAAACCCACCTGCCTGTCATGCCTGTCACCATCCAATCGCTTAGGCCAACCCAAGACACCTCAGAAATGTGCTGTGCTCCCCCATAAAGCCTTGGTCCTTTAGAGCCTGGCGGTCCTCCTGCCTGCCTCCCACTGTAATGTGAAATTCAGCAACCTCGGGATTCGGTCTGCGTCTCTGGCCCTGGGAATGGCCTAGCATCTGTCCTCCTCCTCCTCACAAAGATGAAGACGGCCCAGAAAGACCCAGCACCTGTGTGTCTGGTGATGGATGGAACACAATTGAGGTCGTGTAGTGCCACCACACCGGAGCCAGGAGTCACACTGGCTTCCAGTTGCAGCTCTCTCCTCTTGTCCTTGAAATAACCCAAGCATACAGGGATAAAGAAAAAAAAAAAAGCCCAGAGGAGCCAAGGAACCTGCCTCCCAGAACTTGCAGAAGAGTAGAAGTGGGACATTCCCTTTGCTGGTGGCAGGGAGAGAGCAGAGAATGAGTTGACATGTACACAAATGAACTAAGTGCATCAATGATGTGCCCCTCCCCCCACAAAATAAGTAATAAAACAGAATTTCCAGCCCACACGTCTAATCTTCAAGTCCAGTCTCTGCTGCTTAAAGATTCCATCTTCTATCATATCTTGAGCTCTCGGGGGTGGGGGGGTTGGGGGGAGAGCAGAGGCAGGCTCAATGGGGGTGGGGGGGGGGCCAGAACTGAAACATAAGTTTGCCAACAATAGATTTGGGTGGAGAAGCACCTCCCTGGTGGGAGTCTGCAGAACCAGAACCAGTTCTCAGCTGCACCTGTCATCGTCCCCTCCTCCTCCGTAGGCAGGAGGCTGTCACCACCCCTCCTTAGAGAAAAAGAGACAGAGTGCACTGTGAAAATCCAATCACGGAGTGATAGGAAAATAAACAAGTGAACTTCTCCAAGTTTGCCAGACTTCCCTGCCCGAGGCCAGCTTAATTAAAGTTGATGTAGAATTTGAGAGTGGGAAAATAATTAGGGCAAGTGGTAGAAAAGAGAGAGGAAGGAAAACATTGTTTTGTTTTCTGTTTTGCTCCCTCTTAATTATGCCACAGACTGTCTCTCTCATGGATCCCATCCCAAGGCCGCCTTCCGCCAAGATTCCAGCAGGTGGTGCGCTGTGTGAGTGGCACGGGCACACCTGTGCCTCTCTGGCACACAGGTATGGTGAGTCTCTGCCCGCAAGACAGGCATGGCGGCAAGCAGCCAGGCTGCCAGAGGAGAGAAGCACGTGTCCTGGACACTTAGAAGGGGGAGCTGGGAGGAGGCTGGGGCTGCAGGCTAAGGGAGATGCTGTTGCCTTTCCCCACAGCAGGCCATCCAGGTTGCAGACTTAGTCCCCACCCCCCACCCCGTTATGGATAGTAGATCCCCAGTGATACATCCACCCTGTCCCACATTGTTCCAGAGAAGGAAGACGTTTCTAGCAATGGGCAAATGCTGGAGAAAGCACTTGGCGGTTTGTGCCCAGAACAGGGCTGAAGGCAGCCAACATTTCAGCCACAGCAGATGATGAGAACCATGCCCACTTTACACGCGAGAATCTCTGCATGCAGATGTGCCTTGTTTTGTGTTCGTTTGTTGCCAGAAGGCCAGAAAACCTCATGGAGCTGACCAAAGGTAGCGGCAGTCTGGAGAGGGGAAAGCGGCAGTCTCACTGGGAAAAGGAGAGCAGAAGAAAAGTCCTCACGGTTTCTTTAGAGGGAACTAACTTTTCTCATTTCTGTGTGAGAAACGAGGAAACCTGTCCCCAGAGCTGTGCTTTGCCATGCACAGCTCATAGGTGCAGATGCATGCCCATGCTATTGTGTGCACGTGCACGCACACACACACACACATACACACACACACACACACACACACACACACACACACACACACACACACACACACACACACACACTCTACAAGGTTCTACCGTCCACCTACGGTGAAAGGAACCACACACTACACAGCCAGATAGCCTGGCTGCAACTGAGCCCTGCCCCCTCCTAGGTGAGCACCCTAGCTATTAATCTGTTTCCTATGCTTCTGCTTTCTAGCTGTAACATGGAAATAATAGTACGATCTGCCCTGCAGGGCTGTTGGGAGGGTTAAATGAGTTGATATGTGCACTGTGCTTAGGACCATGTCTGGCACACTATGAAGACAAGCAGCACTTGGCAGTCATCTGTCCTGCCCACTTGGACTTGTCAGATTCTAGAGTTGGGTCTGTAGGGAAATGCTCTCCTCCTACACATACATACATACACAACATAAATACATACATACATAGATAACATGCATACTACATACATACATATACTACACATACCACATGTATACACATTCAGATTACACACGCATACATCTCGTACTTTACACACTAAACACTCACACACATTACACATACATTTCACATATAAACACACACACATACACACACACACACACACAGGCTTGCCTCCCAGCTGGATTTTTTTTTTAACGGAGTCTCATTATGTAGCCTTGATTAGCCTGGAGCCTCAGTATATAGACCGCATTGGCCTCACACTCGTAGAAGTTGACTCACCTCTGTTGACTCACCTCTGCCTCCTGAGCACTAGGATTAAAAGCGAGTGCCACCACACCAGGATGACACCTTTCGACATCTCTCGGGCTCCCTCCATGTGGAGCCCTCAATCCTACCTAACTGAACTTCCTCTTGATCCCGTCCCATTGTCATAATACTGCTGACCCTTTCCTGTGTCTCAGCCCAAGGCTTACTCCTCGCCAGGGAAGCTGCTGGGCCTCTGAGATGAAGGGACACTTCAGAAGAGCCTAGGATGGGGGCCCAGAAGTCCCCAAATCAGCCATCGGAAGCTCTCGCTGTTTAGTGCGAGGCACCTCAGTGTTTCTAGGGGGGGCAGAAAAAACAGAAGCAGCTGCACAGACAGCAGAGAGGAGCCTAGGGGCAAGGCTAGGACCATGATGGAGTAGGCGGGGCAGCCGGAGTCAGGCTCAGCTCCCTTATCTCTGAGGCAGCAGGAGGACAGAGTGACAGAGAACAGAGCTCTGCCAATCAGTTAATCCCGGGCTCTACCCTCCACCTGGGTTCGGCTGGGCTGGGCACACAGGCTCATTTCTCTGATTTGGCATAACTTCATTATGTGGACTCAGCCAGCCGAGTCTCTTTCCTCTCGAATGTGCACACACATCCCTTCTAAGCTCCAGGATACTCAGAGCTTGGGGATAGGTAGGGACCAGACTAGAGGACAAAGAACAGCCATCTTCACCCTTCAGGCATTTAGGGAACTCTGACACAACCTGCTGACCCTTGGTGCTGAGGGGCAGGTTAGCTCTGCTTGAGGCTTGTGTTGGGCAACTTGCCCTCCCTGCCTCAGGGAGAAGAGGAGCACACCAGAGGCCTGGGATGGTTTAGGCATCTCTCTCTTCTGCTAGATGCCCCTGAGAAAGCCTCAGGGCACCTATCTCAGGGAGTCAAGGGCCCTTGGCTAAAGGGTTTGCTGATTCTTACTCCCGTGACCTGAGGCAGGAACCAAGACAGAGGCATGGCAGAGAAAGAATCCCGAAGCTCATGTTGGGAAGCTTGGGGCTATGCCCACATCTGCACACACACACACACACACACACACACACACACACACACACACACACACACACACCACTGAGTAAAAATAGAAGCAAGTTTCCAGACCATCCAAAGGAGAACACTTTAATTCCAATCACAGAACAATTTACTTCCCAAACCTTCCCAGCTGCTTCTCTCACCCGTTCATTATTGTATTCCAAGCATCACTGGAAAACCACGGCTCGTGCCAGCTGAGGGGGTACAGGAAGGCTGTGGAGTCCCTAGTGGGGTTTCAAGAGACCAATATGGGCAAGCCAAGGAACACAGGCACTGACAGAAGAGGTGCACCTTTGACATTCCTTTCACTATCCCTTAGGACACCCTCCCACTCTTTCATTTTTTTTTATTTAATTTTAATTTATGTGTGTTGGTGTGAGGGTGTCAGATCTTGGAGTTACAGACAGTTGTGAGCTGCCATGTGGGTGCTAGGAATTGGACCCAGGTCCTTTCAAAGAGCAGGCAGTGCTCTTAACCACTGAGCCATCTCCCCAGCCCCGACCCTTTCCATTTTAATCTAGGAGAGTTTGAATTAGCAATCTAGGAGTTGGGTGCTTGGGAAGATGTGCTAAGCATATTCTCCAGGCAATTTGAGGGTATCAGTGTTTGGAGACTGGTGGATTCTGAGCCACTTGTAGGAGGGGCTTCTCCAAAATACAAAATAAAAGAGAGGGTGTTCTGCTCCTAACCATCAAAGGGTTCTTAGGAAGGCACCTCAAGGTGTGTGGTCATAAAAAGCAAATGATGATCAGGCCACGGTGGTACGTGCTTGTTGTGATCCTAGGATTTGGGGGTCTGGAGAGTCTTGAGTTCAAAGCCAGCCTGAACCACCTAGAAAGACACCTCCCTCCCAAACCCCAAGAAGGAAAATGGTATTTCTAAGCACCAAGTGCTTGTTACATGCCAGGCACAGTTCTAGGCATTTGACATAAATCAATTCATAAATGTTCACAGTCCTTCTCTGGGCTGGGTCCAACTGAGATTCTCGTGTGATGGTTAATAAAGAGAGCCCAGCCCGGAAGTGGTTAGCCGGGTTCTTAAGCCAGGCAGCCAGCCCTCACTGAATAGCCTCTCGCTACACCACCTTTCCCAGAGTGCACTGTGTCTTCTATGGCTCTGTGTCCACTGTCCTTCCACCCCCTCCTCCCCTCTCTACTTCCACTCCAACAAGTCATCTACCCTTCCACGCCTTTGGGCCCTTTACACAAGCGTTTTCTCCTGCTTAGGTTTTCCCACACCCTTTCCTCCACCGGGGAATTGCCATCAATGCTTCAAAAATCCAGCTTCAATGTCAGTGCCTTTGTGATCCTTTCTTCAAGTTCCCCCAGACAAAGTCAGTCCCCACCTTTCCCCTGTGCTTTGCAAGCATCTCAATTAAGGAATGAATTTCCTTATACGACAGTGAACGCCTTACCAGTGTCTGGCTCCCCACTTTGACTATGGTCTCCTTCAAAACCAGGCTAGTGACCTCACAGTGTCCACAGCCCCCACAGTGCCTGGACTATAGATAGGATCGGTGAAGAACTATCCTCCAGCTGGGAGCTGGGGAGCTTGTGCAGCAGGCTATGCAACCCTCTCATTTTAGCTTCACTGAAGGAAGTGTCTTTCGTCTCTCAAATGTAGTGAGCCCTCCCCTTGGGGGCAGCTGCTGCGGGGGGGGGGGGGGGTCTTTCTCCTTTCCAGGGCCTGAGCTGCCACCTTTCCAGACAGCAGAAGATGACAATGTTTCCAGTTGTAGGATCAACGCTAATTTATCCCTTCATCTCCCCAATATTCTAAATGTGAACACATGATCTGGTCCGCCATGGGCACTTGACAAAAACGCTGGCGTAAATGAGTGTATAAGGCCCCATGCTCAGTTCTCTAAAAGAAGCCCGTCAGGCCTCCATCTTCTTCCCACTTAAAGACGCTGGGATCTTCCCTAACTCCACTTATGCAGGAGGTTCATCCAAGTGCTTTCCAGCTTCGCAAGCAATAAACAACGTGGTGTTGGGTTGAGTTGCTCTGCGTGCCATATTGATGGATTGGGAGTGGGGGAGGGGCAGGGGGCGTTACTGGGTTCGGCATTACAGAGGATGTTACATGCCCTTCCTTAATTACTTTCCTCCCTTTAATTAGATGTTGGAGGAGGGGTGCTCAGGGGAGAGAGACTGAAAGTCACTGCAGAGAGGAAAAGTGTTGGAAGTATCCTGCTGTCTGATAGGACAGGAGGCATCACTGGGTCATAAGGAGTGAGGAAGGGCATCTCCTCTCTACATGGGACCCTAGCAGTAGATACCTTGCCCCCCTCCAAGCATCCACACTTTGTGGTCCTTCCTGCCAGAAACATTGCTTTCCACCTTGCTTATTCCTTCCCAGTGTCTCCCCAGTGCCTCTCCTTCTACGTGCCAGGAACAGGTCCAGCCTCTTGCTTGCTGTCAATGAGCCTTCTTGCCTCACACCACTTGTGACACATGAGTTCCCCTGTAGTGGCACAGAATGGGGACCCTGGACAACTCTTCGGTTGTCCTGGAAGGCCAGGAGCTCCAGGGTGAGTCTTTTTCCTGCTTGAGTATATCAGTAGGCTCTGTTCCCTATAGAGAATCCCAAGATGTCCTGATCAGGGTGTCTGAGGCAAGTAGTGACCTACAGGCACAGATCACTTCTCAATGGCCTCATCAGAACCTCAATAGAGACCGACAAACAACACCTATGACCCATGGTGAGTGACAACCCCGGCTCCCCTCCCCACTCCTCCACCACCCCATCATCCCACCCCACCCCATCCCAGGAGCACGCGGCTAGAACGGTGCACCAGCAGGTATTTGATGCCTGTGAATCTTTTCCCAGCACCACTGCAGACTAAGCATAGATTCAGTAAACCCGGAGCAATCCACACTGCTTCCCAGATCGGATCCAAAGCCACAGGGCAGCCAGCACAGCTGCCGCAGGCACCAGGCATCAGAGGGGCGGGCGGGGCAGTTTCCTCAGGCCGCAGTTGATGGGTACCCAGTGGGGCCCACCATCCCTCCCTCAAGCCAGCTTCCTGTGCCAAGCCACTTCCTCTTTTCCCTACTGCCTGTGGGGAGAGGCGCTCCAAGCCCAGCCCATCTGCCGCATTTTCCCCGAGACTCCCGAGACGATCCAATTCCGCACACCAGATGGGAAATAGCGTGTACATTTCGGATGGTGATTAGTGTTTTTTGTCTTTTTCCCCAAACGCTCCCGTTAATGGAGCTCCTTCTTGAGAGTGAATTGGAGAGACTTCAGTTGGACGAGTCTCATCGACCTCCACCTCTCATCACAGCCCTAGATGCAAGCCCCGTTTTTCCAGTTCCGTGTGCGGGGCAGGGGGTCCCATTCTGCGCCTCTCTGCCCCCCTCTGTCCCTCTCTGCCCCTCTCTGTCCCCCTCTGCCCCTCTCTGCCCCTCTCTGCACCACCCCCGCTCTGTTTGTCCCTCTCTGGGCCACCACCTGTACTAACCAGGCATCATACACTGCAGAGCCAAATAGCATAGATGACAGTCCTTACAGGCTACCAAAGGACTGTAGATTTGGTGGCTCAGGGGGAGTGAGGGAAGTTTCAGGGCGCTCCTTCTGCAAAGAAGGGACAGGGCCAGGCCAGTCTGGGTGAGTGGCATGTGGGGAGGAGCGGCAGTTAGGAGGTTAAAAAATAATTTCTCTGCAGAAATCACCGGATTTCTTTTCTCCAGGCTTAAAGGTTGAGAGGAAGTTCATATTGGATGCCAAATGTTTAAGGCCAGAACTTTTCTATCGCGGTCTATATTTGTCTATATAGGACAAAGTGGGTTGCAGTAGACACTGAGTGAAGAGGTGAAAGACAGCTACACGGCGGGCTCTCTGTGCCCACTGCTACGCGCAGTACTCACTTCCTTACACACCCGCCCATCCCCGCGCACGCTTACACTGCTTCTCTCTCAAACCAAAGAGCTGAAATTAAGAAAATACATATTTTATATATGCACATACATATTTATGCAACATATAAAACATGTTTACATAGCATGTATATTACATGAGACACTCTGGCGGCACGTTCCCATGTTGTCGAGCTGGGTTTTCATCACTCTGTTGGGGGGTTCTGAGAGGTTTCAGAGTCATGCTCCGGCAGGGCACCAGCAGCAGAGAGGGAGCTCTGAACCCAGGCAAGGAGCCCAGGAAATGGTTTGGATGGGAAACAAGATAACTGGGGGTTTTTTTGGTGGGGGGGGGCAGTTGTGTGCACATTTTTTAAAGATATGACCTTATGCATATTAAGGAGTCCTTTACCCACTGAGATACATCATTAGCCTTCTATTTATTTTATTTTTTATGTTTGTTTTGTTTTGTTTTGTTTGGAGACAAGGTCTTAGGAAGTTGCCCCAGGCTGGCTTTGAACTTGCCACTTTCCTGCATCAGACTCCCAAGTAGCTGAGAGTATGAGCATGTGACACCAGTACCCACATCTGTGCTTTAATAATGGTATTATTGTCTCCAGTCGAATGGCTGGGTCAGGAGCCAGTAAGGCTCTGGTGAGAGGACCACAGGAAGGAGCCCAGGCCTTTCATGGAGATAAAAATGTGAAGGAACCTGTAAGGGTGACAGTGACAATGTTGGCACCGTTAGGTCTGCAGGAACTTTAGGAAAACTGGAGGAGGATATTTTGTGGCCCTGGGTTTCAGATCTGTACAGACCATCCTTTGTGGGTGTGAGGTTGCAGAAAAAGGTCTGTATTAGAGGTACATATTTGCTTTTTTTTTTTCCCCCCTGGAGAAGAAAGGAATTAGGAGTGCTGATACACAAACACATCAGCTCACACAAGTATTCATTACTATGCACATGTATTCATACATGTGTCACATATAGCATGCTCTTTCACACACACACATATATATATACATGCCCACACATATGACAGAGCAGAGTCTGACAAAAGATGGTGTGTCAGGTTGGTAGACTGCTGACTTAAGACACATACTGCCTTAGTTTGGATGATCAGCTCCTTACAAATGGGGTTTGGTGGTGCATGCCTATAATCCCAGCGCTTGGGAGATGGAGGAGAATCAGAAGTTCGAGGTCATCTTTGCCTATATAGTGAGGTGGAGGCCAGCTTGGACTACCAGAGACTGTTACCTCAAAAGCAAAGTAAGCAAACAAGAGACGAGTGAACAAAGTTCTTCAGGTAAAGGGAGGTTGGGCATGAGGAGGTAAGGTCTCGCTCCGTGGCTCTGTTCAGGCCCTGCTTGGGCCCTTCCCCAGGGCCCTGCTCTCTGCTCTGCTCACTGCACCTCCTGTGGCTGTGGACAAAGCACTCAGTAGATGAACTTCATCATGTTGCTGTTTCTCGACACTTGTTTCACAAGGAATACACTCATCCCCGAGAGCCCACGACTGGAAATGTTGCAGAGTGGTGGAGGGGGGCGGGGCGGGGCAGCCTGGCGAGCAAATATCCCACCAGCTTCTGCAGGCTGCTTGCTGCAGATTTACTGTTGCCTGAAGGATGGGGAGAGAGGGAAGATTCCAAATGGCGAGTCTGGTGGCCCAGCCTTCCCAGGTCAGCTGTACCTGATGGCTCCTGGAGATCATTCCCTGTCCTCAGGGACAGGGACAGTCACAGTGACTGTGTTAGCTTAGGCCCTGAGAGAGGTGACTTGGGACAGAACCAACAAGACAAGAGGTGAGTGGCTGCAGAAGGGGCTCTGAGCCCCTCTGTTTCCTGGGTGGGTGAAAGCCAGGGCTCAGCGAGGCCGAGGTACAGGCTGTCAGGAGCCTCTCTCCTCCAGTCTTCCTAGACCTCGCCAGGCCTGGCTCAGGCTGCTTCATCTCCCTGTATCCCTTCCACTCTTTCTCGTGAACTAAAGGACGTTTCTCGAGTTGTTGGGCTTGGATTCTTGTGCTAAGTGTATCTGGAATATTCTCTGCCAGCTCACACAATCTGCATCACTAATCCAAAGACTGGAAGGGGGAAAATTTTAAGGCTTAGAAAGTTCTGTATGTCCATCTATCCATATGTAAAGATATGTGTGGCCTGCTTTCCTCCAATAACTCTGTAAGAAAGAGAGGTAAAGTCTTTTACTTTACAGATGGGGAAACTGAGGACCTAGAGTCACAAGGTCAGTGGGATGGATTAGAAGCACTGCTTTGGGCTGGAATCTGCCATCCTGCCCTGAACTCTGGCTTTGTTGTTTGGTTGCGTAATGTTAAATAAATTACCTAATCTTAGTATGCTCAACCACACAGGACTGGTGACATTATCCTGAGCATTTGTTGTGATATTTGAGAGAATTCTGGCCACGCAGTAGGGTGTCACCGGTATAGCAGTAACACAGGTAGTCCTTACGTCATAGCTGCACTTGACTCCTGGTCTCTTGACCTTGCTTCTCTGTTGCTGTTTGAAGTGCTGGGAATCGAACCCAGAACCTTGTGTATGCGAGGCAAGTGCTTTACCACTGAGCCAACCTGTTGACTTAGCTCTCAAGCACCCTGTTGGATGAGCTGTGTCTAACATATCACTGAGGATCTTCAGTTGGGTTCAGTGCTACCGTTTCTGTCACTTTCGCATTGGGTCTGGCCCTGGTCCGCCCTGTATGTGTATGCAGGCATGAAGGGCTGTGTGTCTGTGGCTCTGTCTAGCAGACTGGGCCGTTGTCAATCTGTGCTCCTGTCACTAATGGAAAGCCACTGAGTAGCCTGAGAAGGGGCCTGTAAGGTCATGCTGAGTCTTCAGGCCGGAGATGTGGTGCCTTGCCATTAGCTAATGCCAGTCCTATGCGTGCTGTGTGAGCATTGCACAGACAGACCACTTGGGCTAGAACATGCCTGATTTTCACTGGGAGAGTAATTTCCTGCCCAGGAGGCCTAGGAAATGGCTTCTTTCCTGGACCATCTCCCTCTGCTCTGCTGCCTCTATTTGTTCTCAGAGTCTTTGGTAGGTAGCTGTGGGGTTCTGGGGTGAGAGCTGTTTAAAAGGAGGCTGTAAAGCATTTCCCAGCTGTATGTATGCCCTCAGTGCCTTTCTCTCTACTAGTTCCTACCTAACTATAGAGGGGGGCTGGGTTGCCCGCAGGCCAATCTGGCTTAGCTGCCTGCTTTAGGTTCACCTCTGCTTCCCCTTGCAGCTGCCACATCTCTGAGAGACCCAGAATCAGGGCCTCGGCCAGGCTGGCTAGGACAGAGGAGGGGGAAGGCTAAGGAGAGCCCGGAGAGGGCTCTGAAATGCTCTCTAGTACCCTACATTGAGCTCTCGGTCTTGTTATGTCATTTGGAGCAGTACATGTTAGGCATGGAGACAGAAAAAAAAGTCACGAGGCCCACAGACCTGCTCTCATAGGCCATCAGCCAGGGCCCAATACCTTCTTACCCAGAGGCCTTCCCTCTGAACACCAGAAAGGGCTTCCATGCAAGAGCTAGGGCTGCCTCCACAGCTCTACATCACTCCTTGGGCTTAAATTTTTTATCGTTGGTCATTAAAATGCAAATAGCCTCAAGAATAGAATCTAGTAAAATCTCAGGGGCTCTGAGTGAATCAGATCATTTCCTGAACTGGAGATGGCTTGAGTGACTAGACAGGCCACAAGGTCACAGTGTTCAGTGGGGGAGAAAAGTAGAGCAGGATTGCAAAGACTGGACAAAAGGGTTGGCATGGATCCAGGGCCCCAGGCTCCATCCTGGGTTGTTTTTTTTTTAAGATTTATTTTTATGTATACAGTGCTCTGCCTACATATACACCTACATGTCAGAAGAGGGCATGAGGCCACATTCTAGATGGTTGTGAGCCACCGTGTGGTTGCCGGGAATTGAACCCAGGTCCTCTGGAAGAGCAGTCAGTGCTCTTAACCTCTGAGCCATCTCTCCAGCCCTCCATCCTGTTCTTAGAAGCAATGTCCTGGGCTAGCAGAGGAGACCTAGATTCTGATTCAGAGATAAGATACTCCCCCAGGGTCCCCGGAAACAGAGATTCCCTTTTCCTTCCCTTTAACTGCCCTCTTTGAGCTCCTGTAAGGAGCTGTCCACAGTAAGTTGCTACTTTCCCTTTCCTGCGCGTCCTAGTTAGCTTAATAATCAACTTGGCACAATCTAGAGATCATCAACTGAGGAAACAATTAGATCAGATTGTCCTGTAGTATGTCTGTGGGGGATTGTCTTGATTGTGAATTGATACAGGATAGCCCAGCCCACTATGGGCAGCACCATTCCCTAGGCAGGGGCGAACATGAGCCCAGTGTAATGACCAGCAAACATGCTTCCAGGCACTGCCCTGAATTCTCTCAGTGGTGGACTTTAATTTATAAGCTGAAACAAAGCCATTCCTCTATGAGTTGCTTTTGGTCTGAATGTTTTATAACAGGAGGGAACTAGAGGAGAGATGAAGCTAGAACAACCTGTAACCTGTCCTGTTATGTATGGAGAACGCACCTCACGACAAGCACATGGGTAAGAGCTGGAAATCAGAGATGAAGTCAGCAGGCCTGCTGATCCACAGCCTTGTGAAGTAAGCACTCAGGTAAAGAAGCTAGGCATAAACACATGGGTAAGTACAAATGGCGAGACGCACTCTCATTTTTATCAATGCAGCATAAAGATATCCCATGACTTGAAGCTGGTTCCCATCATTATTATTCACGTTAACCACGATGCTAATGTTTATTAATCACTTACCATCGCTATGCAAATGGATTGCATTCCCCATGGATTATCTTGCAATTCTGTGTGGTGGATGCAATTTGCATCCACATTACAGAAAGAAAATACCGTTTTGGAGCACGGGAGAGAGGTTGCTCGGGATAGCACAGCTTCCAGGTGATAAAGCCCAACCAAAGTTACCAGACTTCAAATCCCTTATCACAACACTGTGATCTTAGCTTCCATAGCACCCCCCCCCCCCAAAAAAAAGATCATGTGCAAAGCCTGGAGTACCTGAGAAACTCTTAAGGGACATGCTGAGCTGATATTAGTTTTCCAAAATTGGTGTAAGACCCCCAAAAGGCAGTTGAGGCTTAGTTGCTCAGTTAGTCCTGAGGCTCAGCCAGACAGCTTGTTAGTCCCACAGGGACTCCTAGCTCAGGCTGAGACACACACACACACACACACACACACACACACACACACACACACACACACACAGAAAGATAGAGAGACACAGAGACAGAGACAGAGAAAGAAGATGCCACACACGCCGTGATGACCATACAGAGTCCAGAGGACAACCTCAGGGGTCCATCTTCACAGTCCACCATGTCTGAGACCAGTCTCTTTCCGGCTCATGAGCTCCCGGGGTCCTCCTTTCTGGCCTTCCATCCAGGCATAGGATTACACACACTGCTGTCCTACTCTTTACACGGGCCTGGGGATCCAGACACGGGCCCTCACGCTTGCATGACAAGTTCCTTACTCACTGAGCTGTCTCCCCAGTCCCTGCTGGCTTTTTATCCTCCTAGCTCAGTTCTCTGTCGCACCCTGTCAACTCCCCGCAGCCTCACTGACAGCCAGGGACACCTGGTTTTTGGAGCTCTTGCAAGCCCTAACCCAGAGTCTCAGCATCTTGTAACTTCCAACGGGAGGTGAGATAGATGATTTCATCAATACAAAACTTCACCCTGGCTAATGGGTCTGAAAACTCGAGAAAGCCAGGACTCTGTGCTGGAGCATTCATAACTTCTACATCCCAGTGGCTCCATTGATCGGAGAATTCTGTTCACTTCTGAGAGATCCTTGGTGAGGGGGCAGGAGCCAGTTCCTCTGCAGCGCCGCCCCCACCTCTATAATAGCTCATGATTGCCAATCGGGTAGCTGGTGGCGGGAGCGAGCCTACAAGATAACTGATTGTTCATAATTGTCAACCAAATTGCATCCATCGTATTGAGCTTAAAAAACAGAACAGAAGGAGCATCTCTTATTGATCCTTTCGGGTTACAAACAAGATGCGACGGCTCCTCAGAGCAGGAGACGGGGTTCACATTGATTTTTATTCTTTTTCTCCTTTGAATAACCTACAATGGAATCTGAGAGCTGATTTTTAACCTGGAATTTCTTAAGGTCTTATCTTTCTGGAGGTTGTAGGAGAGGGGCTGTCAGGCACGACCGTGGATGTGAGCCTTAGCTGAGAAACTGGCTCTCTGGCCTGAAGGTAGTGAGGGTGGCCAACCTCCTCTTGACCTCCACTGTGGTCACGCCCTTCCCTCCCCACCCCATCCCATCCTTCCATCAGTACAGAGGCTTCTCTGTCAAGTATGAACTCCTCCACAGATGCCAAGTTCAAAGGACTAACTGGCAGGCAGAAAAGTGGCCAGCTACCAATGGTTCCTAGTCTTCGTCTCTTGATTGAATACCTGATCAAAATGAAAAGGTACTCAGTCCCCACTTCAAGCTGTCTGCCTTTTCCATATCTGGTAACACATACAATTAGCCTTTGTCCCGTCTGCAGATGTGGTCAAAACACCACTTAGGTGGTGCTCGCATCTAAAGAACATGATTTTATTTTGTACTCACACAAATAGATGCTATCAATGCTCCCATTTCACAGATGAGCTGTGGTACCCGAGGTCCATGTGAGCAAACTAGGTCAAGATCCAAAGTGGCAGGCAACCAACCACTGTCACAAGGCAGTTCTAGACATGAGTCCCACCTTGCCAAAGGCAGGTGAGTGCCCCGGATGAGGCAGAATTGATCCCTGAGTTCATCAAACTCCTGGCTTCCCCACACTCTTCCCTGCGCAGGGTGTTCCATCCCTACAGACCATGTGGTCCTCAGACCTGGCGAAGGCAGCACCAGGCCCTGTCCTTTATGATGCACAGGTGGAAACTGAGAAAGACGTTCCTTGTCCAAGGTCACACAGGCATCAAGTGGCAAGCTTTGCTTTCAATTGTAGCCCTAATATGGAACCAAAGACCCACACTATCCTCACCAGTTAGAAGGTGCAGCTCCCAGGGTAAGCACTAATGATGCTAAAATCCTGTGACAGGGAAGCAGACCCATCATGGCCTGGATTGGTTGCCCTTCTCCAGGGGACAGTGGCCACTGTCCCATTTCACAGGCACGGAGACTAAGACATGCTGGAATCTGGACATGCTCCTCTTGGTTCGGTGAGAAGCCCTTTTCCCAGGCTGGCAGCTTCAGGGGAACTTTGCCAGCAAGCAGGGCTGGGGAGCTGGCTGGGGAGTAATAACTGGCAGGCAGTCACGACAGGCTGGCAGCAGGATAGGTCCTGCAGGGTCCTGCTGACAGAGCTCAGTGTGGTCTCAGATCGGGGGGAGCATCTTCTGCAACCCTGAGGAATGGCTTGCAGGGGGAGATTGTGAAAGCCTGCACTAGCCTTGGGCTAATGAGGATGTAGCCTGGCAGGGCAGTTGTGAGGAGCTGTCCAAGCCCTCGCAGCAGGCCTGCCAGCTGGGAGGCGAGTGGCCAGCCTGCCCTCCTGATCTTGTCTCTGCAGTTCCGGAGCCCTCTGGCCTCCCCCTGATGGGTGGGCCTGGACAGCAGCTGTCTCATTAATAAACATCTCAGTCTTTAGCGCCAAGCTAGCAAAGGCCTGCACTCAACGAACTCCTTGAGGCATGGAACCTTCCAGAAGGACTTTGGGCCTGAACCGTCTCCCGCAAAGCTTCAGCCCTAGTCCTCCTGGTACTTCCTAAGTCTAATAGAAATCTCCTCGTCTTTTTTTTTTTAATAGCCCACCAATTACATTTGTGTTTGTTTTGATTGGCTTTTGATGCCTGCTTTATTTTAAAAATCTTTTGCGGATCTTCACAGATACAAATTGATGAGGACGTTTAGTTCACCTTACATTTGATTGCCCCAACCTGAAAACAAGTCTGACGCTATGAAGAACACAAAACATGTAACAGCCATCTAAAGGGGCTGTATAAGACCCAGCTTCCTGGACTCCGCCATTGGAGTCAGCAGCAAGAAGGTTCAGGGTGGGGGTGGAGGGCTGAGGATTTGCATTCCAACAAGTTCCCAGATGACTGAGAGAAGCTCACCAGCCACTTGTCTAGACTGCAGAATCCTATGCAGACATTCAAAATAGTGCCCTGGAAGAATGTATGTTGATTTGAGCCAACGCACACAGGAGACGCCGCAAAGGAAAAGCAGAGCCCAATGATGCCGTCAGCATAAGTATAAATATAAGTGCACACACTCGCAAAGAGAAGCAGGAGGCGAGGACGGGACCTGGGCAGGAAGCAGGATGGGGCTTCGAGGCGCTCAGAGCCAGGCTGGCTTCTGCTGCATGCCACCGGCTCTGCCTCTGCTCACCTAGAGCAAATGACCCCGGAGGGACTGGAGAGTGGCCTGAACCTTCTTCTTAGGAGGACTCTATAAGGAAGTTCTGTTGATAACCTCATTTCACAGTTGAGGGACCTTCCTCCCAAGACCTCCCCTGTCCAGTGACTCTGCTTGTTTCTTCGGATTGCTGTGACCATGGTACCTGACCAAAGCAACAGAAGCTTCAAGTTTTCATTGTGGTGGAGAAGGCATGGGAGAGCCTGTCATGGCAGTTGGCCTGTGTGGAGACCATTGGCGTCATCACAGGCCAGGAAGCATGGAGGAGCCAGGAGCTAGGTACCAAGTGTAGCCTTCAAAAGCCTGTCCAATGGCGCGAGCCCCCAGCCAGGCCGGGCAAACCATTGCTCAAAGTATGACTCCATGGGAGACAGCTCACATCCAAACCACAACATATTTGGTTATATTTTCTAACAAACATTCATACACATACACACACACACATACACATGTGCGCATGCACACACACACACACACACCCACACACACACACACGTGTACTCTCTCACCCACATGATAACACACATACACAATACACATGAATATATTTAGCAGTGGGAATCTGCGCTGAGCGAGTCTTTTTCAATGACTCAATTTGCTTTTTATTCTGAGTTTTACAAGTTTCCAGGTTGAACATATGCTACTTTTATAATTAAGCAAAAGGCAATAAATATTACATGTGTACTAATTACCTCCCCAGTTCCCCCAAGTTATTTGGTTCAGGTTTTTTTATACACATTTAACAAAAAACCTCAAGCCTTTAGAATTGATGAGAGCAATTTTTAAATGCAAACTAAGGGCCTACAGAATAGCTCAGGAGATAAAGGTGCTTGCTGTCAAACGGGATGACCTAAGTTCACTCCCTGGGACCAACATGGTAGAAGGAGAGAACAGAATCTGTAAGATGTGCTCTGATCACCATGTGTGGCACCATGGCATGGGTATACACACACACACACACACACACACACACACACATACACGCATGCACACATACACAAACACACACACACACACACACACACACACACACGACTTTAAAATTAAAATTAAAGGCAAACTAAACACTTGGGACCTTGAGGAAACTACACACATGGAACCTGTTTTCAGTTTTGTTGCCCTTTGATGCTTGCTTTAGCAGCACCTTACTTCCCTTGCTCCCTTAAAGGCTCTACCCAGAAGGTTCTAGAGCAACTGGGTTCCACGGGAGAGGCCCCAGCTCTTCTTTCTTTAATTCTGGTTCCAGAGTTGAGGTCTCTGCTGAGACAGAGATGCCAGCACTGAGCCCCAGGATGTCCCTGCTTCCACCTCCCTCCTGAGAGGGAGCCACCAGTCATCAGCCTAACCCTGAGCAGGCAGGTAAGCACAGACATGAGAGCAGAGGTTCCCCCTGACCGTGACGGCAGATAGGGAGCCTGAATATATCCTGATTCCGTCACCTCCCGAATACTTGCTTTGCTTCTTGCCAGCTGGGCCTTTCCTGTCCCCAAATCTCAGTTGTGCTGCATGTAGTATTTCCATCTGTGTCCCCATCCCCACTTAAAACAGTAACTTCCTAGGTGTTGTCTTTCTTAATTAATACCTTCACAAGATGAGGCTGATCTCTCCTGTACAGATATTGAATGACAGAGGGGTCATAGACCCACCTCAAGGCCCAGGGAACCAGAAAAATGACACAGAGATGGAAACCAACCAGATGTGCTTATATCCAGATGTGGCCAGATGGCTTAGAACCAAAGCCCCTGCCGCATCTGCCACTTCTGTCTGCTGGCTCACATGGCCTTGTGTGGTCTATCCATTCCTTTCTCTCCCAGCACATCTCCTATCACGTTTCCCTAATTGTTTCTGTGCTGGTTAGGTTGGACTGAGGTCCACAGAAACAAACCGATCCCTTCTGCCACAGGGCCTTTGCACGTGCTGTTTTTGCTCCTTGTCTTACTTAATCTCCCTTCTGTGCATTTAGGTGAACTTTGGATGCTAGCCCCAAATGCCATCCTTGGGGAAGCCTTTCCTAGTCTCCCAGATTCATCCCAACACCTCAGCTGGCAACCTCACAACACCGTATTTTTATCCTTCATAGTACTTGTCAGATTTCATTAGATACAGGCTTACATGTTCATGTGTTTCATATTTTTCTAACTGGCCTGTAAGCCC
Source organism: Acomys minous (assembly GCF_964271855.1). Lineage (NCBI taxonomy): Eukaryota > Metazoa > Chordata > Mammalia > Rodentia > Muridae > Acomys > Acomys minous. The sequence continues at coordinate 101,250,029 of NC_140487.1, read as the reverse complement.
AGGAGGCAGCAGGCAGATCTATCTCACTCTTGGCACCTTGCTCAGTATCAGGAGATGGAAGAATTGGTGTCAGTGAAAACGTGAATGTGGATAACTTTCTTCCTTCTGTTCCTTCAGCAACTGTTATGTCTGGTCCCCTGAAAGGCTCCTCCCCACTCTGGGTTCCCTGGAGCCCCTTTCTTGACAGCTCTTTGCACTCTTTTTTTTAAGATGTATTTATTTATTACGTATACAGTGTTCTGCATGTACACCTGCACACCAGAAGAGGACACCAAGATCTCATTATAGATGGTTGTGAGCCACCATATGGTTGCTGGGAATTGAACTCAAGACCTTTGGATGAGCAGACAGTGCTCTTAACCTCTGAGCCATCTCTCCAGCCAGCTCTTTGCATTCTTTAGCAGGCTGTTTGGGTTCCTTCTTAGAGCACTACCTAATGTAGGTGTCCTAGAACAGTGACCATTGGGTGGCCAAGGAGAATATGGCACCTTCCAAGAACTGCCTGAGCTCCGTCCTGGACTCAGATCCTTGCCAAAGCACAAGTGATTGTTGCCAGGTATTCTGGGATGCATGGGGAGGCTCTGAGCTAGAAATCAAGCCTGTCAGTTCTTGATGTGGGTCTAGACCAGAGACCAAGCCAACAGTGGTCTATGGACACCTTCCCAAACGGCTCCTTTGACCATGTGACAAGCGCCTTTGTGTTTGAAGGTGCGTGTGATAGAACCGTGGCATGGCAAGGTACTGGGGACATCCCACTCTTTCCTGAATGCTCTGCCTGAGAAGTTCCTGATGAAACCGGTTTCTGAGCCAAACCGGGTGTAGCCCAGGTTAGAGTCCGTCACCCTCGCCTTTGCAGACATATCTGACTCTCACTTCTGGCTGGGAAAGCTTGGGAACCCTGGAGCATAGGAAGGCAAGTTTTGAGGTCACCTGTGGACTGTCTTTTACTTCAACAATAAGAATACTTGGGGGTGCCCTATGGTGATTCTTCTAAGGTGGGGTTCCCCCTCCCCAAATGCGCACAGCCATGCTTCAGGGTTCAGACACACTGAACGCTTTCCTTCTGCCATTATGGTTTTCATTTTTTCGGAGACAAGGTCTCCCCTCTTTATCCCAATCTGGCCTCAATATCAAGGTGACCGTTCTGCCTCAGCCTCCTGAAACCACAGGTGGGCGCCGCTATGCAAAAACAACCTTCTACGTTTTCAAAAAAAAAATTTTTTTTTGAAATGAAAAGAGATGGAAGAATGAAGCCATATCAGTCTGACCACGTGATTCGGCCCATCCCACTTGAGGTTTTATAGTTTCAATGTGTAATCAGTGTGAACACGGGTGTGGGATCATCTTGCAGACTGTTGTGCACAGTCACTTATTGGAACCTGGCACGAATTTGCCCACCACTCATCTCAGTGTGGGCTAGCCTCTCCCTGAGTGCTTGGGCACGCTGGGTTGATGACTCATGCATGGACGGCAACAGAGCTTCCTTGACTGCGAGCTTTGCCTCCCAGGCTCTGCGTCTCCTGAGGCTCAGCCCTGCATCCTCAGCTCTGCATCCTCAACTCTGCATCCTCAGCCCTGCATCCATCCTCACACCCTTTTAATTCATTTCTACTTGATGACAGACACCAAGGCCAACATCTGTCCTCCCGTCCTGCCCTCCCCCTGGCTTCTTGTGTGAAACCTTGCATGGCTGTCCCACAGCTTTCCTGGAGGCTTGTAGTGGGTCCTATGCAGAGTCCTTGCTTTTCCCTTCCATTGCAGACTTCCAGCTCCTACCTCCCCCAGCCCCCCCACCCCACCCCAACTCAGTCCCTGCAACTCCCTCACCAAGGCACATGAAGGTCAAACTCCCTAGCGAGTGCATCAGACACATCCCCCCTGCGCTCCGTCCTTCTCGCTCTGTACTCCCATCTTCCTTTCCACCTCTTGTTTCTCTCCAACCCCATGCAGCTACTTTAAGGCTCCTGGGGTGCTCTGTGTTCATTCCTGCCCATGGGCCTTTGAATGTGCTGGACTCCTTCTGCAGCTGCCCCCCCCCCCATTCACACCTCTGTGAAGATGAGATTTCCTTGGAGATCCTTTTCTCTCTCCTTATAAACCACCCTCCCCTCATTCTCAGCTATGAACTTATCATGTCAGGCTCTTATCATCCAATTTTACATATTTCAGCCCTTGGTATGCTACCTGGCATCTTCTTGTTTGTTTTCTTCTTCCTTCCTCCCTCTCCCTCTGTCCCTCTGTCCCTCTGTCCCTCTGTCCCTCTGTCCCTCTTTCCCCATCTCTCTCTCTCTCTCTCTCTCTCTCTCTCTCTCTCTCTCTCTCTCTCTCTCTCGTTTTTCAACACAGGGTTTCTCTATGTAGCCCTGGCTGTCCTGGAACTTACTCTGTAGACCAGGATGGCCTTGAACTCAGAGTTCTACCTGTTTCTGCCTCCAGAGTGCTGGGATTAAAAGCATGCACCACCAAGCCTGGATTTTCCTGTCTGTTTTCTAGGTGACTTTCTTTCTTTGTTTCTCCCTGTATGGAGCTAAGTTCCCTGAGTGTGAGGCTCTCAGCTTTTGCGGCACATCTTTTCCTTTCTATTTCCTTCTTTTATTGTTTTAATCTTTGTTCTACACTGGGAGATTTTTCTATTTATTTATTTATTATTAATTTATAATTTATTTATTCACTTTACATCTCAATTGTACTCCCCTCTTCATCCTAGGTTTCAGGATGAAGAAGTCACCATTGCTTAGCACCCAATACTTTTTCTGATAGAGGGTGGAGGAAGAGAACCAACAGAAAATGTTCTTAAAAGACCCTTTATAGCCAGGCGTGGTGGCACACGCCTTTAATCCCAGCACTTGGGAGGCAGAGGCAGGCAGATTGCTGTGAGTTTGAGGCCAGCCTGGTCTACAAAGTGAATCTAAGACAGCTAAGGTTACACAGAGAAACCCTGTCCAAAAAAAAAAAAAAAAAAAAAGATAAAGAAAAAGAAAAAGAAAAGAAAAGAAAAGAAAAAAGGAAGGAAGGAGAGAAAGAGAGAAGCCATAGAGCTTGGAGAGCTACCTCTGGCATGGCAGCCCAGGGTCCCCTCATCGAGGTCTGTTATTCTCTTAACCAGAGCTTAGTGGTGGACCTGAAGAGGCTTGGGGGAAGGCAGATGCTAGGAAAGGTTTCATCTGAATTCATATTGCTATAAAAATCTGAGGCAGTCACCTGTGATCCCAGCATTCAGGATGCTGTGGTAGGAGAATAAAGAGAGGCTAGCCTGGGCTACAGAGTAAGACACAGTTTTAACCATTCAGGCAAACATTCAGGCAAGACACCGTAAAAAGCAATGCTAACTCACAGATGAGATGAACATTTGTACACAGCTGAGCAGCAGTGGGTCCAGGGACACCTTCCCGCCTGCCCAGATGTTGGATGTCGCAGAGACCCAGCCAGAGGCAGAGAGAGAGAGAGAGAGAGAGAGAGAGAGAGAAGAGAAGAGGAGAGGAGAAGAGAGCAAGAGGGAGCCCAGGAACAGAAGGGTGAGGGGAGGGAGGTGGAAATGGTTGCCAAATGATTAAAAAATTAAAGGGATTTTTATGCAGAGAACAATATTTAGCTTGGCATTGTCTTCTCAACCAAACGTTGGCTTCCAGGAGAAAACACTGCTGTTGGCAGCGAGCGCTTGCTGAACGGAAACAATTGTCGCCTTCCCAGCAGCAAATGCCTTTGTTTGGACTGGTGGTACCAGGGCCAAAAAAAAAAAAAAAAAAAAAAAAAGAACTGTGTCTTCAGAAGCTGTCCCCAATTTCTGAGAGGCCTCAAGAAGCAGACTCTGCTTCAAGTCCATTGTCCCTCCCTCCCTAAGCACCTGCTAGGCTCACAAGTGATTCTGAACAGAGTGGCCATGAACCTCTCTCAGGGTCTGGAGGTAGGAAGCAGGGGAGGCAAGGGAGAGAGGCAGAGAGGGAGGAAGGAAGGGGGGGGCTGAGCGACGAGGGGTGTGCACACAGCTGTGGGGTAAGTGTTTGAGCAGAGGGCGGTGGCAGAGCTGAGTGGAATCCTGCGACAATGGAGCTTTCAGGGTGGTGATGACCTCCCTGCTCCTGTGTCCAAACCTGCTTGAGCCTCAGGAACACACACTTGCAGAGGCCTGTGACAGTCACAGCAGGGACTAGCCATGGCTTTGCAGGCTTTGTCTAGCCACAGGTGCCTCTCTACTAGAATCCTTTTAAGGCCTATTTTTGCAGAAGGAGGAAACTGAGGCCCAGTGAAGGACAATGCATGGCCCCAACTATCATCCAAAGGATGATACAGGGTTAGAAATAGGAGGCCCCAGGCTTACCCACGCAAACAAACCCACAGGTTGAGGACTCTGAGCTGGAGACTGGGGATTGACATTGTTGGCTTCTTTTTAGAAATTTTTATGACATTTTATTTATTTGTTGTGCCTGCATGTGTATATGTGTGTGCATGTGTGTATGCGTGTGCACACATGTGTGTGCGCGTGTGCGCATTTGTGCCACTTCACACATGTCAAGGTCAGAGGACAACTTTGTGGGAATCAGCACTCTCTACCTCCTCCTGAGGAGGTCAGTAGGTGGGTGGGGTTCATGCTGTTACCATGGTGTGGGGTTGCTACGGCCACGCCTGAGGAAACAAGTTTGATCCTTGGGACCCATACCCTCAAGGCACCCTGTGACTCCTGTGTCTCTCAGAGTCAAAGCGACAGGCCTTATAAGCCTTGTCTGATATGTTCTCTGCCTCTCTGGTCCCAGAGTCTCAGTTGCCTGGCTCTTGCTGTTCACAGACCCTTAAGAGCTGTCACACACCTCAGCACTGTTGTCCCCTCTGCTTAGGCGCTTTTCCCTGTGGTGCGCATGCTCACTCTCACCTCCCTCAGCTCCTTACCAGGCTACCCCTCCAGCAGGATTCAGCTGTCTCCTCTCCCCGTTTAAACCTGCTTTGACCCCAGGTGCTCTCCCCACCCCCACCTCACCTCCATTCCTCTCTTGCACACTTCCCAGACTACACTGGGATTTGTCAAGCTGATCTTGTCTCTTGCCAGTCTCCCTGCTCTGTCTCTTCCCCACCAACGGCAAGGGTGTGGCTCCCTCTCCCAGATGCTGGGCCATTTCGAGGCATAGGCAGCTCTTTAGCCAATACACTTGACAGAGTGGAGATTCAGGGAGTTCCTGATACATCTAGGAAAGGTAGGAGGGGCAGGGTTAGTCTAGTTAGTTGCGGAGTGAGTGAGAGAGTTTTTGAGCCTCTGCGTGTTAGTTTCTTGTGTGCAGAAAGTTGTCACAAGGCCAGATGCAGATGCTGATGCTGAAAAGCCAAGTATCTGGCTAAGTATCCCACAGGGATCCTGGGCTGGAGCCTGGGGACAAGGTTGCAGCCATGAGTGAGGTAGTGGTAGCTCCTTGGCTGGGGACCTTGTCCTTGCGCTGTTGCTTTTTTTGTTGTTGTTGTTTTGTTTTGTTTTGTTTTGTTTTGTTTTGTTTCGAGGCAGGGTTGCACATAGCTTAGAACGACCTCAAACTCAACTTCTGATGTTCCTGCTTCCGCGTGTGCCCCTGTGCCTGAGTTATTTGGTGTTGGGATGGAACCTGGGGCTTATGACTTCAGACTGCCCTGGCCATTGAGCTGCACCCCCTCCTTCCCTCCCCTCCCCTCCCCAAGCCCCACCCCCTGAGTGGCAACAGTTGCTAACCACCTCTCCAAGCTGAACACAGATAGACACTGTTGAGAGCGGTGTAAGAGGTGGGTGACTGTATGAAGGGAGCTGTGTGGGGCCTGCCACTCCTGATGACAGAGTCAGGCTAGAGGAGGCCTCCCAAGAGGCCTCTAAGGGGGCCCCTAAAATATTTTTACACCTCTGACCACAAAATTGGACTGATCAAAAAATTTTATTGGGGGTGTTCTCTACAGTCACATTTTAATATTTATTTTTCTTTTTATTTAAAGCAAAGAACCAGGAGGAACCCAGGACTCTATCTACCTTGCCAGTTAGAACAATGGCCAGCTCCCTTGATCCCCTGGGCTCCTCTGATCCTACAGTAGGCCTCCCCTACATTGTTCCAGGTGGAACTTGCAGTCCGTCCCTCCTCCTCCTTTCTCTCTCCCTTGCCCTCCCCCTCGTGCTGCCTTTCCCTCCCTCCCTCCCTCCCTCCCTCCTTACCATGAACATACTCGCCCATCTTTGACTTTTACTTATTTTGGTTGTAGTCTTTGGAGACTTCCCCTTCCGCTCCGTCCCATTTCTGGGATTTATGAAGGTTATTGTGTGTGGTCCCAACGCCTCCATTTTTCATTGCTCTGTGTGGTTCTTTTGTGGGAGCTTTGCCACAACTCACGCAGCCATTCCTGCAGCATTGGACATTTGGGCTCTTTCCAGATGCCAGTGTGGTTATGTTTAAGAGCAGACTTGGTGCTGAGCAGGTGTGTTTACCATGACTGAGGAGTCCAGCTGCTCTGTGCCCCTGAGCATGTGTTCCCCCGCCCCCGAACCCCCACCCCTTGGGCGCAGGTGAGAGGGTCGCTATGCATCCATATCTGGGAGAGGAGCTGCCAGGGCACAGGGCATTTTGGTTGTTTGGTTTTACAAGACAGTAAAGAAGTGTGCTTTGGGGGAGTGCTACCGATTGGTAGTCCCCTCACCTCAGCTCTCTAACCTCCTCTGCACAGGTATCATTATGTTTCTGTATTGTTACCGGTTGAAAGGACAAAAAAAAAAAAAAAAAAAAAAGACCAAACTGTGAGCATCCCTCAATGTCTTCACAGCATTCTGCGCTCCCACATTTTAGATTCCTTTTCCTAACACCTCAACAGTGACAGCCTGGCTTGGCCTAGGATCCTTGACCAGAACCAGCCCAGGCCTTACACCCTAGGACAGGTTGCCCTAAAAAGGCATCTCCTCTAAGGCTCTTTCTACCCCCTCCTCCCCATATTCCCTGGCCACCATCACACTTTGCTAAGCCCAAATGAGTGTTGCCATGACAACTAGCCATAGCCTAAGCCAGTGGGGGGGGGGGGGAGGATGTACCTGGCCCCTGGGCTTTCTAAAGGACGCCCTGGAGGAGGCCTGTGCTGCTCTGTGTTTTCTGCTTTGGCTGTATGTCTTGGCTTGGTTGGCCAGGCTTTCTTCTGACTTCTACTCACTTACTCACCTGGCTCCTGCCTTCATAGTGAGGAGGGCCCCTGGGGCAGGGAGAGAGGGGCCACATCCCAGCCAGGTGCAAGCTCACCATCAAAGGTGCTGCCTGCCCGTGCGCGGCCTCAGCCAATGACTACATGCTGCTTGTTGGAGCTCCTCCAAGTGCTTAGAGGAGACCTGCAAGGGGGGGGGGCAGTCTCCAGGCCACCTCACCCTTAGCCCCAAGTGCCTGGGAGACACTGGCCCAGCCTCCACATTGAATGCAAAAGCCCTGGATTCATTTGGAAACCTTGCAAGGCAAGGCTTCTGCCCCTCAACCTCTCACTTCCCTTCAGTCCTTTTTACCCAGCATGCACACGGTCCCGCTCAGCTGGTCAGAGTGCAAAAGGCCTCCATCACTGTCGGCAGAGGTGGCTGGTGCCAGCCCTCAGGCACAGGCGGATCCACCGGGTTGGCACCGAAGACTCATTAGTCAGGGTGTTGCTGACACTTCCAAGTTCATTTCCTCCTTCCACCTTTGGCTCCTTTCCCTGTCCCCACCTCCCTGTCAAGTCAAGGATGCTTCCTACAACTTCTCTTGATTAAGAGGAAATAAAAGCACTTGAACTTGAGGCTTCAAGTTCACGTTCGGGGCTCTGCGTTTTGTCTTGACATCCACTTTCCAACCTAATTGCTGGGCAGAAACTCCCCCCACCCCCACCTCCCACCCCGAAGGCCAGGCACACTGACTCCTAGCAGGTTCCTAATAAACATCTGCTGGACAAAAAAAGAAATGAGTTTTGCTCCCTTCCCTGGCAATGCAGCCTCTGGGGGAGTGTCTCCTAAGCTGCCTGGTGTGGTATGGCCAGTCCAGTGTCAGTCCCCCTGCCCCCGCCCCTCCCCCTATCCCCCACTCCCTCCCAGCTCTAAGCCTTTTGTTTGCTGGTGTTTCCTCTCAGCCTTTTAGCTGAGAGCTCTCCCCCAGCTCATCCTGAGTCACTGAGGACCACAGAGCCCAAGTTAGCCTCTCGCAGCACTCAGGGAGACAGGTCAGCCCTGTGTTGGGGAGCATGGCTTTGCTCCCCGCCTGGGCTGTGTGAGGCTATGCACTGTGACTGGAGCCTCACACCACAGCCCTCTCCTTCCTGACATGTCTGCCTCCCGCTCCATCATTCTACCCGGGTAATCGCTCAATCTAATTTAATAGACACGCCGAATGGCTGCCAATGGCATGAACTCCACGAAGCCTCCCCAGGGGCAGGAGTGATAGGCATGTTTGGAGCCTCCTGTGTGCCATGTGGGCCCTCAGCAGTCAGGGCTGAGGGCGGGGGGTGGGCTGAGGTGGAGAGGCTGCAGCAGTGAACCCCACAGGGGTCAGAATGGACTGAACCCCTTGGGCTGTCTCATTCTCGGATCTGCTAGGGATGAGGCAGGTATCACCTAAGAATGCCCCTGAGCTACAGGGTCAATATGGCTGATCATCCCTCGTGGTGTCATTCTCAGCCTCAAGAAAACGCAAGGCCCAGCCTCGGGAAATGTTCCTGTGCACCCTCCTACCGCACTCCCATACCCTAGGCCATGTCACTATGATCCACCTCACCCTGTTGGTTCTTGGCCAGGCCCTGCTCCTGGGTTCCTGCCAGTTCCTGGAGGTCTCCCCCTCCCCTGAACCCCACCCTCAGGGGGTGGGGTTGGGGGCTTGGGGACAACTTGCACCTGTTCCTCATGGCTCCACCCCACTGCATGCTGCTGCTCTTGGGGCTGCCTCCAAAGCACCTTCAACCAAACGGCTCATGCAAATTCGGCTTGACCAAAGTCTGTGAGTTGGGGTAGGTGTTGTCCTGTACCCCAGCGCAAGGCTCCTGGGGAAAAATGTAGTCTTGAGAGTTCCATCTCAGAGGCTGGAGAGATGGCTCCATTGGGGAGGAGCATTTGCCACCAAGCCTGATGAGTTTAATTTCCAAGTTCCACATGATGTAGGGAGAACTGACTCCTGAAAGCTTAACTTAGACCTTTATACATGTGCCACAAGCTATATATTCATATACATATTATGTGTGATGCATATTATCATACATACATACATACATACACATATTTCCTTACTTCATGGAGGCAACTTTCACTCTGCCAGTCCCTTCTTCTTCATCCTTATCCCCTCTCCACTATTGGTACTGACTCTGAAATACCAAGTTATTCCACTTTCTTTTTGCAAGAAATTCGCTTTTTTTTTTTTCCTCCCTATGGCAATCTAGCTTATTCTAACCGTGCACAGAGACAGGAGGGCTGTAGTGGTTGTCACCTCTCACCTCCAAGTCTTTAAGCCGCTTTCCTGGACAAAGAAATCCTTCTGGAATAGAGGAATTCCATTTCTGGCTTTCAAAATAGGTGGTCCAAGCTGGGCTCGCCAGGGCTAGGTCTATAATTCTCGCCATTGGGAAGACTTGGGTGGAGGAATTGCAAGTTTGGGCCTCCTTGGGGTGAGTTCAAAAGCAGCCTTGGCAACTTAGTGCCTCAAGATAAAAAGTAAACAGAGGGCTAGTCATGAAGCTCCACGGTACGGTGCTTGCCTAGCGTGTGTGAGAGGGCCTGGGCTCAGTCTCCAGGACTGTGAACAAATAAGTTGTCATTTTGGAATGGAAAGGGCCTCGCCTGTTCAGCATGCTCTGTCATCTCTGTGGCTCAGAGTGCTTTAGAAATAACTTGGGGAGGTGCCCATAGGGGCTCTGAAGCAGTGTCACAGGGCCACCAGAAAGAAGCCAGGACAGATCAGGGTGGACTCCAGGGAGGAGGCCACACCTCCTGGTGGGGCATGATAAGCCAGAAGCAATGTTCCTGCACGCAAACATGGGCTGGGCATTCCTTGGAAAGCAAAGGCAGGGCCTCAAAAAAGAGTGGGGCACTCAGCCAAGTTGTTGACGGTGATGGGACCTTAAGGCACAAGAGGGCGGGGAGAAGAGGGGAATAATGTTGAGACAGGTAGAAGAGGCTCAGAGAGGCCTCAAGCATCCCTGTGGAAGAAGCCAGAGAGCAGCTTTCTCATTCTTCCAAGTGGCCCATGGAAACAGGAACTATAGTGCCTTTAGGCCCATCTTACAGATGGCAAAATAGAGACTTGGTGAGTGGCTTAGAGGATGCTCGTTTGTTTTCCATTTTAAGGTGTATTTTATGTCTTTCTTTACTTTGACTAAGTCTCTTTGCACCTTGGTTAGGCCACATCTCCTTAGAGAGAGAGAGGTCCCCAGGCCCTCTTTGCCCACCCAGTGTAGAGTGCTGCCCAGACCTTCAAGAATCCCTCCCTGGCTGTGGGCAGCCCCTCAAGACCCCAGACAGCTCCGGCAGGCTATAATGGCCAGCAGGGAACGTGTCTAATCTCCAAAGAAAAGCAAAAGAAAAGGGATTACAGAGCAAAGATCCCTCTACAGCCAGAAGAACTTCAGCTGCTGGCAGGGAGGGGAGGGTGGCGCTTTAAGGAAAGGCTTAGTGCTGGCAAGAACCCTAACAAGACTCCAATCTCCCTCCTGTCTCTTGTCCTCACCCTCTGGAATCCTTTCAAAGCCACCAGAAATGGAGGAGGCCAAGGATTATGCCCCTAAATGTTCAGAGGCCTGAATGAGGGATTAGCTACTTAACAGCCATTGTTACATTTAACGATCCGCAGCTCAGGGATCTCCAAGCTTCCAGAAGCTTCTGGTTTCCACGCCTGTGTCATGTGTACATATGAGTGAATGCCACCTGGTGGGGGGGGGAGTGGGAGAAGGGGGACAGATCCATGCAGATGCCGAGCACACTTATGTGGTATCTGTGTCCATGAGGGAAAAGGTTAAGTGTCCGTGTGTTCAAACACTAATTTGTGCGTCTAGGCACCGGTGACGTGTCACTGTGTTCTCCCGAGGTGTGTATTTGTCTTTGCTATGCCCATGTTTGTGCACAGCTCTGTGTTGTCTGTTTACACACATGCACTTGTGTACATGTGTGCTTGCCCACACATGTACACAGTGAGACTCGGTGCCTCGGTGTGCGTGCTTGGCCTGCTTGCATTTTTGCGAGTTGAGTTTCCACGTGGTTGCCCATGTAGGGATTGTACGCCCTAGGAACACCGGCTCTCATCTTTTAGTCCTTGACTGTGTCACATGTTTTCCCCCCTCTGGGCGTCTACGTGAGTGTACCCCACACTTGAACCATCCTGCTGCTAGCTTCTGCTTCTGACATTCAAGTACATACTCCCTGCTATCATTTCCCATAGAGTCCTGTTGGTTTCCTGCAACACATTCTTCCCATTTGATGTTGCCTATTTAGTTTTGTGTTAAATTGTCTTTTCCTTGACTCCTTAGCACTAAACTCCATGATTTAAGGACTTCGTCTCTTTCTGTTCTCCCACCATCTTTTATATCCTGTATGCATGAATTCATTCCTCTGTGTGTTGGGGGGGGCACCTAATGGTGGGTAAATAAATCTTTCTGCAATGTATATATATATATATGCACACATACATGTGAATTATAACTGCAAAGTTTTGTCCTGTTCACTTGTGTCCTAGGTCTTGGACAGATGCCAGGGAAGAAAAGCTGGCCTGGAAAAAGAACACCGAGTGACAGCAGAAGGAACTAGAGCCTTCTGCGCTGCCGTATCACCAGTGAGGAAGGACTGTGGAGCAGCTATAAGCAGGCTGGGTTGAAAACCACACGCCCAAGAGAAAGGGCTGGGCAGGTGTGTGGTGAGACCAGAATCTATTCCTGTCTCAGGGGCACTCAGACCCCACAGGGGCCACCTCTGGGTTGTATCTTGACCTGGGTTATAAGATCTGGTGATAGCAAAGTGCTCTCATGGATAGTAAGGACCCACACCTTTCCTTCAGCTCAAAAAGCTAGGGTTCCCCCACTGTGAGCTCCAAGAAGGTAGAGATCTGTCTCTGTTGCCACCGTGCCTTCAGGATAGATGGAAGTTTGAAGAATCTTTTTTTTTTCTTTTTTCTTCTCTTTTTTAACTTTTTTAAAGTATTAATTTATTCAGATTACATCTCAATTGTTATCCCTGAAGAATCTTCACTAAATAAGAATAAATTAGTATGAATGAACAAATGAATGAATGAACGAATGTCCCTCCTTTGTCCAAAGGAGGAATGACTTCTTCTGGACTCTGAAAGCCAAGAGCAGTGCCACACACACATCCACCCCCACCCCCACTGTAGGCTCAATTTTTTTTAACAAATATATTTTATTACCAACTTATTAACTGAGAGCACCTCACTTATAACCTGACTAACCTAAACAAGAGGAAAAGGAGATTAAAGAACACAATAATGAAACCTTAAGGATATCAGTTCCGAGGAACGATTCTCCTGGTGTAATCAGCGGGATTTCTTCTGCTGGAACCTGGAGCAACCAGAACCTGGAACCTTCCCTCATGTGGTTCTCTCTAGGAGTGATGAACAGCCAAAACTATCCCAAGTCTCCAAAGGCCCCGCCTCTTGTTTTTGGCTCACATTTATACCTCCTCTCAGAATTTGTTCAAGGATGTTTTTCAGCTGGTTAACAACCAATCTCCCCCACACGGGGTGGTTCGACTTCTAAGGGAATAAACGTCACCTGCTCTCTCACAAGTCTTTTTTCTCATGTTTATTTCTCCCTCACCACACCCCCACCCCCACTCCCAGCCCCTCACCCCCAACTCCCCAGCCCCACCTCTACAAGACCTTGGAAACCTTTCAGCAGTAGCAGAAGCTTCAAAAGCAAAACAAAACCCAACCAGGCAAAAGTACGGCGGCTAAGAAACAGGCAATAGAAGGCTGTAAACTGCAAGCCCGGTCAGGCCAGCAAAGCCTAAATAAAGCCTGCTAATGAGACATTCTGGGAGCAAACAGATAACGTGGCTTAAAGAGCTGCTAATGGCTGGGTTGAGAGCCTGCAAGCCTGCAGAGTCCTTTTGGCTAGAACGGTTGAAGAGGCTCCTGAGAGCAGGTGCCTGATATGGGGAAGGCGGGCCAGGGACACCATGGGAGGTCACTCTGCCACTCCTTCAGCTTCTATTCCAGCAAAAAGCAGATCAGGAGGCCCAGTCTCTCACCCTCCTCATGTAAGGCAAAGTGGCAGGGCCCTGCCAGGTGAAAGGTGCCCCATTCATCTTGGTGTTTCCTTTCCTTATAGTTGGAGTTGGCTGTAGGATGGTGTGTCCTGTTCATCCTTGTGGCATAGCAGACCCAAGTTAATGACATTTGCTTCAAGTTTACTGATGCACTGAGCATGTAGTATGAGGCAGATCCTGGATAGGCACTTCATATATTACCTCTTTTACTACCCAGGACAGACCCTCTTGGTCCCATTTATAAGATAAAGAAATGGAGGCTTGGAGGATTAAGTGGCTTTAGCTTACAATTACACACAAGCAAGCTGATGAATAAAGCTGGATTGGGCATACAGTCACAAGCTCAGATTTCTAACTCACAGGCTTCCAGCAGAATGACTCAACACCTCAATCGATCGATCAATCAATCAATCACTGTGAAATGCCTGCTGAAGCCCCCAAGTCACAGGGTTAGATAGGACAAGGACGTCTAGAATTTTGTTAGTAGCTCGGCCCTTTGACTCTGACAGAAGCCTGTGAGACTGAGGGAGAGCTGCTGGTACTGGCAGGTGGGTAAAGTCTCATTCATACCTTTCTCTGCCCCTCAGCGGTAGGCTCTGCCTTCCTGGGATTCCAAAGTTATACAGGAGAGTAGCTCTATAAACAAGAAAGGAGGTGAAATCACCATCACCCTTCACCCCCATTTATAGATGGAGAAATCAGGTAAGTCCACCAAAAGAGAGAGAAAAAGCTGCCTGGGACAGCCTTGCAAACCCCCCTGGCAGGAGTCAGCCCCAAGCTGAGGTCCTGCATTGGGTTCTGGAGGCAGAAGCTCAACTCTGCATCCCCTGCTCCCTGCCTTCCCCAGCCTCTCTCCTGGGAGTGCCGAGGGAACCCTTGGCCTGGATGGAGAGCCTTTGTTTGAAATCCTGATTTATGCAGCTCCTCCCGGCAAACTATGCATTAAGTTGCCAGGGAAGATTCAAAATTGTAAAATAATTGTGGTGGTGAAATTATTCACAAATCCATCCAGGCCCAGCACGTCAGGAAGGCGGTCAGAGTTACACTGAGCACATGGTGACATAACTCAGGCTAACAGATAAGCTTGTTATGCCCCTGACAGGAGCAATTCCCCAGAGACCGCTGGGGAATGCCAGGCCAATTACATACCCAGCCCAGGGAAGGGGAGGCTGCTTACTACCAACAGTGACTTGGAATGACAAGAGGGGCAAGTCAGTCCTGCCGGGAGGGGTCTTGGTGACTCCTAAGCCAGCACAGAAGGCTAAGAGCTGGTGAGAAGGCCATGTGGGCAGATAGAGGCATCTGAGAGGAGAGTGAGGTCAGGTCCCATCAGGTCAGTGGCTCAAAATAAAGGACCTTCTACAATGGGTCTGTGGAGAACTCTACAGAGCCCTTCCAGTGCAGAAATGGACCATGACCCTTCCTGGCAGCTATATACACTTAGGCAGAGGCAGTGATAAGCAACCTTGCAAGTTTTGTTAAGATCTCTCCTGTCAGGTCTTACCTAATATCACCACCACCATCATCACATTATCAGCATCACCATCATTATCACCATCACTACTATCACAGTCACCACCATCACCATCACCACCATCACCATTGTCACCATCAGCATCACATCAGCAGCATTACTATCACCATTATCATCATCACCACCACCACCACCATCATCACATCATTAGCATTAGTATCGCTGTCACCATTACCACCATCACTATTACCATCACCACCACCACCATCACCACCATCACCATCACTACAATCACCATCACCATCAATACCAGCATCATCATCACTATCACTACCATGACCACCGTCACCATCGCCATCACCACCATCACCACCACTACTATCACCACCATCACCACCACCATTGTCATCCCTAACCATCACCACCATTTTGCCAGTAAGGCACTTTTCTAAGGAGGTGGGCATCTTTCTCCCTCTTGAGAAGTAAGCTGGTCACAGCAAAAGCTGACATCTTGCAAAGGCTCTACTGAGACTTTCAGAACATCTCCATGGAACCCTCCAATGGGGTGCTAGGGTGGTGTTCAAGCTTCACCATGCACATGACCCCCCTTGAGGAGTCTGAGCCCCAGAATTTCTGCTTTACATATCTGAGCTGGGGCCCAAGCATGAGTGCTCTAACCGTCTCCTAGGTGGTGCGGAGGCTCGCGACTGCTGGCCCCTGAGAACATGAGCAGATGCCACAAAGCTTAAAAGGCAGCTATGGGGGCTGGGGAGGCCTCGGCTGGTAAAGTGTCTCCTTATAAAATGCAACGCAGGAACAACAGGTCCCTGGAGCTCTCTGGTCAGCCAACCTATCCAAATCCATAAACTCCGGGTTCAGTGAGAGACTCTGTCTCAAAGAAAGAAAGAAATGAGGTAGAGACCGATGGAGGAAGACGCCACACGTTGACCCCAAGCCTCCACAAGCATGCACACACTCATGTACACACCACCCCCTGCCCCCAGATGCTCTACCAAACACAACAAGGAAATGAGGCTTGTTCCATAGCCAGATGGCCTGTGCTCAAATCCTGAACTCCTATATTTCCTGATTGTATGAACCTAGACAAGTTCTTAACTATTTTGTGCTTCAGGTTCATTGTCTGTAAAATGGGTACAATAATAGCAATGAGGTCATTACTGGGATCAAATAAACTCTTGGGGGAGCGCCTGGCATATGGTTAACATGGGACCTCCGTGTCTTCTCTGAGGTCTCATCCAGCTCCTGCAGCCCTAACCTTGTACCACATGCCACCAATTCATCTTGGGTCCTTAACACTTGACGTCTTATGATGCTGGGACTGGGGACCCTGTGGCAAAGGGCCTCAGCCAGGGCAGCCACATGCAAAGGCAGCCTGTGGAGGAGGCAGGGGCACTGGACTTGGTGTCAGGAGCTCCAGGCTCAAGTTGGACACTGCTGGGGATGCTGGGGAAGCCAGCTGCTCCTTATGAGAGTGAGTTCTCTTTCCTGGGAATAGGCCCTGCCCTCCCAGCAGGCGGCCAGGCTAAAGTGCATGTTCAGAGCTTCTGCATGCTGCTGCACTGGGGAGGGAGGGAGGAAGGGCACACTCTATGGTTCAAGGCTGTTTATGGTGCTGTTCTGAGCCGGGCCAACATGAGCAAGACCTCCTGAAGACCGAGGACTGTCTTATGCTATCACAGTACACCTGGAGGCCATGCCATGGATGTAGGACCCTGTGGAAGTGGTGGTCTGCACCACAGTTAGATCTTTACTTTTAGAGTGCCAGTGTCTATGGCCCAGGACGCACATCTGAGCGGACACCAGACTCAATCCATCTCCAGTCTCTAGAGCAGTAGTTCTCAACCACCCAGCCATAAAATTATTTTTCGTTGCTACTTCATAACTAGAAGTTTGCTACTGTTAGGAATTGTAATGTAAATCTCGGTTTTCCGGGGGCGGGGTCACGACTCCCCAGGGAACCAAGCTGGTCTTAGGCAGCATTGTTGAAGAGCTTAGCATGGTCCTGGCACACAGGGCTGGTTCTCACCTTTTAATTACCTAGTGATCTCGTAAGCACAAGTGGGTTGGGGTTGGACCCTTGCTACTGCTGCTGCTGCTGCTGGTGGTGGTGGTGGTGGTGGTGCTGCTGCTGCTGCTGCTGCTGCTGCTGCTGCTGGTGGTGGTGGTGCTGGTGGTGCTGGTGCTGCTGCTGCTACTACTACTACTGCTGCTGCTGCTGCTGTTGCTGCTGTTGCTGGTGGTGGTGGTGGTGGTTCAGGAGCCATGCTCTGGTTAGGCTGGTAAGAGAGGAGACCTTCAGGGACTAGCATTGCAGACACTCAGAGGAGAGTGTTCAGGTCATGGGAAAGCAAAGCCCAAGTGGAAGCCACAGACTCTGGCCCTGGGGCCTGGAAACTCTTCCATTCCAAGCCACGTGTATCGCTGGCTCAATTCCACCCCCTAAGGACATGAGGCCAGGACAGCAGCCTTCTGCTGCTGCCCTTCCAGGCAGGGCAATGAGGTGTCTGGTAATAATGATGCTACTCCAGCTGCCCACTGCTGACCCCCAGACACTCTCATCTATGACTATTGCAGCCTTGATCCATCACATGATCTGTCACAGCCCCTCGCACAGCCATGGGCATAGAGACAGAAAGTCACGAAGTCTACCCTTTGCAAAGCTTCTGGGCCTGGACCTTGGCACCTGCAGGCTGAGTCCCAGCCTTGTAACAATCCAT
Source organism: Acomys minous (assembly GCF_964271855.1). Lineage (NCBI taxonomy): Eukaryota > Metazoa > Chordata > Mammalia > Rodentia > Muridae > Acomys > Acomys minous. Next base: position 101,232,622 of record NC_140487.1, on the reverse strand, counting down.
CCTGAGAGGACTGAACTGGAGTGGGTCTTAAAGGGTTTAAGAAGGATGTGGGGGGAGACAGTGATCTGTGATCCGAGATGGAGCATTCTAGAAATCAGAAACAGCTTCTGACACTGCACAGCCCTTGTGACTCCAGACATTGATTTTTATCACAGACCTGCACCAAGTCCTGTTATCTTACCCACGAACAGGGACGGTGATGTCAGGGGCTAGAGCACAAAGCGCATGTAGATCTTTAAGATTATGGATGGGGAGGAGGGGAGTGGCCTGGAAGGTTGGCTCACCCGGTAACAGCACTTGTGGCACAAGCACAGGGACTTAAGTTCAAATCCCCAGCACCCATATAAAAGCTAGGCATGGCTGCATGATATACCTGTAACCCCAATGTTGGAGGCCAGAGGCAGGCAGATCCTGGGAGCTTGCTGACCAGCCAGCCTAGCTAAAATGGGCAAAATGGAAAGCTCCAGATTATTGTCTCCAGAGATTCTATCTCAAGGGAATAAGTAGAGATTGGTAGTGGAAGACACCCAATGTCTCTTCTGGCATGTGTGTGTGTGTGTGTGTGTGTGTGTGTGTGTGTGTGTGTGTGTGTGCGCGCGCGCACGCGTGCGCTGTCAAATAGCCTCTGCTAGAGGCGGCTGCTGCCCAGAGTCAAGGAGAGTCTCTGACGTCTGGTGTTCTCATCTCAAACGCACACATCTTTGATAGTCTCTGTAGTCTACTCCCTAATATTTCCACACTTGTTTGTGCACGAAGATAATAACAGTCTTTTCCTCAATCATCTGAATTCAATTGTTCAAAACAAATAACAAAGCAGGCACCCGGGAGCCGACGAGGAGCATGCTTGCCTGGGCCTCACTCCGGAACCCCCCACAGGCAGGTGTGGGAACCTGCCTCACCATCTTCGGCCTAGGAGAAGTGCGGTTCATGTCCAGAATTCTGAAGGCTCCAGCCACACTCTGTCTCTCCCAGCCCCAGTCACTGGAGGGCTTGTTGAAGTGGACTCCGTTCCTTCCGTGCGGGGAACATGGCAACGGCCCCATTCTGACTGTGGCTCCTGTTCGCGGAGGTTTTACATCGAGTGCCTTTCACTCTGAATTGGAGGCTTTAATATGCTTTACAGGAAGCCCTTTTATGTGCCAATAAAAAAGGAGTGATGATAGCAGCTGATGAAAAGCAGCCAGTGCCTCGGAGACAACATGTATTTAGAAGGAACAGGTATGTTTTCCCAAGAGTGACACAACCAGGGCCTTTCTTGTTCATTCTAGAATCAGATGGAGATGGCTGTGTGTATGTGTGTGCGAGTGTGTGTGTATATATAAACATGTGTATATGAGTGTGTATGTATGAACATGTGTGTGTGTGTGTATGTGTGTGTGTGCAAGAGAGATGGGGTTTTTTTTTTTCTCTGTGGAAGAGGAGGTGGATGGGAGCCAGGGCAGGAAGCCACGGCCACTGGGACAATTAACCCAGCATTTAATTGCTTTCTCCATAGACACCAAAAACCCTTGTTTTTTCTAGTGCTGGCACCAGCCACAGTCCCAGGGTATTGAGAGGCCTCCCTTTCCCAACTCTGTGAGCACAGTGCGAATCTCTCATGCCCTTAAGGAGATGGGCTGTGCTCCCTTCACTGGTTGCAGGACAGACTTAGTGGGTGAGATCCCTTCTCCTGTTCTGAGTTGGGGATGTGAGAAACCAAGGCAGAAGCTGGTGGGGGCGTCAGCTGGTTTGTTGTCTGAGTCTAGTCACGGCCAGAAAGTGCAGAGGCAAGTGGCCCTGAGCAGCTTAAAAGAGCCCAGCCCAGCCCTGGTGGGTGGAGGGGTGCTAGGTGACAGGCAAGGTGGACGTGAAGTCTGTGAAGTGAGCGAGGCTCAGTCAAAGGCTTGGATAGATGGAAGACGGCAGCTAGAGAGTCCTGGGCTCCCTCCTTAGCTTTGCTACTCATCATATGGCTTCTACCCAGTGGCTCTTGACTAAGGGGCGGGGGGTGACTTTGCTCTCCCTCCACCTTAAAGACATTAAGCAAGCTCTGAAGACCTATTTGGTTGTCATGACCCGAGTGTTGCAAAGGGTTCTATCATGGCAGGCACTGAATGACCGAAGCCAAAGCTGCCGTTAGACACTGGACTAGGTGGGGAGCAGTCCCACAACAGACTTATCAGCCCACAGTGTCAATGCTGTGACATCTAGAAACCCTTCCTTAAACAGATTGGTAAACTCTGAGTCTCCTCATGTAGAAGATAGAGGTAGCTGTAACAGTGCCCTCCCTATCAAGCTGCCACGATGCTTAAAAGAACCCAATATATGGTTTTAGAGTGGCACTTGGCACAGAGCAAACATGACAGGGCTTTGCTTTTAATGCCATGGTTGTCATCCAAGTCAACAGAGGAAGTCAGGGCTGGAGAAAACTTAACAGGTCACTGGGAAAAGGGGGACAATGCCTAACACAGGAGACAGGCTGTTTGAGGTTGAGGGTTTAGAACTGGGCAGGCAAAGGGAAGAGAAAAAAGGGGGCTTAGAGAAGAGGGGTCTTTAAACAGCTTCCACCAGCTCTAACCGGAGCCTAAGACTTTCCTGCACGCAGAATAGGCAGCAGAGGAGCGGGCAAGAGGAGGGGCCACGCCTCCACCGACTGCTGCGGTGGCTCTGGCTCGTGCTTCGTCCTCATCCACCCCACAGCAGTTCTCTAATGCCATACAGAGGCTACTAGGCGGCCTGGACAGTGGTCACCCCCTAATCTGGACAGAGAACGGCGACTGACTGGAAACATCCCCTGGGGATCTGAGTTCCAAGGGGTGCAAAATTTGCATTGGATGATGGAGTTTTTCCAGTCTTAAAAAATAAACGAGGCTACGCCATCTGCAGGAAAATGAATGAAGCTGGGACAGATTGATCATATTAAATGAATTAAGCTAGTCTCCAGAGGGAAATTTTTTCATTTCTTCCCCCTGGCACATGTGGTTCCTAGATGTCACATAGGCACATGAAGTCTGTATATATACATGGCATGGACGTAGACATGAAACTGTCTGGGGAAACCGAGGGTACCAATGCAGAAGAGAAGGAGGGGGAAGGGAAGGGTAGAGATGGGGCAGGATGTACTCCACAGATGATCATACTTGTATGAAAATGTCTTTATGTAACACCATATCACATACAAGGTATACATGCAAGGAAAACATTTCAAGCTGCTTGGTTCTGCAATTGTTTAATCATGCTCCCCCCCCCCCCCAAGGCAAATCCACCTGGAAGCTCAGAATGTGGCTTTATTTGGGATTAGAGCTTTTGCAGAGGTCAGGAACTGGACATGTGGAGATGTCCTGCAGTAGAGTTGTCTACAGTAGGCATGACTAAAAGAGACAGAAGCAAAGATACGAAAATAGACAAGGCAAGGTGGTGCTGGTGGTGATGATGATGATGATGATGATGATGATGATGATGATGATGATGGTGATGATGATAACTATTTCTAAAAACTGAGCCTGTGGTTGTAGCCTCCCATTAGCAAGGCACTGAGGCCTGGGGATGGCTGGCAGCCTCAGAGGCTGGAAAGCATAGAACAGGCCCTTCCTCAGACACTCCATAGAGCAGACACCTTGATTTTTTTTTTTTCATCCAAATTGGAAAGAATGAATTTTGGTTGTGGTCATTTATATGACAGACCTCCTCCTCTCCAAGCCAATTCAAGTTGAATATTTCTAATCTGAAAGCCCCAAACCTGGTAGATTCCAATAAACCCTGTGAGAATGTCCTAGAAGCAATACAGCAAGAATAAAATTCTCTAGAACTCTGAACTCTCCTGGTTCTGAGCCTTTCTGACACAGTTTATAAACGGCACCGTTGTGAGCTGCAGCACAGGCTCAGGTGCTGGCCCAGGTCACTCTGAGTTATGGGACAACACTTTCACCATTTTGTCTTTAGAGCACACCCCTGAGCAGGGCCTTTTTCTTTTTTTGCCTCCAGAGCACTCTACACTTGGCAAGCTCAAAGTCTTTGGGCCAGTTAAGAAGGCCTCTGGATGGTTAGTTAGGCTAAGGCGGTATAAACAAACAACTGGAAGGGAAGTAAAAAAGAAAAATAAAGCAGAAGAAAACTGAGGCTTTATTAATTGTCCAAGCTAGTTAGTGGTGGGGGGTTGAAAAGGAAGTGGTTATCCATTGAAGGCAGGGGACGGAAAACCTGATCCTTCATTAATCTCGCTGTGTCGATGTCAAACAACCGTTGTCAGGGTGGGCACAAGGCAGGCTCTGGTTTGCCGCAGAGAGGCGAGGGCCAGGCAAGTGGGAGGAGACGGGCTGGGGAGAGAACAGTTCAATATGGAAAGTGTTTTCCGCGCAGCCAGGGGTGCCCATTTCCAGCCCTTTTCAATTTGCACACTTTCCCTCCAATGACTTCTCAAGGGGTAATTACGGTTCTTTTCACAAATGAAGTATGGAAGATGGGAGCGAGAGAGGCAAGAGCTGTCGATAGCCAGTTCTGCAGGAATGCGCGGGTCTGTCTCCAGGAGACATAGAAAGCATCGATCTCTCCTCCTAGGGGAAGCAGAGCATGAATGGAGGTGCTCTGGGCGGGAAGGCCGAGGGGGTGGGACACACCAGGCCTCCCAGTACACGGACAGGCAGTGCTGATCCCAAAGAGAAAGCAAATAGAGTGGGGGGGGGGCACTTCCACCCCTTGAAAGTACTTGAGACTTATGGGAGTGTTTCCTTTGTTTTTTTGGGGGGGGGGGTTTAAAAAAGATTTATTTATTTTATTTATTGCATATGAGTGATTTATCTGCAGAAGAGGGTATCAGATCACGTTATAGATGGTTGTGAGCCACCATGTGGTTGCTGGGAATTGAACTCAGGACCTCTGGAAGAGCAGGCGGCACTCTTAACCACTGAGCCATCTCTCCAGCCCCTTTTTATTTGTTTTGTTTTGCTTTGTTTATACCTCTCCTTTGGATAAATGCTACCAGAGTCCCAGCTGCAGACAGTGGGTGATGCTCCGGTGGTTCAGGAGCCTGTGTCTCTACTGTAGACTGTAGGCAGCTGCCTGTGTTGTACACAGTAAACAGCCACAAGAGGCTACTGCTGGGGACCTGGGGTCAAACAGACATCCTCGGGGCTGGACCAAGAGGCTGAAGTCTGCGAGATGAATCATTAAGTACAAACGTACAATTCCACCATGGACTCCCAAACCCAACTGTTGGCTTACAGCACTAGTAGAGAGCCCAGTGTGAGTAGCAGTCAAAACTCTGCCACGTGTGTGCCGAGGTCCAGCTTGCTCCTCAGTCCTACACCCTACACACGGTTCTGCCGAGACACCCTATCAAATCCCCACAGCGGCCTGAAGACGTCAGTGCCATTTTCCTTATTTGCCAAGATGAGGAAATTAGCGCTGAGAGCGAGTGAAGATTGGTGTTCAGGAGTGATGGACTTGGGGTCTGACGTACGGATGAGCTGGCCGCAAATTCTCGCACCCTTAGCCTCTGCTAAGAGCAACTAAGGAAAGTGGCCATCCATGCTGCTTTACTCGGGTCTGATGGGATGGTGAGAGCCCAGAATGGCATGCAAAACTGAGGGCAAGGAGGGTAAAGGGACCATCGTGCACCATGTCCCCCTGTGATTGTACTTCAAGTCCCCGGCACACGGGGCTCAGCCCTTGGCATGAAGAACCCATTTCAGCCCACAGCCTCTCCAGTCCCAGACATCGCTCCTCCCCTGCTCATTAGAGATGTAACTGCCCTCACAATGGCCCTGTTCTTGCCAACACCCTCAACCTCTTTGTCTTCCCCCCACCCCCCACCTTTTTCAGCTAAATGCCAAAGTCTGGTTTAATCTAACTGATCCCTTCTTTATTTATTTTCCTGCTTAGGTCTCAGCTTTCCGAGGGAAGCAGGATTAGAAACTGTCCACAGTTCAGTCTCCACCCTGGGTCAGACCTTGACTCTGTCGGTATGACCTTCCATGACCTTCCCTGTGTCGGCTCCATCACAGCTTTTCCAGCCCTGCCCCCCACTGGCCTTTTCCGGTCTTCAGTTCTTCCGCACAGCCCTCATCCAGACCACAGTGCTCACCCTCTGTGCCTGGGCTAGAGGAAGAGGCCAACCACAGGTGCAGGAGACACTCAGAATATTCACTGCCCTAGTCTTTTCTTCCTCTAAAGCCGCACTGTGAGTTGTCGTTTACACACAGTAAACCATGCTCGTCTGGAGTGTACGATTCAGTGGTTTTTGGTGCATTGACAGAGTTGTGCAAACATCACCTCAGAAAGGAGCTCTGTGCCACTTGCAATCACTCTGCTCCCCGCCCCCCAGCCCAGCCCAGCCCAGCCCAGGGCCGCTACTAATCTGCTTTCTGTCTCTCAAGATTTGCCTCTTCTGGACATTTCATATAAATGGAATCATGCGACATGCGGCCTTTTGTGTCTGACTTCTTCTATTTAGCATAATGGCTCTGAAGTTCTTCCGAGAAACACCTATCAATAGTCAGTCCCCTTTTGTTGTGGTATTGTGCGGCTCTAACACACATGCTTAGGGATCCTCCACAGAGGGATGTTTGTCTACATTTTGTCTGTGAAGAATTAACACCACCACAACAGTACAGCAGTCTCTGTGTTCACACATCTCCCTCTGTCTTGGGTGGACAGCCAAGATGGTACCCAGATTTTGTAAGATCCTCTGCATCCTTCTAGCCTCCATCCTCAGCATTACTGACTTAGGTGTCTCCTCTGTTTTTAGAATTCCTTGCCTGCTTTCTGTACTCTCTCTTTCTCTGTTGCTTTTGGGACTTTTATGCATTCATCTCCCTCTCTCTCTCTCTCTTTCTCTCTTTCTCTCTGTCCCTCTTTCTCTCTCTCTCTGTCCCTACATCACACACACACACACACACACAGAGAGAGAGAGAGAGAGAGAGAGAGAGAGAGAGAGAGAGAGAGAGAGAAACGGAGACGGAGACAGAGACAGACAGAGACAGACAGAGACGGAGACAGAGACAGAGAGACAGAGAGACAGAGAGACAGAGCATGAGGTTACTCACAAGACCCACCTGTTGTGTTGCTGTGAGGACAAAGTGATGAAGACAGGGTGGAAAGACTCTAAGGTGGCCTCATGACCCCCCCTCTTCCTGATGTCCCCTCTGTTGGGTAAGCACTTGAGTGACGTTTGGACCTGCGACATGCTTATAACAGAAGGGGATGGAATGGATACCACTCTGGTTTTTAAAATATATACTTTATAGAAACTTCCATCTTAGTGACCAGGACAGAGGCTACCAGATTGATGAGGTAGGTAGGAGAGGCTGAAGTGACAAGTTATGGGTTCATGTGGTCAGCAGGGGCGTCGCGTCACCTCTGGAGGGACTACCGGCGGGTCTCTGGAGACTACACATAAACTCTAGCAGACAGCTAGCAAGGAGCCAAGGTCCTTGGTGCTTGTAACCACGAGGTACTTGATTCCATCAATTCCTAGAATGCATCCTTTGCCAGCTGAGTTCCCAGCTCCCTGTTTGAAGACCATGAGACCCTAAGGAGGGAATCTGGCAGTCCTATGAGGACTTGTGAAGGCTGTAAACAAAGAAGTCCGTGCTGTTGTCTGCGGAAACTCCACCGAATACAATGAGCACAGATGAAGAGCTCACAGAAAACCTGGCCTAACCAGCATCTCTTGAGTGATGGGTGGTGTTGGTGGCCATAGATCAACACCTCCCCTTAGCTCTTACAAGCTAAGGCCACCTCAGGAAACGGGCAGAGAGAAGCAAATCCTCTTCATTCGCTGTCCAGCTAGTGTCTTCCCAGGTCCCTGTGTTTGCCTCTTGCTCTTCTGTTCACCCCCACTTTGCTGAGGCTTCACCCCTCTGATCCCCCCCTCCACAGAAGCTGTTCTCTTTAAGGTCATCGTTCACTATTAGTGGGCTACATCCGATGAATGGCTTGGGGTCTGCCTACATTTGGCTTCTCTGTGACCTTTGATGCTTTTGGCTAGAGTAGCTTAGAGCTTTGTCCAAAGGAGACGTGGAATCCAGGCCCCTTTCAAAAAGGTCCCCCAGCTGATCAGACCTATCAGGGTGGCTCCCAGTAACTTCCATTTATTTATTTGCATACATTCTTATCAATCTGCTAATCCATTATTTTATCCATACAGTCACACACACACTTGCACACTTGGATGCTACAGATGTAGAACTGAAATTCTTAGGAGTACAGGCACAGCCTTGTTGTCAGGGGAAGAGTCTATTCCAGGCACAGAGGGAGGTAAGTTGATGCATAAGTGAACAACGAGATTTCAGAGTGATGTGTGTTATGGTGAAAGCCAGGCTGAAGGAAGAGGTAGAGACTGCTATTAGTCAGGAGGCCAGCTCAGACTGTGTGGTCGGAGAAGGCTCCCTCTGTAGAGGTGGCCAGCCAACAGACGGCTGGTTGATTGTAAGTTGGGGAAACAGACACCACAAAGGCCATCGTGTGGGGGCAAATTCCAGAATGTTCAAGGGACAGACAGAAGGCTGGGAAATGCGACAGAGATGTGAGAGCAAGCAGGAGGAGAGCTTTCAGCCCAACTAGGTCACCTCAGGGTGGGGGACAGGGAGTATGATGGGGTTCCGAGGGCACGGGTGAAGCAGCAGGGTTGAAAGCAGAGAAGTCATTGACCTGATTTTTGTTTTTTGTTTTTTGTTTTTTTTAAATCGCTCTGGTGGCTGCATGACGAATAGATTATTTTGCAAGTGCAAAATCAGAAGATGAGTTGGATGGTGATTATAGTGGTGTGAGGGAGAACTCAAGGTTGCTTTGACTAGGGCTGTGAGTCAGGTTTCCCAGGAGATGGACCCTGCAATCCAGGGCATTTGTGTGGGTCATCTACTGGGGGGGGCGTGTAGCTGTGAGAATAACACCTGGGGAGTGGTCGTGAGGACAGTAGGACTGAGCGGAGTGGGGCATTAGACCACAGGAAAGTTGCAACAGAGCCTCATCAGGAAGTTCTGAGCTGCCTGAGCCCTGGGGGACATCCTGCATCAGGGTAGAGAAAGGCAAGTTCCAACCCACCAGAACAGACAAGTCCTGGACGTGGGGTACAGACGTGGGGAGGGGCCAGAGCCTGGGGTACAGGCTGCACTTTAGCTGAAGGGACATCCTGAAGAAGGATCCAGAAGTTGTGGGGTGGGTTTAGGCACACCACAGCCATCTCCTGAGGTGGAGAGAACTCAGGACAGGATCTCAGTGCACCCCGCAACTCACAATGTGGTAGAGGAGAACAAAGGGGGATCAAAAAATGTAGCTGACTGGTGTGGTTTGAGCCCTGGGGAGACTGGTGGCAGGGTGGGGCACTGACTGAAAGGAGACAGCTGCAGAGAGACAGTTTTTTTTTTTTTTTTTTTGGAGGCCAAACAGTGCAGTTTTAACTGTGTGCTCCCTAAATGGCGAGTAGGTACCCTTGACATACTGTCAGTCTTGCCATGTGGCAGGTGATTCGGGGACCAATAAAAGGTCAAAGGTTAAAAGACACAGTTTGGGAGGCCATTGGTCCCTCCAAGCAATAGAGGGGGAGTCTGCAAAAAAGACACTGGGGAGTGGCCAAGAGGTAAAGGAAATTAGGGGAGGGGATGCCCAGAATCACAGACAGCAACTGCTTTACAAAGAGGGAGCAGGCTGGGTGCCAACGAATACCACGGCCATTGCGTTTGGTAAAATGAGGATCACCAAAGGTCTTTTTAAATTTTAATTCGTTAATTAATATTAATATGTTTATCTTAAGACAGCATCTCATGAAATGTAGCCTGGCTTTATACTCACTGCGCCGCAGGCAAGGGTGGCCTTGAACTTCTGATCTTCCTGTCTCCATCCCTTGAATGCTTACAGGTGTGCTTGAAGGATTACAGGGATGGGGCAACATGACCAGTTTATGTGGAGCTAGGGAGTAAGCCAAGGGCTTTGCGCATACTAGACAACCCTTCGGCCAACTGGGCTCCACCTCCAGCTTCTGTCAATATTTACTTTATAAAGGGCCATACTCTTTAACCCCAGACTGGCCTCAAACTCACAGCAATCCTTCTGCCTCAGCCTTCCTAGTACTGGGATCACAGGCCAGACACGACCTACTATGTCCAGCTATTGCCATGTCTTCCCCCAAGGAATTGGAGGACAGTGGTGACAATGAAATCTTGAGTGGAAAGAAAGTCAAGGGGAGATTCCAGGGTGGAGATGAGGTCAGGGTTACTGCAGACTGCCGTTTTGCTATGTGTTGCTGTGCTATAAGAGGGAGAATCAGATGTCTGCCCAATGGAGTTTGAAAACTGGGCTTGTCCACAGCCTCCTCCACCACCCACGAGGATGATGAAGGATGAAGGAGAAAGTATCTGAGAGCGTGCGCTGGGTGGGGTCCAGGCGTGGATGGAGAGTTTCGATACAGTGGTCACAGGGGACCTGCTCTCACATAGCCAGGTCTCAGTAAGCGAGCTGACCTGTTAAGGTAAAATTCCTTTTTCTACTCAAGTACAAGGGCAGGGGAGGGGCACATGGAAGGTTGGATAAGCAGCTGAGGTAGACAGCGGTGTTCCTCCTTGGCAGCATGCCCTGGAAGAGGCTGGGATAAGGACCTGGCATCTGAGAATCTTATCTTCACAGGGACTGGAAGGCTGCTTGGATGGTGGGCACCCTGAGCTCAAAGGAGGCCAGTTGGACACAGAGACAGGAGACCTCTTCAAGCTGTCACCTCCACCCCTCTTGCCTTGGAGATGATCTTGGACCATGAAATAGTAAAGCTTTATGCCTTTAGACCTTTCTGTCTAACCTAAGAATGGAAGTTCCTGAGCCAAGGTCGCCTCCCTTCTAGACAGCCCTGGGACAGACCCTGGCCATCTTTTCCTCAGACACTACCTGTTCTGCCCTGAGACTAGCTCCTTCCCCACCCTCGAATCTGCATTTCAGATTTGCTAGATATAACAAACACAGTCATAGTCCAGTGGTCCTGGACTCCACACCGGCTTTCATTTTCAGATGACCTAGCAGATCTTCACGTCAATGTATTGATTCCCATCGGTCCTAATAAGCAGAGGTGTATCGATCGCTCTCACTTCCGTGTTCTGTCCTGAGGACTAAGCTGCCTCTCTGTCCGGCAGTCACCTTCATTAAGTGTCTCTTCCTCAGGTTGCTCCTCCCTTTCAGCCCCAGCCTCCTCAGCTGCCCCAGCTCTCTTTTCCCTCGGGCCCTGTTGCAGCCCTAGCCTTACACAGAGAAGCATGGTCTTCCCTGGCTCCCTTGTCTGCTGCCACGTCCGTCCGTATTGTCATGACCTCCAAGTCACTGTCATCCACTGTGCTGGTTTTTTGTTTTTTGTTTTTTGTTTTTTTGTTAACTTGACATAAGCTAGGGTCGTTGCTCAACCTCAGTTGAGCCTATAGGCAGGTTTGCAGGGCATTTTCCTAATGATTGATGTGGGAGGACCAAGCCCACTATGAGCCATACTATCCCAAGGGAGGTGGTCCTGGAATGTTATAAGAAAAGCAGCTGAATGTGAGCCTGAAGGGGGAGGAAACAATCAGCCTTCCATCGTGGCTCCTGCTTCAGTTCCTGCCTCCAGGTTCCTGCCTTTAGTTCTTGCCTTGATTTCCCTCAGTGGTGGAGTGGGACCTGAGAGTTATAAGGGTAAAATAAACCCTTCCCTCCTCAAGTTGCACTTGGTTCGTGTTTTATCACAGCAACAAAGGAGCAAATTAAGACCCACAGGTCTCTCACCTAAGCTACAGGCCAAGTTCCAGTCTCTCCACCCAATCTCTGCCACAAGTCAAGGGTCACCTCTCCAGTGAAACCCTTCCTGACCACACGTTCAGGATCTGTGTGAGCTTTTTGTTGCTTTGAAAAAAATACCTGAGAGAACCAACTTAAAGGGAGGAAGGTGTTTGTTGTTGTTGTTGTTGTCACTGCTGCTTATTCTGTTTTGGCTCCATGCTCTCAGAGGTGTCAGTGTGCGGCATTGACTCCACCCTCTCCAGGTCTGTGACAAGTCAAAACACTATGATGGAAGAAAGCTTCTCACTTCATGGCGGTCAAGAGTAAGAGGGCAGGGGAAGGGGCCAGGGGCCAGGGACAAGATATCAACTTCAAAGACATTCATTCCCTTTCAGTGACTCAGTCCCTCTAGCCAGGCCCCACCTAATATGCCGCTCAGCTCATGGATGAATGAACCCATTGATAAAGTTGGCCCTTTCACAACCTGCTCCCCTCAATAGCACCATAAGCTGGAAACCAAGCTTCCAACACATGTTCCCCTTTGGGGGATGTGTCATATCTGAGCTTTAGCAGCATCCTAGCCTCTGCACTGATTCCCGTCTTATAATACTAATTGTAATGAGCTTTGTTTTTATTAGCTATTTCAGCTTTGCTGCTCAATTAAGCATAAAGTGCAGAGAGTTTCCATCTGTCCCTGGCCCCTCTGCATACTATCAATGCCCACTGTCAGAGTGCCATGCTTGCTGAGTCCAATGGACCCACACTGCCATCATCATCACTGAAGGTCCATAGTGCACGCTCTCTCTTGGTGTTGGGCTTTTTGTGAAATTTGACAAATATACAATAGCGTGTTCCAACTATGACCATATCATGTGACACCATTTCAAATTCCTCTGCCTGGTCAGTACTCTGTTCCCTTTTATTTCTAGAAACCACCAATGTTTGTACTGTCTCTATTGGTTGACCTTTCCACATTATGTAGTTGGAATCACATAAGAAATAACGTCTTCAGGTAACCTTCTCAGGCTTAGTAATGTGAATTTTGGTCACTTCCATGTCTTTGCATGTTTGATAGTTTATTTCTTTTACCACTTGCATAGTATTCCACTGTATGGATATACCATGATTTGTTTATTATCCCTGCACTTACTGAAGGACACACATGTAAACTGACAAGACTATCAATTTATATCTGTTCTCCTCCTCTATAAATTATAGAAGACCATGCCTGTGAAACCCTAGGGCCAAGCACAGTATCTGGTATGTAGTTGGTTTTCAATAAGGGCTTGTATGATCCTGGAGTGATGCTTTAGTCATTAATAGCACACACTGCTCTGTGTCAAGCAGCTCACAACCATCTGTAACTCTGTCAAGTTTTACTAAATAAATGACTGGACAAACTAACAAATGAGTGAATAGTGACGTGGCATCTGCCTCTTCATGCATGCAGAGCTAAATGTGACCTGCCCTAGTCCTGCCTATTGGCCAGCTGCTGAATGATGCAGGCACCCCTTACAGATGTTCATCTGAGACAAAATCTCACAGTGTATCTTTCTCTCCTCTCTGTCACCTCTCACACCAACTGCTCCCAAGTTTTTGTAGTTCTCTCCCCGGGGTGTTTTGCCAACCCCTCCAGTCTGTTTTTGTTGTTGTTGTTGCTGTTGTATATGTTTTGTTTTTTTGTTCATTTTTCTGTCATGCCCTTTGTCCACTGAATTTCACCTGAGTTATTTCAATAGCACTCCAGACACCATTATTATCCCTACCAGGGCACTTTGCACACTAGCCATCTGAGTGGTTTTCCCAAAATATCCCTTGCCTCCTGTTTAAAATTCTTCAACAAGCTCCACTCCCTCGGGATTACAGAGGACCACTTTATGAAGACATTTCAAAGATGCTCATGAGCCAGCTCCCAGGACGGCAATTGTGAAGGTCCTAAAACGAGGAAGCCTGATAAACACCCCCAGTATGACCATTACTAACATATAATCTGGAGATGAGATTGTGAGGCTCTGAGAGTTGTCACTGAGTGTCTGATGACCAGAAATATGTCATACAAAGCGGGTCCTTCTGTCTTGTCCCAGGCAACAGAATCTGGCCAAGGGAAGGAGGCTAAGGGGAGAGGTTTTATTTCAACGGTAGAGTTGTCGCTAACAGGTGGAATACCCAGCCACAGGAGAGGAGTGAACATTCTTGTGTGAGGGGTCCAATAGAAAGTGTAGATGGTTTTGAGTCCTGACTGAAAGTGACTCACTTGACCCCCCCGCCCCCCTTCAAGCCCAGAAAGCTTCTAAGAGTCTTCAAGGTTCAGGAGTCACAGCATGGGTCAGACAATTTCACGAGAACCTCCCAAGTCATCAGTTCTGTGAGATGTCCTGCTCAGGGACAACTCCAAAGTCATCCTGTCAGCTGCTAAGTCTGGTGCTCAAGTCTCAGCCTCCCTTCCACCGCACCACCGTCACTCTGCAGTCTCAGCTCTTGGGTGACCCACCGTTGGCTCTTGAAGCTGGTCCATGCCTCATCCGTTTCTTTTCTCAGAAACCATCCATATCCTCAGTCCCCACGTAACTACTCCATTACAAACTCCAACAAACTGGGCATTTATGGCAGTATGGTCCCCGAGGTCACACAGACTCGGGTTCATATCTCTACACTGCTACTTACATGAAACCAACATTCAGCAAAACGCATGTCCCCTCTGGATCTCAGTTCCCTTATCTGTGCCTTGGAGACAATCACACTGGTCTTGAAGCACAGCCACCAACAGTGGCTCCAGGAGGCCAGCGCACATGAGACCAGCAGCATCCTAAGGAAGATGCTGAGCCAGTGGCGGCCTCAGAACAGCACAGTTTGTGCCCACTCTCATTCCACACCACTCCACGCTGGTCCCCCGCAAGCCCATACTGGGCCCTTCCTCATGGGATTTGGCACCTATAAAACCCTGCACATCCTCTGGGAGCACCATGGAGTCCACGTCCCCATGAGCCTTCTCCCTCCTGAGGACAGGAACCTGATCGGTCCACAGGGCATCCTTCTGCTGAAAGGCAAACGCTTGGCCTCAGGAAACTTTAAAACAGCTTGGGACTGCAGGGTCCTCCACAGATGTTAGTTACATAAGCTGATGGGTGGGAACGCAAAACAGTCACCCAGGTCTAGGCTCTCAGCCCAGTAATTTCTGTCTATAATCTCTGACGGCCCATGGCTGGTGGTCTTCTGGATAAGAACTCTGTAAAGATGGGTTGTACCACCATCTCTAGAAGCTTCCCCACAGAGCTGTCCTCCTGCCTCAAATCATCACGTATACCCTTGAAAACCCCCATTTCACTGAAGCTGTGACAGGAGGGGGCCAGGACTGACCAGTCTCTGGTCAGCATTGGCCCTGTGGGCAGAAGCCCCATTTGGTGTCTCCTGACTCTCTCTAGAACAAGCTGTCCTCTGCACTCAGGTCTTCGGGATGCCTGAGGAAGCTGGGGGTATCTGTTGACTCCTAGAAAGAGCAATGATAGAAACACAGACCAAGAGATGGCGGCAAAGAGGGTGGGCAGACCCAGACTAGCCCAGCTAAACCTGAAGTTACCTAATCCAAACCAGAAACCTGGGCCAAAGCAACGGGTACCAACCAGATCGCTGAGCCTCGCTTGACTCTACTGACCATCCTACAGACAGATGTGGAGTTCACAGATGACCTCAAACACATATACAAATGCACCCATGTGCACATGCTCCCATGAACACCAGGGATGAGCTTGGCTCCTTGCTCCCTCCTTCTCCCTGGGATGGGTTGGAAGACACAGTTCAGAGACCATTTCGGGTAAAGCCCAGGCCTCTAAAGTCCCCTGATCTGGGTGGCAGGTGTGTCCATGTATCCAGGGAACAGGCTGTGGCTAGGGCTATTGTTTATTCATGACTGACCAAAGGGGGTGGGAATCTGAAGCCCTCGCCACCCTTTCCCACTCTCATTTTAATGAAGTGACGCCACCCCCACCCCCACAAATCTTCCTAAGGTAAGAGTGAAATTGATTTTCCCTTTTAACTCGAAAGCAAGATAAACACATGGCACCCTTAGGGGCGGAGGGGAAGCACTTAAAATAGCTCATCTCTGGGAGCAGGCTGCTGCATGCAGGGTTAGGCACAGACAAGGGCTGAATGTAAATGGTAGAGAGGCAGCTAGGCCCCTCCTGCCCCCCAAGGGAAGAAGGTATGTCCCCATCCCCCACCCTCTGCATCAAGCTAGGTGGAGCATCAGGGCTGACCCTGTTCTCCCAAGCTGGCCTGGGGAGCTTTCTCTTCGGTCATCTGAATACCTCAACCACAGTCTTGCACAGTCAGGAGTTTATTGCCCCCACCACCACCCCAAACAGGCACCCTGGCAGCGCTCATATGTCTACCCTTACTGAGCCCATAGGTGTTCCAACCACCTCCCCTGCTGATGGAGCTGTGGTCCATCTCCTTAGCAACATGTGCCTGGCCAGACTTCACAAGGATCAGGACACCAGGTTTGTCTCCCCCACCCTATCTGACCCCTGAACCTTCTACCATCCCTGAGAAAGCCCTGTCCCTCACACCAAGTGGTCTAACGAGTGTCTGCTTCACTGGGGTTGAAGAAGACTGCAAGTTCCCAGAAAGAAACGAGCCACCACAGTTTTATGTGAGGCCATGGCTTGATGCCAGAGATCTGGATCCAAGTCACGACTCATTATTGCCTGTGCCAAATCCCCCACTTTGCTGATACTGGTCCCAGAGTTAAAGATGGCATGGGGGCCTTGGCCATTAATGAAGTATCAGGGACTCCTGAGATGGCACAGCTATGAGGAAATATGCCCACTTCTCAGGGACTTTGCCAAATATGTGCTGAGGACAAAGGAAGATGGCTAAGGCCGTAGCAGTGCCCCAGTTGAGTAAGGAGGTCAGCTAGTCACTTTGCAAACTCTGCCTGAACCCCTCTGTTTGCCCAGCCATGGACCAGAGATGGGGACACAAAGCTATCCTCAAGATTCTTCCTGCAGCGAACGAGTCTAGAGGCTGGCAGAGAGGCAGAGACACCAGCACAAGCACTGTCCTTGCGAATGGAATTGTTGCCTGGGGCTACTGAAGTAGCCTCCTCCAGAAGATGGAGTCTGTCCCTGCCCCTCCTCCCCTCCTTTGACTTTGCAAGGTGACTGGCTCTACGTGATGGGTATGGGTACAGGTCTCTGCACACCAGTGCTCAAGAAAGGCTCTAAGGCCTGCCGGCTTCCACCATCATGTGTTGAGCATCTAGGCACCCCATGAGAGGAGTGTGACTTGAGTTCTAGAATAAGGATAAATCAAGTTACTAGACACCCAGCTGAAGCCAATATCCCAGTCTCATCCAAGATCACACAAACCACAACCAAAACAGACCCTTGAGTGTGCATCAGTAGGTATTGGTTTGTATTCACTGACATCTGGGGGGATGCTTGTTATGCAGAAAACCTGACTGATACACTAGGTATGGAGGACCAGAATAGACAGTGAGGAAGGGAGGAAGCCCTCAGATAGAAACAACAGCAGGACAAGGTAAAAGGAATTCAGCCTAGGGTTGAAAGCCAAACCCATGAGTCCAAGATATAAAGACACAGGAGGGCACTGGCTGTCCATCTTCAGATCGGTGACAACAAATAGCTGGAGTGCCACACCTGAGCACTGACTGTGGCCTTACAGTCAGTGAGCACCAGGGTTCTGAGAGGGACTCTTTGCTGAGCAGAACAGGGTCACTGAGCTGTAAAGACTCACTCCGTAAGTCAAGACCAGAAACTCCAAGGAAGCTAATGCAAGTCAGAAAGAGAAGCCGGAATAGTAAAGGACCACTTGCCTGCAGGGCTTGGGGCATGTGAAAGACTAAGACCCCATCAAGGCCTGAGAGAGATACCTGCCACGCCTGGCGGAGCACTTTCAGAAGAAACCAGGAAAGCCAGGGTTATAGGAAGGGCTGACTGTGGTATGGGTCAGGAGCTCGGGCCCTCTTCCGCAGCCACGGGCAAGGCTGCTCCCTGGAGCCTAAAGCTACTAGAGACAGCTGTGAGCAGGTCTCTAATGGATTAAGTCCCAACCCCGCATGCCCAGAAGCCAGCGTGGTTGTGACCTAGGCCCCCTAACTGCTGTCTGAGCATCACCAAGTGCCCACCACTTCAGAGCCGAGTGGCATTTAAAACCTCTATCTGTGCACACGTTCGGATATAGCACCGCCGTTTAACACGCTGCCGCTGATCTATATTTATTGACATGGAAAGATGTCCACAACATATTGTCGAAAAGAAAAACCATTTTCTGCAACAGCATGTGGAGTCTGCTCTGGCTCATTTAAGCCTGCGTGCATATGTGTTTACGGCCAGGCAGAGGTGCCCGCAGAATGTCCCCCAGAGAGGCAGGAGTGGCTGTTCCTGAAGGCGTTAAGGGGTAGAGCTTCTTATTTTCTTGCTGGTTCATTTCTGTGACTGATTTTTATAATAATGGACCAAAAAAAAATTACAAAACATTTTTTAATCCATTATGTTATTTAGGCAATTTTATAATGTAGGACAGGGGATAAAAGAGGGTCTGGCTGTGTTCTCTGCCTCCTGCTTCCCTCCTCCCTCCCCTTTCTCTGGGTCTCCTCTAAATACTGCTTTAGAACTGCAGTGCTGTGACCCAATGCCTAAGTCAGCTCTACTGCGGAGAACTGCCGCCCTCCCCCCCCCCTCCCCGCCCTCACCCAGGGCCCCAGTCACACCTGGTGCTCAGTGAATGCTGTACTTAGTGAGAACCTCACCTCAAGTTGGCACACAAATGACTGGATGGAAGCCACAGCTGCCCTAAGGTGCAGACTCGTCTGTGTGGGAGCAAGGTGCTCTTAGGCCCCTGGATAACTCAGAGCCCAGGTAACTTCAGTTGGCAGGATTTTAGCTCATGTGTTTATCTGCCTGTCTCCCGAGGGGTGGCCAGCCACACCCCGTGGCCTCTACCACATCGTGTGTGTGTGTGTGTGTGTGTGTGTGTGTGTGTGTGTGTGTGTGTGTACACGTATGCCATGGTACATGTAGGGTGGTCAGAGGACAACTTTCAGGAGTCAGTTCTTCTATCCAGTGCATCCTAGGGATTGAACTCAGGTCATCATGCTTGGTGGCAAGTGCCGAGAAGCCATCTCATGGTCCAAGAGCAACAGTTCAAAAAAAAGGAAATATTGGAGCTGGGGAGATGGCTCAGTGGTTAAGAGCACTGCCTGCTCTACCAGGGGTCTTGAGTTCAATTCCCAGCAACCACGTGGTGGCTCACAACCATCTATAATTTAATCTGATGCCTTCTTCCTGGCATGTAGATGTACTTGCAGATAGAGCGCTCATATACATAAAAATAAATAAAATTTTTTAAAAAGGA